>NC_053121.1:3258753-3613753 GCF_010015445.1 Perca fluviatilis
CTGCCCTCAGGTTATATTTTAGTGACAATTTGGGTCAAAGGGGACTCTTGACCTTTGACCCTCAAAGCTGTCAAAGGTGGATTCAAAAATAGACCGGCTTCTAGTTTGGGCTTATGCTACCTATGAAAAACAAGCCTAACTAAAAGACTATTAAATGTTTTAAAATGTAACTTACATATTTCAGTCCTCGGGAAATGACTTTGTAAAAAGGACGTTTCTATCAGTCTAAATCCAAACATATCCCTAAATTGAGGTAGCTCTCAAAACATTCTGACATTTTGATCTTCAGGCGGCTTCACACCGTGTCGGTTTCGGAAGTAATGTGTACACAAAATTCTGTTAATCTTTAGCCTGCTGCTGATTTAAAAAAAAGGCACTGTGGTTCCAGGAAGTTAGGCAAAGCGTGGTGATAAAGTCTGACTGCAGTGATATTTCATCATAGCTTCTTTTCACGCCACCTCATGAGGTGGAATTGATTGTTGCCAGTGAGCTTTGAGCTAGAAGTCGCTTGCCGTGTTTAATTAGCATGCTTCCACCTTTTGACCAGAGCAGCACATCATGACTGTAATTAGTTACACAAGGGCTTTAACTTAGATTTTTATGGCAGGGCCTATGAATTTAAGTATTAGGCCTATTATTTGTTGGGGCTTTTCCCTTTATTTTTTGATAGTGACAGTGGATAGATAGGAAAGGTGGGAGAGAGATGGGGGATGACAGCAATGGGCCGCTGGCTGGACTCGAACCCCGGGCCGCTGCAAAGGACTCAGCCTACATGGGGCGCATGCTCTAACTGGAGGTAGCCCCTTAGGCCTATTATTAATGAATAAAATAAATGATAATCAATTATAGCTTACTGAATTGCGGCAATGACTATACCACTTGAAATGATCTTACATTATTAATTTGCATCATAATCTGTTTACCCCGACTCATAATGCAAGCTATTGAGTAAAGCTAGATAGCATTTGTTTTATGTCTATATCATTTAATAATCGCATTTAGAATAACCTGAAAGAAGATTTAGTGACACCAAGCTAATCTGTTTTTTTTTGTTTTGTTTTTTTTAATCCTCATTTAATCCTCTGATCCCAATACAGCTACAGATTCTACATGTCTCACATTGAGATCTAGTTCCAAGTTTGTTGTTGTTTCCTGAAGCGAACAGAGAGCGGAACGCACGGATGTCAGGCGATTATCCTGAAAATAACTTAGTAGGCCTACTTCTGTTGATCCAGACAATCCCATCTCAGGGAATAACTGTTTTCTTTTGAATAAACATGACCGAGACTGAGACTGAGACTGTGGACTCTATACAGCCATGCTTGCGGCGCTGTGTGGCTGTACTTATGACAGTGGCATGCCCGGATTGGCAAATCGGGGGACCGGTCTGGTTTTGTGGTCGTGAGGGCGGGTGTTCAGTCATGGTACTGGTTTGAAATCATACTTGAACATCATGGATGCTGTCCCTAGGCTGCCTGCACTCCCCACTCTTTTTTTTTTTTTTGCAGCCCACTCTTTTTTTTTTTTTTATTGTCAAAATGCAGATACAATGCAGAGAATCGGGTAAACAGTAAGTTTGTACATTTGTGCTCATGTGCTACATGAGCAACAAATGTACAAACTTATGAAGATAAAAATTTAAAAAAACATACAAAGTAATACAAACGATGAAATAACAGAATCATTAATAGAAAAAATAAAATAAAAAGAGGTACATGAAAACATAAATTTACAATTAGTCAGAGGTTTCAGGAAAAAAAAGCTCTACAGTTTCCACAATTTTAATACTTTTTTTGTTATCCAACGATCTAAGTGACTTCAGTAGAGATTTAAAATCTATAATGAGAATCGTGCAGCCCACTCTTTTTTTCCCAACTTTATTTATTTTGAAAATATAGATTACAGATATTCAGACATCAAAATTCGTAATTATATAGAATTATACAAAAAAATATGTGCAAATAATAAAGTATGACAGTAATAATCTAAACAGAGAGAAATAAATATATACAAAGGTACATAAGTGACAGACTTTCAAACTGCGTTAATAATATAGACAGCAGGAGCACTTAATCAAAGAAATTTGAGTAGACATCAGATATTAAGATAGCTTTCTTATTGGATACCAATTTACTTAAAACTATGTCAAATTCAACCTGGAATAGTCTGAAGCACGGTGTTGCCTTATGGATATGGCACTTATCTAATAAAATAAAGAGATTTACAATATTACATAACTTTCTATGTTTACATTCAAAATATGTAATAATATGTTTTCATGCAGCCCACAAAAAAAACGTCACCTCGTACACTTCAGTCGGCGTCCGGTGCGCAAAATTACCATAGACAAACGAATCCCACTATGGCCCTTTTATATATGTCAATGCTATGGCCACGCCAAGACCCGACGAAGCAGCTTGATTGGTTAAGGTTAGGCATTTCACCTCGAGTGGTTAAGGTTAGGACAGCCGATTGGTCAGGGGATAGGACCTGTACAAATCAGAGTACGCCTGGCCAATAGTAGCCATTGAAGGGCGGGCCTTGGCGTGGCCATAGTGGGAAGAAAAAATATCGCCTCCGGTGCTTTAGGATGCGACTGCGAGCAAAAATAAGCTATGAAAACGGATAATAGAAAGCGCAAAAAAACGGCGCTGAAAAGATAATTAAAAAAGAAAGCTCTAGAAAGTAAAGTGGCCATGCAGATGTGCTAAACTGAGCAACCTTTTCATTAAAACCAGCGAGAGTGAAACGCCAAATGAAGGCGATGAGACGGGTAAGCTAAGCTAGTTAGGAGCAGTGCAGGATGCTAGCGGTCGTACAAAACATCAGTGGTGGAAGAGTAAAAGTACTAATACCACACTGTAAAAATACTCTGTTACAAGTAAAAGTCCTGCAGTGAAAATGTTACTTAAGTTCAAGTATGTAAGTATCATCAGGGAAATGTAGTTAAAGTATTAAAAGTAAAAATATACTCAATACAGAAAAATCCTCCCATTTTAGAAACTGGAAACGATCCAAACGTGTTAAGTGTTTAATGGTCTGATCATTTCAGCTGGACTTGTAGGCCTGTATATTGTTGGGTGGTTTAATTTATAATAAAACATTGTATTTTAGAAACTACATGTGTTTTGTGTGCAAATATCCGAATGTGTAAAGTAACTAGTAACTAAAGCTGTCAGAAGAATGTAGTGGAGTAAAAAGTACAATATTTCTGTCTGAAATGAAGCGGAGTAGAAGTAGAAAGTGACATGAAAAGAAAAGACTCAAGTAAAGGACAAGTACCTCAAATTTGTACTTAAAGGTCCAGTGTGTAACATGTTTAGTTGTTAATTCTCAAAATCTGTGTTGCCCGTTCACAAACTTGTCTTTTTTCATGAATATTGACCACCACCATCAATTCCAAGTATTCCTTTTGGCTTGAAATTTTACATTTGCATTTGCATGAACTGGGGTAAACAATCCATATTCATGCTCCATCTTGAAATACGTTAGTCGGTAAGGGACATACAGGACATACTGCTCCGCCTTTCGCGTTTTCGCTGTCACATGATAAACTCACAGCTGCTGCTAATGCTGCTAACGGGTATCGTAGCTTCCCGGCCCCGGCAAGTTTGAAGAAGGAAACATGGAGGACCACACGTATTCAAAATTTCAGGAACAGGATCGAGTCTTCTTCTTCGCCCAGAAAAAGAAAAAGGATATTGAAAAGAGCAAGAGACCGGCTTTTTGAAGCGTGAAGGCTACCGTAGCTGTAATACCTACTTTGAACTGCATGGCGCAAGAGAGTTGATTGCGATATATGATCTCAACGCTAGATGGGAGAAATTCCTACACACTGGACCTTTAAGTACAGTTCTCGAGTAAATGTACTTAGTTCCATTCCACCACTGCTAAATGGCCTGCAAACCAGTGTTCATGTTTATGAATCAAACTTTTCCTTGTAGCTCCTCAGCAGCGGCCACTAGTCCAGTTGGCTGCTAACAGTGACTATGAAGAGCCAAGCAGCAGCCATGAGATCAGAACTCCGGAGTGGGCAGGTAGGATTGCTCATTGAGTGAATATTATAACCACTAGAATTAATATGAATGAAGTAGTGCTGTCAGTTAAACGTGTAAAACGCAAACCCATTTTAACGGCGTACATTTTTTTATCGCGTTTATTAACGTTCTTTTTGGCCTAGCAAACTTTGTAGTTTTTTTCACATGCTGTTGCAACAACTAATAACGTTAGAAAAACTACAACACCTCACCGGATCTAGCTAGACCGGAAACAAAATAACGGCACGCCGCACACACTTGTTTGGGCTTGCGAGCCGGGAAAAGAGTAGTACATACCTGCAAACTAGTCACTTTTTGGCAAAATTCAAAGAGTTTTTATTTTGGGGAGGTGATAGTTTTATTTGGGGAGGGGGTTCGGGCGGGGGGGGCACCGGCCTTATTGACCGTTTACTACCAGACCGAATAGCAACGTGGATTTCGGTGCCACTGAAATGCCTGCGCTTCTCTCTGATGCTCCGAAAACGGACTCAGCCTCGCCTCGCCAGCTTCGTGGTGCATTCAAAGTTATTGTAAAATACCATTTTCCCATCCAGTGGTTATTTTCGCTGTTTTGTGCTAGTTTTTTTTTTTAGATCAACTTTTTATTGTTTTATATTTTTGAACATACAGAACAGACCAATACAATTGAACAACGTGCCCCTTTATATATATATATATATAAATCTTTCGGTTCAGGCACCGTTTTAAAAGTATCGTATCATGTTAATAAGAGCATTAAATGAGAAAAAATAATGGGACAAAAAGAAATCAAGGGACATTTAGAATAGATAAAAATGTGTGATTAATTGCAAGTTAACTATGACATTAATGCGATTAATCGCGATTAAATATTTAATCGTTTGACAGCACTAGAATGAAGAGTATGGTGTAGACCTGCTCTGTGCAATAAAATGCCCTGAGCTAATCAATGATGCCAGATGATTTGGCATAACATTAATGAAACTGATTGATTTGATCAGAAAGCTTTGTAAAAAGCTGCTGTCAGTGTGGAAGACACAGTGTGTGAACAAGCAAACATGATCAGAGTAGTAACAATATAATCACTTTATATGCTCAAATGTTACCAGAATCACAATCAGATGTATTGGCCAAGTATACTTACATACACAAGGAATTTGACTTTGCTAGGTGTTAACTCTCTATACGTTCAAGAATAAACAAATAAGACATAAGACGTGTGTGTGCAGGATGTGTAGGGTCTTTAGTGATGTTCTCGCCCGCTTCCTGGTCCTACCAGTGTAAAAGTCCTGGAGGTAGGGCGAGGGGGGGGGGGCACCAATGATTTTTTCAGCTGTCCAAATTCTGTGTTGTGATCTGCGTTTGTCCTGTTTTGTGGCTGCCCCAAACCAAACAGTGATTAATGTGCAGAGGATGGATTCAATGGCCAGTGATCCATTATGCCTTTTAATATTGAAATAGGGATAGTATAAAGCCCACGACTGAAGGGCAATAGAAAGTTATATGAAATATTATCCAAAGTGCAATACATTTTAATTTGTTCTTTATTTCTATTTCTATAAGGTACAATATGTAAGTTTTCTGCATTAAAATGTCTAAAAACGACCATACCTATGTTATATATATATTTTTTTTGAGTTATGTAGTTACACTATCTCCAATGTTTCTATCAAATGGCAAACCCAGAGAAATCTGTTGTTTTATTTTCAGACACGTCACGTTTCATTTAGTTGCCCGTCAGTGGCGTCATATAACCTTTCACCATCGAGTTACTCGTAACTTCCATCAAAACACGGGCACCCAGATGCTACGTTCGAGAGTAATTGTAAATCATACAATGTCACAGAAAAAATACTGGTAACACTGCTTTTTCTGCCAAAAAAGCAGAAACCTTATTTATTGATACATATCAATATTAATCCAGCTTAATGTTACTACAATGTATGTGCTGGTTGACAAGTAGCTAACGTTAATGCTAGCTAATGCTTGGTGGATAACATTATAGGGTTACAACATTGTTCAACACGCTCATCAAATTATTAGTAGTATGATTGTTTTGACCATGGATAAAAGCAGCACTGCGCTAACCCACGAATAAGTTCACTATTAACGTTAACGTTAGCTGTATAGATAGACGATTAAGCTAATGCTAATTTAGCCAGCTAGCACACTCCGGTCTGCCTGCCTCACTCCCCCAGCACAAAGAGACTTCATTCAGGATTATAGCTGACAACACACCCGGGACATGTAGCAATAGCTAGTTACCGTTAGCCCCAGCCGGTGCCGGGTGCTTACGACGCTAACGGCAAGTTAATGAAGCGTCGGGAAACAGAGAATATCAGACCCAGGCATCCTAGTCACAACCTCGGCCGTCCATAATGTTAGCAAGCTAGCTACGTCTCCATAAACGCTACCGGTGTTTGTACCGAAAATCTCCTCCTTGCCGAATTTCTCCCCCCTTCGCGTTTAGCTTTGTCCCTTAGTCTTTACAGTTAGCTAGCTAAATTATCTCGACAAAAGGTGGGTTAAGCCCCAAAACGAATAGTTAAGATTGCAGAAAATTGAAGGGGGAGATTGGACGATGGGCGATGTTCTGCTGCCGCACAACAGGCATTGAACGTCCTCGCCATCGTGGAGATTCCCCCTGCAATACCCACCCACACCCGTCTCTCAGCCGCGTTGAGTAGCTAGCTAGCTACGGGTGGCTTAGGGGTGGTCATGTTTTCGCTTTCTTTTCTGTAAAAAAAACCAAATATGATTAAGGCAAAACTGTGTTTTCAACTTTTTGTACATATCAGACATATTCAATTATATATTGTCATAAAAAGAAGTATTACTTTTCTGTTGAATCAGGCTGGGACGATACTACATATTTCAGATATGAAATGGGCTGCTTGGTAGCCTAATAGGAGATGGTTATAAATTGAGGTTTTATTAATTTGTCAATGTACACTATTATAATGAATTGTTAAAATTGTTACTAATGTTTTGAAGTTGCACTTTTGCTAAATTTTAGAGAGAAAACATTGTGCAGTTGGTAACCTAATACACCGTTCCTGACTGGGATTTTTCAGTGAAACACTTAGTTATTACTAGTGCTGTCAAACGATTAAAATAGTTAATCGCTATTAATCGCATTAATGTCATAGTTAACTCGCAATTAATCGCACATTTTCATCTATTCTAAATGTCCCTTGATTTCTTTTTGTCCCATTATTGTTTCTCATTTTAATGCTCTTATCAACATGGAAAAGTGGATCAGCTTGCTTTGTGCTTTTGTCGCCTGGCTTTGACGAGGGGGCGGAGAATTGGCATCAGCTGTGTGCTCGGCCATCAGCTGTGTGCTTGGTCATCAAGTGGTATTTCAGACTGGACGTGCTGTGATGACACACACATCACTTTGGTCTTGTCAATGGAACCATTTGGCAACGTTTTAAAAGTAAACTTTCCATTCAGAATCTTATTGGCATCCATTTCGGCGTCTCGCGCTCGCCATCCACTCAAAACGTAACGTAAGCCTACTGCTCTTTGGTCGGCTCGCGAGCCCAAACAAGCGTGTGCGGCGTGCCTGTTGTTTAGTTTCTGGTCTAGCTAGATCCGGTGTGGTGTTGTTGGTCTTTCTAACGTTACTAGCTGTTGCAACGGCATGTGAAAAAAAACGACAAAGTTTGCTAGGCCAAAAAGAACGTTAATCTCGCGATAAAAAAATTTAAATGTGTTAAAATGGGTTTGGTTAACGCTGTTAATAACACATTTAACTGACAGCACTAGTTCTTACTGTTTATCTTGTAACAGCCTGATGTTTTACACATTCGTTCCCCAACATTGAGCTCACGATTATGAATACGAAAACCATCGGGCAAATCTAATGACATCACGGCTGAGTTGTTGTTATTCGTTACAGAGTACAGAGCTGTTAAGGGACGGTCTGATCTCCGGACTCATTATGCCTCTTCACATTGAATTGATTCAGAAAAAGAGATAAGATATGTTTCATTGCTCTCACATCCAATGTATGTAATCCTTTTCATTACAATCTTTGAAGTGCACTATCATACAGGCGCTTAGTCAACACAGGAAGAGCACAAACACAACCCGTGTCCTAATTTCACCTTTCAGACTCTCAACACCTACAGTGAATAGAAACATTACAAGTCGACGGCATGCACACGTTGTTATGGGACAGAGATGACCGGACTCCTACAATGCTTTGCTGGGAAACCCAACACTGTCCTGCTATATATAGCGGGGCTTTTTCACACCGTGCATGACTGCTTGTGTCTAGTCACATGATTCAAGAAATATGGGTGGAACGCGCGCGCACACACACACACACACACACACACACACACACACACACACACACACACACACACACACACACACACACACACACACACACACACACTTTCTCCCCAGCTCTACAGAGGCACGTACACAGAGGCTGAGGGTGTGGAGGTAGTGGGGGAATGAGAAGAGTTTTTATTGAGTTGGCTCTGACGTGTTGCTTCCCGTGACTTGACTCCCATTCGCTCTGTCTCCCCGAGCGTCTCGCCCTGTCTCGCTCTAAACCGCATGCTAATCAGCTTTCCGTGCACTCTGTTTGATCTCTGATGGGCTGTTTTTCTGACGCATCCCGCTGAATAGATAATCATTGTGTAAGTGACCACCATCAGCAACTCCTCTGTGGCTTTCCCTATCAGCGACCCCCTGCCCCATGCTGAATGCATTCTATAACCATATGAACAGACACAACTGTGTTGCATTATTTTGTTCTTTTTCCACACCAACAAAATACATAGAAAATCATTAGGCGAATACAAATACACATAGAAGGTAAAATACAAAAGTCTAAGTGTCAGCAGGAGCGGAGTTTTGGAATTAGTGATCTAGTAAAAGGAATATGTGACCCAATTAGTTAGGTAGTAACTACAGCTCAAACACTCCAAACCTTTAAAATCAAGTACTGCTACATCGCTCATGGTCACTTGTTCCTACAAGAAGGGTTTAGTATTTTTCTGCAGTTTCTTGCAGCCAATGTCCCTTTCGGGTCTGTAGATATGTGTCCCAGGGACACCTTTTCCATTCTGTTTGGTACTCCAGGACACTCATATCAAAATGAAACAATAACCATGGGATTAAAGTGCTGACTCAAAGCTGTAGCAGTGCGTGAGGGTGTTCAAATCTTTGTCGGCTGACCAGCATTTTTTTTTTTAAATACACAGTCCCTCCAATTTAATGACAATGCAGGTCAGTCATCCTAAACATGGCAGCTTCTAAGAGCCAAGTCTGTCCCCTGATCACTATCGTCCCCTGACTCAGTCCAACTGATCATGTGTTTCACTAACTGAAGACCCGACTGAAGGCAAAAGGCAGCTAAAACAAGCAGGAAGTGAAGATTCTAACAATGGAAGTGTTTGTTGGTGTGTGTGCGCGCGCACGCGTGTGTGTGTGTGTGTGTGCGCGTGTGTGTGGTGGACTTCAGACGGTGACTGGATGTAATGGAATATTAAATACGCCGTTTGACAAAAATAAGTCCTAATCACAAGGCCCATTTACTTGGTTTCTAGAGCTATCAGCCTCATGTTGTGTTATCTGTTGTTTCAGTTGTCATGGAGATGGTTCGCTTGTTGTCATGTGACATGGAGTATGGATTCACGTGATCACATGATAGCGGTCTTGAGATATGGCAGATTGCTCTGGAAGAACCAAGTGAGTGGACCCTGTGATAGGAACTTTTCTTTGTCAAACTGCTATTTCGTAGGTAAAAAATGAACCGAAAAGGTCAATTATTTAGTATTCAGCGTTTTCTCTACCATTATAATTTTTAGGTGCAGCACCCGAGCCGTTTTGGGCAGCATGTAAGCCAAAATGAATGTTAAATCAATGTGAGCATCAAAACTAACTAAAGACTTCTTTTGTCTTTAAAGTGCTCATATTATACTTGTGGGCTTTTCCCCCTTTCCTTTATAGTGTTATGTATCTTTTTTGTGCACGTTATAGGTGTACAAAGTGAAAAAGCCCAAAGTCCACCCAAAAGGGACTTACCATCTCCAACAGAAAACACTGTTCACAAAGTAGTCCTTACCTAGCTACTGAGCATGTGCGACTCCCAACAAAGATGGAACAGAAGTGTGATGTCTCACTCTGTAGCTAAAACAGAGAGCTCAACACACAGGGTGAAAAGAGGAGCTGCAGCAATGTGCAGTACAACAAAAATATGGTGTTTTTTGAAAATTAAACCATCTAAACCTATTCTGATATAACCTCTAAATACAAGTATGAACCTGAAAATGAGCATAATATGAGCACTTTATGATTTTTAAGTGTTATCTATTTATTAAATCTGATCTAACTTTTCCAATGTTTGAGACACAGAGCACGTGCACCTAAGTCTTTTATAATGCTAGGGGAAAACACTGTTATTACTTTAAAGTTTATCTTAATCTGTCAAATTACTGTTGGCCCTTTTGTATAACAAGAGTCTACAGCCATGCTTTGAGCTAATTGCAAATGTCAGTGGGTTACCATGCTCACAATGACGATGCTAACATTTCGTTGAAATTTAGCAGGTGTAGTCTTTACTGTGTTCACCATCTTAGTTCGGTATGTGAATGCTAACATTTGCTAATTAGCACTTAACACAAAGTACAGCTGCGGCTGATGGGCATGTCGTTAAATATTGGATCATAAAGCAAAATATTAGATCAGATGTTGGCTATAGCGGAAACGTCAGCACTAAATTAAATCGGATTTATCCTCTTGGTAACACAAACGTGTGTACAAAGTTTCATGGTAAGCCACCTTATGGTAGTTGAGATATTTCAGTCGGAGACAAATATCATAGGAGGAAGTAAGGCAAGAATAGGTGGAAAATAGAACTTAGAAAATAGTGACAAAAACGTAAAAAGCGACAGACTTAAAAAAAACACAGTAGAAAGAAGGAAGACAAACTTCGAAAAAAATGACAAAAACCTTGAAAAAGGCGGAATTGTTTTTGAAAAAAGCGACAGAAACTTCAACAAACTTGGAGAAAAAAAGAAGACAGTAGAAAAAAGGAAGGAAGGAAGGCAAGAACAAGGTCAAAAGTAGTAACAAAAAGCAAACAAAAAAAGTGACAAACGACAAAAAGCGCTCACATACCCCCTGCAGTCCTCCAAAGTAGCCCTTGTGGTACACGTACCCCCATTTGAGAAACACTGCCCTAGGGGGTCCTCAGAGTCAATGCAGGGGGGCCACAAAATGATTGTTGATTTTATTTTTTTTAAAGGTTTTTTTCAAAACTTAAAAAGTCTTAACATGAATCCAATATATTATCAGCAAATATAAATCCCCACTGATGATAGGCTTACTGGCCTATAGGTAAGGTTGTCACTAAGGCCATCCACAGATACAGTTCATCCCAAGGATTCACTGTTCCACATGTATGTTTAACATTTAAACATGATTTATAAAATCATGGCAACAATTATTAGGCTATTTTAATAGCTTAGTATTCTATGCAAAAAAAAAGGTACGTATAAAGGCTTTAGGCCGCCCTACACGTTATTGTAGGCCCAGTTAATTTTATACAATATATGCAGTAGGGGGTCCCTGCTCCGTCTCTCTTTCCGTTAAGATGGTTCTTGTCTTAAAAAACTTTGAAGGCCCCTGTCATAGATACTGTCGGTACACGATCCGTTCTGCCTGCACGATCCGTTCTGCACATGCGCAAGATAATACTGTTTTACAGAGGATACGACCTGCACGATCTGTTCCACGCTAGCCTATGGCTAGCCTCCACCGGGAAGCTAACGTTAGTTTAGCTAACAGCTAATTCGGCTAACCGCTAGCTGACAGCTAGATTCAGTCTAAAGTAACGTTAAGTCAACCTTAATGGGAGAAGCAGGCTACAGCTAAATTAAGACTTTACAGTAATAACAATAAAGAAAAATATTGAGTGATTGTATTTTAAATGAGCACAAGTACAGTAGAACTGACGTAACAGCTGTTATGTTAACTTTTATTTTCAAGTTTTATTTTGAGGGTCTTTTAAAGTTATTACATGCTGTCTCAGCTAGCGGTTAGCCGAATTAGCTGTTAGCTAAACTAACGTTAGCTTGGCTGTCGACCGGAAGCGAAACTAACGTTAGCTTGGCTGTTGACCGGAAGCGTGGAACAGATCGTGCAGTGTCGTGAATCCTCATACAACAGCGCATGCGCGAACATTTTGCGCATGTGCAGAACGGATCGCGCATGTGTCGTGCATGTGCAGAACGGATTGTGTACCGACAGATACTAAAAAAGAGCTACAATTCCTTAGTTCCTGTTGATGGTAACACCCTCCAGTCTAATTGTTTCTAATTACACCCAACTAGTGCGGTGCCCGTTGAAAATGTGCCTGTTTGGAACGGGCCGATTGCTTGGCTTGTGGTATTGCTGCTCGTAGAATTCATCAAAACCAAATTGTACCCCAAAATGACTTACAGAAGGACCCCAAACCACTTCATATGCAACTCCCCTGTATACCCTACTACTGACTTTAGGCTACTTCTACATCAGAGGAAGATATTATACTACTACTATATTTACCTGACAGATTCAGAATCACAAAATATCACAATGACAATGTGGAGTAATCAGACATTAGGGGCCTGAGGTGTAGGTCACAGTTTAGCTGCCAAAGCTCTGCTGCTCTTTATCTGTCTCTGGTCCTGCTCACTGCTCACTCAGTGTGAGAGGGGGAGGGGCCAGCGGCTAGATCAGCAAAAGCCAATGTGTGCTTCTTTTACCGACGATATGTTTTACGTTTCTTATCCAAACAACGTCAAACTTGGCACTGCACTTACTCGTGCCTGTAGCAACCTGTCAAGTTAGAAATCCATCGGACTAACGGTTCAAGAGATATGCGCTTAACACCCACACACACACACACACACACACACACACACACACACACACACACACACACACACACACACACACACACACACACACACACACACACACAGACAGACGTTCCAGCAATTTATAGATAGATAGATAGATGTGCTGGAGAACCCAAAACATCATTAAACACAATCTTGGTGGACCGTAGTTGTGGTTGTGACGTCATCATAGACTGTTCACTCATTCACATCAAAAGACACTCCTCACGTAGAAAGCAGACTGTTAAAGGGGTGGTTCAAGGGTCAGGGGGGCACATTAGGGTCACAGTAGTTCAGGTGATAAAGCTGGTTATCCAATAACTGTAAAGTTAGAGGTTTGATTCCCTCCTTGTTGAAGTGTCCTTGAGCGAAAGCGCACACTGCCCCTGATTAGGATTGGGCATCAAGAACTGGTTCCAACTTGGAATCGTTTCAGAAATTACCATTCCAAAGGAATGGTTTGCTTATTGGAATCGTTTTGGTTTAGAATCCGATCATCGGTTCCAAATTTAACATAAGTAATTAACTAAGTTTTGGTTTCCATAGAGACCAGTACTTCCAGGTAGGGCTGGGCGATATGGAGAAAATCAAATATCACAATATTTTTGACCAAATACCTCGATATCGATACCGCAATGATATTGTAGTGTTGACTATAATTGGTGCTTTCACAAAATATTTACACAATGAGATTTTTGATAAATAATCATCAGTAATGTGGATATAATGACTAAGTGGGTAAAGGCAAATTATAGAACAGTTACAACAGTCTGGTAAGTTCAGAAAATGACATCACTTTACTGTAACGCAGCCTTTAAAACCAGGAAAAGACAACACTTATGCCATATTACGATATCCATAATCTAAGATGATATCTAGTCTCATATCATGATATCGATATAATATCGATATATTGCCCAGCTCTACTTCCAGGCGCTTGTTGCGTTGCAGCCATGGAACACAGTAAACAATGCCCTAAACTGCAAATCACCATTGAATATCTCCTTTTATCTGTGAAATAAGCATGTGACCCGTTTCTACTCCACCCCGTAAAGAATCGGAATCGATAAGAACCAGAATCGAAAGGAAGAATTTGGAATTGGAATCAGAATTGTTCAAATCCAAATGATGCCCAACCAAAGATATAGTTACTTCGATACCAAAGAGTATAGAAGTAACGAGAGGCGAAACTCAATAGAACGTTGTGTTGCGTTCAGTCCAAGATGGCGGAGCTGCACTCTTTAGAATGTTCCATTGCAAGCTCCAGCTCGGTCATGGGTGCGTTTGTTGCAATGGAACGTTCTAAAGCACACGTGTCAAACTCGAGGCCCGCGGACCAAATCCGGCCCCTTGCTATTTTTGATCCGTCCCCTTATATACATTCAGGTTCACGATACATTTTGGCCCACCTACCTTTTTGTCACATTTCACAACGTTTTTTTCTGACATTTTTGACGCCTTTTCGTTTTTGGCATTTACTTCGACATTTTTGTCGACCAAACTGTAAGTGAGAAGACTATATGAGACTATATGAAACTCTATGTCTGGCCCTTGATGTGATTCCCATTTTCTAGCGTGGCCCTTAGGGAAGTTGAGTTTGACACCCCTGTTCTAAAGAGTGCAGCTCCGCCATCACAACGTTCTATTGAGTTTCGCCTCTCGTTACTTCTATACTCTTTGGTCCAACCCTGCTCCTGATGAGCCAGTCATCGGTGAATGTGTGTTCGTTGGTGAATATGTAAAAGGGATTGTAAAATCTTTTGAAACCAGCTTCACGACAAAGGCACTAGATTAGACTATTTACAGTCTGTTTATTATTCACCATGAAAAACCCCTGCACCATTGTGATTGATATACTGGATGAAGATGTTGCCAACCCTGGTGAAAGTCAGTGGTGTCGAAACAGTCCAGTAACACGTTACATACATGTAGACTACATTTAACCCTCCTGTTGTCCTCGGGTCTAATCTGACCCATTTTCAAAAAGTTTCTATATCAGAAATGTGGGTTTCTTTCCACCAAATTGTCAAAGGAATTAACGTGGATGGTTCCATACAACGCTCTTCACAAGTCAAATAAATGACCAGTCCACTACTTTCATTGAATTTGGGTGTTTTATTCAATTTGAAAGCATTTGGAGAAAATAATGACACATGAACGTTGAAAAAAGTAACAAAAATGTTGGTAAAAACCTTCAAAAACGCGGGGGGGAACAACAAAAACGTCAAAAAAAAATCCAATGGGAAAAAATCGAGCGAATCATCGGGAAAAGTGACAACTTGGGGAAATAAGTGTGCAAAAACGTCGGGGAAAAACTTTCAAAAAATTGTGAAAAGTGACAAAACAGTGGGGAAATCGACGGTGAACAATGTTGAAAGAAAAGTTCTTATTAAAATGTTGACCCAGAAAAACTAAAAGTTGCACGGCTGACGGGAAGACAACACGAGGGCTCAAACTGTTTAAAGCTTCTGAACAGCACAAAATCACCTGGATAGGAGTTTGATCAAATGTTACGTTTTAGATCCTGGTAACCTGCGTATAACTTCTGAATAATGAAACTTCATTAACACTCGTTTAACAAGTTCACCACAGTGTCTTTTCCACCTTGCGGTCAATAGTCTGTGGACACGTCTCTCTGCGTCTGCCTGTCAATCACACAAACCGTGAGCATATTTGAACTCGGCAACATTAAAGCTGCTTTGTTTTTATCATTCAGGTTGACTTAGTTTGAACAGCTTTCAAGTTTTTCTCTCTCAGTCTGACCCCCCTCTCCCCTCACCCCAGACATTTCTCTGTCTGTAGTTTCGGTCCATGAATCGAGGCCTAACACAGTGCATCTCAGTTCACCGCTCAGGGTTCAAGTAAGGATCCTTTTCTTCCAGTGCATGTGGCCTCAGCCCGGTCCATCAGTGTCTACACCTGAGCCGTTATGTTCTGCACAGGGCTCGTTAACAATCAGTCACAGTAGGCTCTGCCTCCGTGTGGGGTCCCAGTGGCATCTCGTAGCACGCTGGACACGCCTGTCTTAATGGATCAAAGGCGTGCTGCTTTTCTGCAGGTGAGCAGGTTTGGCAGGTATTGCAGGTTTGGTGTAGGCCCGAGTGCTGTGAGCATCGTCTGTGAATGCCTTCCTGAGCTGCGCCACGCGGCCTCCATGCTCAGACTTTTTCTCTTCACAAAACACAGTCTCTGAGGAGGGGAGAAAGGGGAATGTGTTGAGTTTAGTTTGTAGTTTATTTTGAACATGTAAAAAAAAAAATATATATATATATAATTTCCATTCCACTCCATTACAGACAGAATACCAGCTGAGATCAGTAGCATTGTTTTTTCAACCAGGGCAGCAGTTTTCAGATTCCATTATGTTCTTACATAATTGCAAAAGGGTTAAAACAGAGAGCTCAACACACAGCAATGTGCAGTACAACAAAAATATGTTTTTTTTTTTTTTTTTATTAAACCATGTAATCCTATTCTGGTACAACCTCAAAATACAATTATGAATCTGAAAATGAGCATAATATGGGCACTTTAACAAACAAAACATATGATCAGTTTATCACATATGATGCAATGGTGCAGATTAAAAAACAAAGTATACAAAACTGTTAAAATGAGCTCCACCTCACCCAGCAACAACGTTACATTCTGTTTACATGTTAACGCATTAGTGATAATAATCCAATAATGAAATGTATATTATAACACTGTGAAAGGGACTATTCTGCAAAAAGAATACATGTATTATTATTGGTGTATTAAGTATTTAGTACTTCAGTTATAGTTCATCTTATCTTATCCTTTCTTCTGATGGGTAAGGACTTTTGCTGTTAAAATGTCGGGGACTTTCACCTAATATGTATATGTTTATATTTACAATGTGGTAGTACTTCTAGCTTCACCTAATTAGAATCTGTAAATGAGTAAATCATAGGCTCAGAACACATAAATCAGGTTTCTCTCCACCTCTTCCCTCCTCTCTTGTTTTCTTACCTCTGTCCTGTGCGCCTGCCCTCTCTGTGTCTGGGAGCTTGTCTTTGAGCGGTGCCTGGTTGCCATGGCTACTAAAATGGGGCCTGTAGAGAGGAGTCCAGTCGCCGAGGTCGTACGAGCCTGATTCACTGTCGCTGTCCTCAGCGGGGTCCTTCGGTTCGCCGTCAGCGCTGCAGGAGTCCTCCTCGTCCCACTGCTCGTGTTCTGGAGCTGCGTCGTTCTGAATACAAGCGGGACACAATGTGACGGTAAGACTCTTGATACACTCTTCGTCCTACCCTCCCCACTTCAAACCCGCATAACAAACACACAAACTCACACTAACATCTGCGGGGGACAGCTGGATGTCTTGCTTCAAGCCGAGCTGCTGGGCCTCTCTTCCTGGCAGCAAGTCCACCGTCTGGACGCCGTTCAAATGATCCCCGTGGACTCTGGAAGCAAGAGCGTAACTTTGGGTTCAACATTGGTGGGGGGTGGTGGGGGGGGATTGAGAGCTCCACTTTTAAGCAAAATTGAAATTTTGAACGACAAACACTTCAATTTATGGTGCAAATGTCTTTATTTATGTAAAGGAAATTATAGTAGGTTTTTGGGGTGGGTTGCACTGGCCAGTTTTGATTATTGGGCCCCCATCCCCCCCTATAAATTACACCTATGCCTGGTAGACAAAGACGGCATTTTTTTAGTCCCACGGACAGCCATCCTAACCTTTGAATCAATCCTCCAGTTATATAGCAAATAACTTCTATAATCCAATTAGGAGGAGGAGACGGCTCGCTGACTAAGGCCCTTTAGTTCACTGTTGATTTTATCCATCCCAGTTATGTCATTTGTTGAAGGGACTGAAGGCTTTCTTAAGGTGGATGCTCTTATGTGTTGGTTTAGAACACGTGAATGAAAAAAAAAGAACAAAAAAAGCTTTAATGTTAAATGTTAAAAATAATTCAAAGGAATTGGCACATTCTGGACGTTGCTGCATCCGTGAAAACTTGTGGAAAAATTGGATGTTATAATTGAAAGCACATGAAAGAGATTTTCTCTGAAACCCATGTTGTCAACATGTGATGGGTGGACATGGTGGAGGTGATGGATCTCATTTCATGTCTATGCTTTTTTGAAGCAACAAGTAGTAGCTCATTCATTTCTTTTTTTTTTACACTAATTCAAAAATCGACCACCCCTTGTTCTCTTCAGCCTGCTGCTGCAAAGCCAATAATAAACAGCCAGCAAACAGATACTGTTGCTACGGAGTCTGCTTTCATCCATCTCATCACATTTAGGTCAATGACAAAAAAAGCCAAAATGAGTCAATCAGTGATGACAATGTGTGTGTGTGTGTGTGTGTGTGTGTGTGTGTGTGTGTGTGTGTGTGTGTGTGTGTGTGTATGTGTGTTTTAAAGCAGTTCTTTGTGTTTATGTTTGTGTCTACCTGTTATTCATGAGGCTCTGGAGGAGTTTGGAGGACCTGAACTCATCCACCTCTCCGATCACACAGACGCTCACATCGCCGTCCCGACCCAGCAGCCACTTCACATGCTTGTTGTCAGCTGGGGAAAAAAACGAAATGGGTAAGCTTACAATCTCTCCGTAAGATTCTGCTAAAAGCAGTCGTCTCATAAGTTGTTATTCTGGCTTTTATCCAGAAGGTGGTGCTGTCCTGTAAGTAGAGAGCTTGGGGAACCTCACACAACAGGAACAGCCTTTATCTCACTGTTAATCTGTTGCCTGTTTGTGCTCTCTCTCTTTTATCCTTTCTCTTTTTCTGTCTTTTTTTGTGAGTAAGTTCACGTGTGTCTCACTGCAAAAACATCATTTGTATGCAGGATATTGATAAACCATGTTTGAATAATGTGGGATCATTACAAAAGAAAAGGAAAACAGTTCATGCCAGTGACCTCCTTCCTGTCTGTGATCAGGCGGATCACATCAGGCCGGGGGGCAGTTTAACAGAAACTCCCTCCAAAGTTTGGAAACAGCCAACAGCTTGTTTAGTTTTGTTGCACACTGCATTCACTAAATTCATTGCAAATGATTAACTTGCGTAATAGCTTCTTGTTAGCTTACCTTCACCTCATAATATACAGAAATGAATTCCAAACACAACACACATTTATTCCATTACATTAACACCCACAGGGTATTTCAGGTCGTTACCTCATCATGACAGACAGAAAAGTAGTTTAGCCCGGTTTGCAATTGTCTTTTTTTTTTTTTTTTCGACTAGGGCCCGGCTGGGGCCGGTCACAGACTGATGGCAGCATTAATGTAAAGCCCAATAGTTTCTGTGATAACGGAATCATGGACGGAATTGTGAAATTGAGAATTTAAAAAAAGCTGTAAGACAGATTCCACAAAGCCGTACATTCAGTCAGTGCTAAAAGCTAACTGGAGATTTGAAAATAAGTCTACTTCTTAGTTTCCAATCGAGCCGCCCCACTGTGACTGTAGTTAAAACAAACAAAAAAGAAAACTACGTATTAAAAATACATTAAAAACTAATTACCAGTAGCTTAGGCGTGGTGGGGGGGAACTTAGGCCCGGTGGGCCACCAGGCTTGCAATACACTGGGGGCAATGTGACATCATGACTTTGTGTAAACATACACGTCACTTTCGTTATCTGTACGCATTTTGAGCTATCCGCGTGTATGTGTCTACGCTGTATACAGCAGACGGCACAACAACGCGCCACTTTCTAAAGCCACACGTGACACGCGGGTTGGGTTTAGGAAAAGAAGAACCGGTTGGGATTAGGAAAAGAAGAACGGGGTTGGGTTTAGGAAACGTAACACGCGGGTTGGGTTTAGGAAAAGAACAAACATGGAAAGGAAATATCACACGCGGGACACAAAAGAAACGTGACACACAGGACACAATCCCCACTCTCCTCGATGAAAGTCCTGTGTTTTACACATCCACTATGATCCCCCACTCCCCATTGTGTAAAAACAGGTGTTTTCCATGAGGTAAAACACCTACCATGACATCACTGATTGGGGGGGGTGTGGCTTGAAAATTCAAATCCTTGGGGGAAGTGTACAGCAGCACTTTTCTGCCAATTGGAAATTCAATGCAGATTGACCCTTTAAAAGACGCAGGAGGCTCAGAGAAAGGAGTCCACAGAGACAATCAGCTCCTAACAGTGGACTGACTCTGCAGATCTCTTAGAAACCAGCTAACAAAGACAGCTCTGTTTCTCTTCATATTTTAGGGAATGCCTTGTGTTTGTGTACGCAGCATATACGGGTACATTGTGTGGACGTCTCAGTCTGATGTCACCGGGCCACAGACCATCTCTGACATAAGTCATGGCCTGTACATGCAGCACACCTTCATGTTCACACACTTTAGTAATAACTGGGATTACAAGACATAGAGGCCATTTCCAGTACAGAAGTGAGGTATCTGCCTTTATTACTACCACACCTACAAATTTACCAGAAATGCAGCACATAACAAAGTCGTGTTTAATTGTGTATTTATGTGACATTGACAGGCCTGCGTGTCAAGATCGTCTTTCCCGACAACAGCTCAGTGAACAAAGACTAAAAAGACGCCTAACAGGATTGTATGTTGTGTAACGACAATACGCACTCAGCCACTCTCAGGTGACATGGCACAGATTGGGTAAACAAAGACGGTAATTTAATACGAGGTTTAAAGCACGGCAACGCCCCAAAACCACAGGGTTTACTCAATCTTATTCAGCTTTCCAACCACACACACACACACACACACACACACACACACACACACACACACAGGTTTGTGGCACTATCTTTGTGGGGACCTGTCATTGACATAATGCATTCCCTTAGCCTCGTGAGACCGTCCTGATCTCGCGAGCTCCAGTTTTCTACTCGCAGATCAGTCTGGCATCTTGAGATAGAGAAAATTTGGAGCCGTCCGCCAAACGACCAACCAATCAGTGTTGGTTGTTTAGGTGTGACGCAACGAGAAGCGACTGTTCAGTCTAAACAATGTGGCGGCTAGCGATCGCAGCTTTTTCAAAGTTGAAAAAGTTGTTTTATCCAAATTATAAAGTATTCCTTCATTGAAAGAAGAGCAAAAAACGGCACTGGATGCTTTTCTTGGAGGAAAAGATGTTTTTGCTCTTCTCCCGACTGGTTTCGGCAAGAGTTTGATCTGATTGGTTGATTTGGCCCGTCTATCACCAACATTGGTGGTGATAGACAGACCGTTTATCCAATCAGCTAACCCGGAAAAAATATATTGTTTAAGTATACTTAAACAATATATATATTGTAAAACAAGCCCACACACACGCACGCATGCACACACACACACACACACATACACGCTCATTGTGCAGCAGAATATATGACTGTGTGTGAAGTAAACACATTACTCAGATTGGTAACATGAGAGGCTGTTACTACACAGCTTGTGTATCGTGTGCACTCAGAAGATTTCTGGTCATTAATTAGTTGTAAAAGGGTTTAATTGTACAATTTTATAACATCTGAACAATATGCCACCTGCTATAAAATGTATTAAATGTGCACGTGCGTGCGTGTGTGTGTGTGTTTGCAGCTCCCAAAAATGGTAGTTGTTGATGGACTATGGGACATTATGTGAAAGTAATGGCAGTAATAGTAATTAATTGTAGAGTAAATACTCTCTGTATAGACTTTTTAAAATTGTGAATCTAAATCCACCCAGCCGTGTTCCCACCTCCACAAGACAACACTGCCTAGCAGCCAAAATCTGTGGGAATTTCTGATTTCAAATAGAAGATTTCAAATTTTATTGACTTATCCACTATTAAATCATATTTCCTGCAAATCTGATCTCACTTAATGTGTTCTCATAGTCTCCTCACTACCAGGATGCCATTCTCAGGGGAGGACATTTTAATTATTGAAATATATAATATATAATTGAAAGATCTTAAATCTAAAAAGTCTGGATCAATGGTAGCTACAGCCCTGAAACCAAACACATTCAGAAGGTTAAACATTTTGGGAAATAGGGCTTAGATCAATATCATTCTCACAGATCTATACATGAAATATGAAGCTACAGTCAGCAGCCGGTTAGCTTAGCGCAGCATAAAGACTGGAAAAAGCTTAGCACAGCTTTGTTGCAGAGGTCCAGGATGTCACTGCACCCACCCGAAAAATACGCCCCGCAAAAAAAACTGCAAAACTGCAACGTATTGTTTTTGTACAGTTTTTGTACACATTTAAATATCTGAGGAGGGAGCTTTAGCGGAGCTAGCAGGGGAATTTTGTTACCCTCAAACATAGCTAAGCTAGCTGATCCAGTCAGTATGCTAAAGCTAAGCTAACCCAATGCAGTGTTTAACCTTTTTTAACCAATATGAGCGTGGTATCAATCTTCTAATCTAAATCTCAGCAAAGAAGCATATATCCCAAAAAAATGTAAAGGTGGCAGATTTGATCTGTTATCTTAAATACTTGCATGTTGAAGAAATGTCTGATTTAAGGGGCAGATCATTTTACATGTGCTGCAGTCTGACATTTGGGCTGTGTATCTTTGTCAAATTAGTTGTGACACACTGCTGTTGTACTGTAAAGACATGAGACCACGTAAGTGAAGCTAGTATCTTTAACCTCATGTCAGAGTTACGTTACCGAAGACCACATTTCCCAGAAACCTTGTTCCTTCCTGCTACTTTGGTCAGTGTTTTCCTCTTTTGCATTACTGTAAATCATACTCATATACTGTCGTGTTATGGAATGAGATGTATGCGCTCTTCCCACCAGTGTAACCAGTGCAATAATACACAGCGTTGGACTCTACCTTTCTTCGGCTTGTTGTTGTTGTTGTCTCTTCCTTCCCTCTCCTCCCTCTCCTCCCGCTCTGTCCAGCGGCGTACCTGCTCCTCTCTCATCTTCAGGAAGAGGATCCTCTTCTGGTCCTCACTGAGGGCCTCCAGCACCTCGGGCTCTACCCACATGTCCTCGAGGATCTTAGCCAGCATCCTGCCTCGTTTCCCCCGGGTGTCAGAGACGGCCTTCAGCCCCTCTGTCTCTCCTTCTTCCAGTGGGTCGTGTTTCAGTGGTGGGGTGTGATCGCTCCTCTTTCCTCTTCCAGAGTCAGGTTCCCTTTTCTTTGATCGGGTGGTTTAACTGCTGGAGGTCACTGTAGTGTCCTTTGTCAAGTGCTCTTCCTCTGCTGTAGCAGTGTGTCGGCCTCTCTCACACTGGCACAGTGTGTCCGGATCGACTGAAGGTTGCTGTTGTGGAGAGAGAGAGAGAGAGAGAGAGAGCGAGAGAGAGAGAGATTATATCTACTGTATTGTTTAGTTCCCCTCCATTCAAGGCAGAACACAATAGTCCTGAAGCAAATAAGCCACAATAATAAACTGTGTGTGTGTGTGTGTGTGTGTGTGTGTGTGTGTGTGTGTGTGTGTGTGTGTGTGTGTGTGTGTGCGCAGTGTTTACTCTGCATACAGCGAGAATGCCGCTGTGCTTTCAAACACTAAAAGGCAAATAGGGGCAGGTTTAGTACGTCAACACAGACACACACACACAAACACAAACAGGGTGTCAATGATTGCATGCTATCTGGGGGTAACAGACATAGATAGAAAGCAAAAGACAGCTACAGTTCACTCGAATTATTGCATTAACAGCAGCTCACGCACGCATGCGCACACACACACACCACTCCGACTGTTTTTTGCACCTTATCAGCACACGTGACACAGATAGACATCAGTTAGTAATAACTCCATCAGGAAGTCCTAAGAGTAAAATCCCAGAGAACCTCCACTGTGTGGACATAGCATGTACATAGTTTAAAAGCAGTCCCCGCCCTGTACATACTTTTGAAAGTTGTGAAACAGTGAGTTGCTGAGCGAGAGCCAATAGGATTTGTGTCTGTGATAACCGTTGACCAATCTGCACTTAAGAGCAGTCTGATATTACGGTAACTCAGAAGAAGCTGGCAAATATGAAATATCACCCTTTCAGTTCATGTTTGAGGCGTGGCAGATGTTGAACCATAGAAATATACTAACCCTCACACTAGATATATAATAATATATAATAATTCTATGGTTTGAGTCTAAACTGAGCAGTAAAACAATCATGTTTTGCCTATAACAGCTGATGCAGGACTGAATGCAAAACTGACTAAAAACAACACCAATTTTACATCCCACGTACAAAGCTGGAAAATCCCTAAATAGAGTGAAGCCTAAAAAACGATAACTTTAAAAGAGATAAAGAACATGGCCGCTTTACTTACAATGACTTATATTGTGATATAAAAAGAGCAGCAGCTCATAAATCTATGTACCATGTTTATGTAGTAAAACTTAAGCTTAACATATTATGAAGCTTTATATATATATATAGCTTCATTGCATTATTAGTCTACTGTGGAACCAACATCCATTCATTCATCAACTCTCTCAAGTGTCTTTCAGTTGTTTTTCAGAGTGAGGTTTTTGTGATCCATGTTCTTGTTCGTTGTCTATGGGGTGTGTTTTCTTTTATTCTTTCACAATGGAGAAGTTGTGAAGCCCTTTAGGA
Organism: Perca fluviatilis; assembly: GCF_010015445.1. Lineage (NCBI taxonomy): Eukaryota > Metazoa > Chordata > Actinopteri > Perciformes > Percidae > Perca > Perca fluviatilis. The sequence goes on from NC_053121.1 coordinate 3,283,194, forward strand.
CTATGTAATTGAGAGCAATCATAGACTGTAAAAAAGAATCGACGGAGCTTCCGGGCCTTTAACCTCCATTCTATCTCATTTCCAGCACTAGTTGCAAAAAGAAGTCGGCTTGCATGGAAGTCTATGAGGAAAAAAACCCTACTTTCACTTGATTTATTTCCCCAATAAACATTTTCATAATAATTTTATGGTCTCAATCGCTAGTTTCAAGTCTTCTTCAATACAGCATGCTATTCATTTTGTATATTATAGTCCCATTTATTTTAAAATGGACAATAAATCAGGGGATGCTTAAGTGGCGTGGCTACACACTGACCTGTCAATCATGATAGAGGCTTAGCAATGCTAACCATGGCCCTGTGTACATTAGGATAGCAGTGAACTTGTTTTTGGGGTGCTGTCTGTGTTTTTATCTGAAACGCTGACCCTCTCACTCTGTTTTTACTTCATCAAAGTTGATGGGAACATTTTGGTCGCCTAAAAATGTCCTGTTCAGCGTTCGGTAGCACCTTGCCAACCAAAGCTAGCTAGCTAGTGCTAGCCTTAGCTGGTAACTTAAAGGACCATTCTGGCGCAAAATGAACCTAGGGGTTAATAACACATGTGTACCGAGTCGACCGTTCTCTGGAACATGTTTTCACGCTAATCGAAGGTGACCAGTTTTAGCACAAACCTCTAATTAGCTTATAACGCTAGTTATTTAAGGCAAAGTTGGCAGATTTTCACTGATGCTACGCCATTATTTTTACAGTCTATGAGAGCAATACAAATGAACTGCACCTGACTTGAAGAGTAACTACCAAACAGCCCACTCAGTGGCAAATTGCTCCATTTTTCTGTAAAAGAATCTCACCTCTGAGGAGTCTTATACCTGCACAGCTCCTGGAATTAACTGTGTACATTGGAAGAAGGGCATGGCAGCACAACAGAAATATTCAAATCAAGACATAAACTAACCAAAGTGATCACAGACAATAACAACCCACACTGGACACTTCAGAAAACTGACATCACACGAGGAGTAAATGAGAATATAGCAAATCCACCTCCACACGCTCAGCTCTGTTATTCAAACATAAAGGCATCCAGGTCTGGCTCTGCGCCAACGTGCGAATTAACCCGAGATTTGCTTCTGCCTCCGCTCACATGCAGAGAAAAGAAAGAAAGAAAGAAGGAAAGAAAGGCAGGGAGACGAGAGAAAGGTATGTGCGCTGCATACTGAGAGAAGAGTTTGAAAAGTCTCTCAGTCGTGAGAAAACACTGGCCATCTCACAGCAACAGAGGAGAGTGTGAGAGATAAATGAGCTCAGACAGGCCGTAGAATGGCAATCACAACAAAGACAGACGGAGAAAGAAAGAGAGTACAGAGGAGGGAAAGTGGACTTACTCAGTGGCTGCCAGCCGGTTGCATCTCCCAGCACTGTTCTGAGTTTCAGCGCCTCTGTGAGTGTGGTGTGATGAGTGTGTGTGTATGATGAGTGTGTGTGTGTGTGTGTGGGATCAGAGCAGTCGTCAGCAGCAGTGGTATGCAGGCTCAGCTCCAGTCTGCTGCATATGTACTGAATAGGAGTGGGACGGACTGACATCACTGCATTTGTCTTTTTTCCCTCCTCCTTCCTACTCTCCCCTTCCCTTTCTTCTCGTATCCTATTTACATTCCTATAATGCAACGAAGGCATAAAACAACAATTGGTTAAATATTTTCATGTTTCCAATGCTATAAATAACTTCATCACATGCTTTCTGATAGGCTCCCTTGTGACATTTAGCTACGTTCAAGGACGCAAGGAATGTAATTGCCCCTGACAGGCTCTGTGAACTTTCCGTATGTAGCAGCATAGTCTTTTTTTCTCTTATCTCTGCATAGTTGTGTTTACCCCCACTTCTTACATTTTCTTCCTCCAGGAAGTCTTGCTGGCTTCTTATGAAACCATTGATCACAACACCACATGTGCAGGAAGGAATCTGGCTATTTATTCCACAAGGTTTTTACCGTCAACAGGTTGTTGACACACTTATCATGCCAGAAAGTCTTTGTTTTGTGGTTGCTTTGCCAAATCAAATGAGTCCAGCTGAATGGTGTCAATGTAATTCACATACCCCCAGACTAATTATAGCTAATTCTAATTCTATACAAGTGGATTCAATTGATATGCAGATGACTCACCTGTCTCCTCTTTGTTTGTTACTGACCTGTCTGGGTGTGACCTACTGGGAGTGTTTACGGTAAAACCTGTTGTAAATAGTAGGTGCTGTTTCTTCACTTGCATTGTGTCTTGTTTGGGTTAGTAGGTGGCTGGGGCTAACAAGTCACAGTTACGTCACAGAATAATGGTAAATTACCAACGGAAAAACACAAGAGTAGATAGAGATAGAGGTGTGAATCTTCACTGATCTCCCGATTCGATTACGATTATCGTGTCAGCGATTCAATTCCATTCGATATCTCGATGCATCACGATGGGTCAAATACATTTTTCTGTTAAAGCCATATAGGATTCATAGCTTTTCAAGCTTCAAAAACAAAACATTCTGCAGTGCTCTAATACTAAATAAATTGGATACATAAAACTACAGCACTGAGCACATGGCACTTCCTGAATGTGCAAAACATAACTGAATATGTAAACAGAAATGTTGTCAGGCCTACATTAAATTGTAAACAGAAATAATCGATTATGAGCCTGCCGATTATCGATGCAGCATCGTCCATGTCCACGATTCGATACATCGATTATTTGATTAATTTCAACACCTAGATAGAGATTATTTTTTTCCTTGAAAGAAACAATGTTTTTTTTGCCAATATATAAATATTGATGTATCAATAATGTATTATTTCAAACTTTATGTTCCATATTTCTTGAAATGAAGGCTTGCCTGTAGACAGACCTCGCATTTTCGCATGTTCAAACTGTAACCGGACTGACAATGATGGTTTGTTACACAGAACCATCTGAGAAGCCATCATTGGAAACTGTTTGGGAAAGGGCAGGCCCTTTCAAAATAACACTTGTTGAACCATCTATCACGGGGCCTTTGTTTTAAACCAACAGTCGCCTCTCTGTGTAAACCACGGCAGTAGCTCCTCACAGTAAAAATGTATACGCTTCAAGCATCAGGATTTATTTTTTTATTTTTTTACCATAAAATGATTCATTCACATTGTAGAAGGGGTAAAATAATAATATTAAAGGGTTGAATATGAAAAATATGACGCTTTATAAAATATTAGCTATAATAATCCATTTAAAATGGTGTAAGAGTGAGATGAATATAATACATTGTCTAAAAACATAACTTCTGCTCTGACTACGTATGTGATAACTAACAAATGCATGATTAAGAAAAGTGTCATCAGTTCAGTGAGATTTCCCCAAAACTTCCACGGCACTTGGCATTGCGCAAGATGAAACCACAGCTGTCATCAGTCAACACAGTTGGGTTTCCACAAAAACTGGCGTTTTCAGTGATACAAGACACCCGTCTATTTATCTCTGTTTGTCACTGCATGGTATCAGGGCAGAAAGCTCAAGGTCTACTCCCACACACACATGAATACACACAGCTTTGGTCTGCTATTTTTTGTGAGGACCAATATGCAGTCAATTCATACTCCTTAAATCCTTAAAGTTAACATCTAACCCCAATTCTGAACTAGGGCTGGACGATATGGAGAAAATCAAATCTCACGATATTTTTGACCAAATACCTCGAAATCGATACCGCAACAATATTGTAGGGTTGACTTATGTTGTTATGCTTTCACAAAATATTTACACAATGAGATTTTTGATAAATAATCATAAGTAATGTGGATATAATGACTAAGTGGGTAAAGGGAAATAATAGAACAGTTACAACAGTCTAGTTAGTTCAGAAAAGTACATCACTTTACTGTAATGCAGCCTTTAAAACCATGCCATATTACGATATTACAATGTCCAAAATCTAAGACAATATCTAGTCACATATCACGATATCGATATAATATCGATTTGCGCCTAGCTCTAGTCTGAACCTAAATTAAATATCAACTTCACTAGACCTTATTTTAACCATAGCAGGCGTAACCATAGCCATAACTCTTACATTTTGCTCAGGAATAACCCAGAATTGCAGTACAATTGGTCAGAGTGAGAACGTTTCTGTTGGTTTTTACGTACTCTTTTCCTTATCTTAATAGTGTCCTGAGGACATTCTCAAAAAGATAAAAGGAGGAGCATGCATACATAAGCAAACACACAAGCTTTCCCTCTGGGGTCAAGCTCAGGTCTGCCAGGAGAAAACAAAACTGTGATCTACATTCAATGTTTAATCACATTAATCATCATGTAACAGTATGATACTTTCTTGGTCCGTTTAAGAGCAGCAAAGGTGAGCTATCTGTATATTTGTGCATGTTGTGACTTAAGGTCAATATACAGTATGTTTGTGCACATTACTAATCAGACTTTAGGCCACACCGGTGCTATTAACAGGAATTTTTAAGTACCAGGAAATATTACTTATCTATTCCTAGTCTGTCACGGTCCTACCTTTATATTGTCTTGGTATGGCACACCTTGGGAAAGTCCCGGCTTGTATCAAGGCATTGGCACTGTATCTGAATCCATGTGGAGAGCATTAGACATGTCACACTCAAATAGTAATTCTGCATGCACAGCACCCTCTGCTGGAGGAATGGACGATAGCAAGTCAATAAGGATCCGACGCAGGGCTAGTCAAGTCTGCCTCTGTCAAGTACAAGACCAGGACTAGTCGAGACCGAGTCATAAGAGGTTCAAGTCCAATTTAAGACTAAGTCCAAAAAGGTTCAAGTCCAAGTCAAGACTGAGTCAATACTGAGACAGAAATAAAAGAAATCCTCTTCAAGACCACTTACTTACCTGTTTATAATTTATGTGATGTAAGAGACAGTATCACTTCTATTTTAAGATGATCATTGTTCTTTATCATTTTTTATAATCAAGTGCAGAGTAACACACTAGGTTCAAATTAAGCCATATTATTTACTCAAAGTATAAAATGGATTTGTTCCCATTCTTGAACTTATTACTTGTACTAAAGAATTCATAGTACAAAGTGCTCGCTGACATTGTGTCTGTGGCCAAAATGAAAATGATTGATACCTGATGATTGAGGTAGCCTTCTGTATATGATGCAGCCAGGTCTGTACCAGGCGACCAATCACAACGCCTGTTCTAGATGGATTTTAAATTAAACTAATACCTGTTTTCTGAACGAGCGCGCTTCATAAATAGTTTTGTTTTGAAAGAGGAAGTTACTTTAGAACAAAAGCATACAATGCTGGACTCGGTCGAGACCAACTAAAATATTTGGCGAGTCCAACGGCCGAGTCCAAGACAAGTCTGAGTCCAAATACCGAAGAGTCCAAGACGAGTCCAAGACGACAGAAAAGCGTCCCGAGTCCGGACTCAAGTACTTACAGCCCTGGTAGCACGTATGTCTGGTGAATGAAACTAAGAACAGTTATCTACATAAAAAACATTATACAGCACTCTGTAAATGAAAAACTGTCATATCAACCTCATTGTTACATTAGCTGGTTATTGTGTTATGCTGTATGACAAATCTGATGATAAAAATGTGATGTTTTTGAGTTGTAAAGAGAGAATGAAAATGTGTGTTTGGTGATTTCATGAATATCACAGGAGTGTCAGTTGTCGTTGAAGTTGAGTTGATTTTTATTTTTGGGGTTTGGGCTATCCTTTAAAATGGTTCCTTATGTTGCTACTTTTGCTCATGTTAACCTTTAAGCCCCTAGCAGATTAATCCAGCCCTGCTCCTCAGTCAGTTTTAGGGGACGGTCACCAAAAATACACAGTCAACATTTTCCACGACCTTTGACCTCTTATATTGACCATGCATCATAAGACAGAAATCAAGCAGAGGCATCCAATATGTCGCTGTTCTCTGCTGAGACCATATCTGCATAATCTAGATTGTCTGTCTCTGTCGTGGATTTAGCAGTCAGGGAACACAGGTTTAAAGTTCAAAAAGTTGGGTGTATTTTCCCAAAAAAAAGATTCAACAAAGCAAATAAAGGCAAAGAGTTACAGGGTCCCTAAAAGAAGTCAATGAAACATAACTAGAAAATAGAAATAACGCTACCAAAACCAAAATGTTAACTCAATTAGCAGACCTTTGAAAGAGACATGAGGGACACTTATATACCAGCTGACCAAACCAATAAGCACACACAGGGGAGGAGAACTTGGACAAGAACTTAAATTAGCAGAAGGAAACCCTGACCCCCCCTCCCTGCTGTCATCTTTCGGTATGGTCCAAGGCTGGGGCCTCTGCATGAAACCAGGCTCCACCCTTTGTCACATGTTTTGTTGGACCAGGAAGAGAACTCAGCAGCCAGGTAACTCAAAAACAAAGAGGAATTAATTCATATCAAATTAAACTAAATAGCAAACAAGGTAAACTGTGTGCTAGAAACTGTGTATTGTTTAGGTGCTAATAAAGTAATTCTAAACCAAACAAACTGTTGTTTTTGATCTACTAATGTGACTGCAACTTAGCTAACTGAACATGTGGTAAAGATGTGGCTGATTGGATTCAACCTTAAAAACTCCACCACAGTCTCCATATGCTATTGATACAGTAAATAAAAAAAAAAAAAACAGCATATGGAGACTGTGGTGGCTTAGAATTACAATACATCCCAAGTGACACCAACAGAATTTGCTGAGGAAGTCCATTTTCTCCTGTAACTACAAGATTGTACTTCCCATCATGCTTTAGCGGGCCTGATTCAACAACATGTTCAGGCAGATTTTTTCCATGGCAAAATTTTTGGTATTCCAAAATGTTCTCCCTCTCAACCGCTGCATGTTTAATGCATGTCTTCCACCGACATGGAGCCAGCTCTGTGAAGAGGATGTGCATTAGCATGGATTCACATGAGAGATGCATGTGGTTAAACAGACTGCAAAGTATTGCTTTAGTCCCCAAAGTAATTTAACTGGCAGTACAAGCTGTGCTGGAGCATGCACCCTTGGGTGGGCAATGTAACGTGCTACCATGATACCGTATGTTGACTATTTTTACATTATTTGCATAATGAATTTTAACAATTTTTTAGCTGATTTTATTATTGTTACACTACATAGGTTGCTATCATCAGGCATATACAGCAATGTAAGCATCTATTGTAGATAGTAGTTGCTAATGTTCTTGAATTATATTCAGGGAACATGTTACTGTAATCAGGCTTTGTATGGGGTGGAAATTAAGTCCTGCATTGTGTGGGTATAATCAGGGGAGCTGGTTCACTGATCACATTTCATATATATATATATATATATATATATATATATATATATATATATATATATATATATATATATATATTCATCAAACCGCAGTTTTTGCAAGTTCCTGCAATTTTTGCAAGGTGATTCCCCCAACACCCTGCTTTTTTTAAACTTAATTTCCAAAAATAGTTTACAGATATTCAGTCATTGCAATAAGTAAACAAATAAGATACAAAAATATAACATATAATATAATATTAAAAAATAAAAATAATAGTCGTAAACAGAGTGAAAAAAAGATACAAAAGAGACAGACTTTCAAAAATCGACAGCAGGAGCACTTAAAGAAATTTGAGTAGACATCAGATATTAAGATCGCTTTCTTATTGGATACCAACTTAAGAGACTCAAAGTACATGTCAAATTCAACCTCCAACACCTGCTTTTCGATGATGTTCACGTCGCGTAATTACGTCACTTCATAACGTTCCCATGGCAACAGGGGGAAATGGCTGCTAAAGTAAACGCAACATTTTTTCAACTTTCTGCTAATAAATGTGACTTTTTTGCAACGAAAATGCGGAGATTATGAAATCATGCAAGCACCGCATATTTTGCGTGGAAATCGACAATTTAGTGCGGCATATTTGAAAAAATGCGGCCCCCGCATAGATATGCGGACTTTGGCTGATTATGCATTGAATTATGCGATCGCATAAACGCGTTTTTCTGGAGGGACTGTGTAAGAGTTAAAGCTGCTGTTCTTAGCCTAGAAATCTAGACGCACCCTAGCGGCAGCAAAATGTAATTTGCAGCCAGGCTTGCGAGCTGGAAAAGGCCAATCACATCGTGTATAGAGTCGGTGGGCGGGTCTTAACTTAATGACGGCAGAGTTGCGACGGTTCCGCGTGAATTCCCTGCTACTTGAAAACAAAGATGATGGCTGCTGCTGCTGGCGAACAGCGGTCTTTGGAATCGGCTTGAAGTCATTCTTAAAAAAGGAAGATGTGTTCGGAGTTTTGCCGACCGGATACGGCAAAAGTTTAATCTATCAACTAGCGTTGCTCTGGTTGGTTGTAGCACTATCCTATTGTGTGCAGAGGGAATTTGAAAGACAACCGTTTATCCCGCCCCTCAGATTGAGCCCTGCTAATGGTGAGTTCTCAGACCCAACATCTTGATGTGGGTCTGGCTTGTCAGGCTATGCTGTTCTTGAAATACTGAAGAAAATTCAGTCTGGGCTGGGATCGCCTCCACACGGCTATCACCAGAGTTTGATTGCCAGGAATGGCTGCCCCACAGGTCTCGCCTCTGACGCGATAAGCAAACATGGAGCTGGCTGAGCCGTAATGGCGGCGATAAGCAAACATGGAGCTGGCTGAGCCGTAATGGCGGCGATAAGCAAACATGGAGCTGGCTGAGCCGTAATGGCGGCGATAAGCAAACATGGAGCTGGCTGAGCTGGCTGAGCTGTAATGGCGGCGATAAGCAAACATGGAGCTGGCTGAGCTGTAATGGCGGCGGACTAGCATTGCTAGCCTCGAGATTACAACGGCAATAGTGCTGCCACTGGCGAGCTAATTGCTGCCGCAATACTGTGTATGCACAAGCTGCTTATATATCACACAAAGGGTCCAGAGACAAAATGCATTTGAAGCATATTTAAGTGAGAAGCAACATGTACTGTATGTTGTTGTTGTTTTCTTGGAACCCCCGACCCCCCCCCCAACAGAGGTAGGGAATTTTGCATATGTATTTGATGCCTGTTATTTCTTGTCTACCAGATTAGGCAGGTATGCTCCTATAGCCCAATTTGCAGTGACTAGTGCAGTGCCCATTCAAAACGTGCCTGTTTTGAACGGGACGATTGCTTGGCCTTCTGTATTGCTAGCTTTCTCCAGAACCCAAAACAATTTACAGAAGGCAACTGTTTACTACTGACTTACTGTGTACTTCTACTTCAGAGGAAACCATTGTATTGCCACGTTTACCTGACAGAGAAATGTTACTGGTTATGTTGCAGATTCAGATTTAAAATATTAAAATATGATGCATTATTATACATTAAACTATCCAGCATTAAATTAGAGAGCTCCATGTTGAACAGATGTTGAGTAAATGTAAGTATATTGTGCTGATAATTCCTCTATTTCACTCATCACTTTAAGTAAACATTTGAATGCAGGGCTTTTACTTTTCAATATTAATAGTGTTACTTTAAGCGACTTTGAGTCCATGAAAAGCGCTATATAAATTCAATTTATTATTATTATTATTACTATTAATAGTTAATAGTTTTACATCAGAGTACTTATTCTACCCCTGCCAATGCCTAAATTCCCAGTTAGAGAAAAGCTGAAAAGCAAAGCAAGCCACTGTTTGCCTGGGGCCCCAAATCATTATATTATATTGAACATTTCAGTTAATCTAGTCTCGCCAAAATGAATAATTTTAGTCAAACTGATTTCATAAAGATTTTATCTGAAGTATCTTATTATCTGATTAAAAACACTGTGCCTACCGACAACGTTAAACTCAATTCACAACTGTCATTAGCAGTTTAGATAACGGACAGTCAGCTGTCCTGCTGTTATTACAGACGTGTGAACTAATCACAGACATTTGCCTCATTAATGGACTCATTGTGGTGTGCTGTTGCAGTATGAAACACTTATGTATGAAACTGCCAATTAGATTAATTTACTTAGAAATCAATGGTGCGGATGCGCAGTCCCGGGTGGTTCCGGTCCACTTTAACCCCTAATTGAATAATTAAGAATGCAGCTTTGTAGTTACTCAGAGTCCTCGATGTGCCGTTCAGCTGCACCTATCCGACCCGTTATGAGAGACTAAAATATGCGTTAATCAGCCACCCAAACCGAACGGAGTAGCCTGAGATGGACTCGACCAGCGCCAGCGGTGCGAGTGTGTGTGTCTGTGTTTGAGAGAGACAGCGGGGGAAAGGAAAGGTGGAAGGCAAAGAAAATGATTTTTTTAAACTACATTTAAGTTTCGTGTTTTTTTGTCAGTGATATTGGATGTTGATATCGCCACAGTCAGCGTTTAATGATGGCGGTGCCGTCTCGTCATTATTATCATAACCGAAACACTGCAGCAGAGTTCATTTCCAAACAGGCTTAGTGGATTGATGGTTATAATGTAACTAAAAAAGCATGGATTTAATTAGCGTTAAAGGTCCCATGGCATGAAAATGTCACTTTATGAGGTTTTTTAACATTAATATGCGTTCCCCCAGCCTGTCCATGGTCCCCCAGTGGCTAGAAATGGTGATAGGTGTAAACCAAGCACTGGGTATCCTGCTCTGCAGGATTTCTGGTATTCCTGCCATTTAATAGTTAAAGGTCCCATGGCATGACAATTTCACTTTATGAGGTTTTTTAACATTAATGAGTTCCCCCAGCCTGTCTATGGTCCCCCAGTGGCTAGAAATTGTGATAGGTGTAAACCGAGCCCTGGGTATCCTGCTCTGCCTTTGAGAAAATGGAAGCTCAGATGAGCCGTTTTGGAATCTGCTTGTTATGAGGTCATAACAAGCAAGGTTACCTCCCCTTTCTCTGCTTTGCCCGCCCAGAGAATTTGGCCAACCCATGAGAGAGAGACATCATGGCTTTCAAACGAGAAAAGTGGCAGTTGGTCAAGGCCACACCCCCACTCTCCATCTTGCCACTCCCACTCTCCTCCTCAATAGCTACAGACTCAGATGGACCAGCTATGGAACAAGAGACTGACTGACTCCTGTGTATTAACATGCTACCGTCCTGAAACTTTTCAACAGTCAGCCATCCACATTTTTATACAACTTCCATATTTACAACTTGGCACAGAGGAGCCTAGTGTGGCACTGTTGCTATGGTGACTGTTCTGTCTGTTGACCCGGCTGCCCAGCAGACTTATAGTTGGTGCGCACACACACACACACACACACACACACACACACACACACATGCACAGTACAGCACATTCTGTCACCATGTTGGCATGTCGCCCATGTTTTCCTAGTTTTTCTGCCTGGCTGTCTTTCTCTCACACTCTTTCACACTCTCTTACACACACAGGCACACATGTAAACACAGACAGAGAAAGGCTTTCTCCATAAATGGGAAACAACATGCTTGTGACTGTACATTTTTACACTGAACCATTATATTCCAGCTAAGGACAAGTGGTCACAGGTGGAAGTGACTGATGCTCAAATAAAGACCCTCCCCCTCTCTATTTGCCTCTGTCACATGGAGGGATGTGTGTCATTGTAACCCACTTTTTCATGCCTGTGGATATAATGACCCAGATGAGAACTACACACACAGACTGACACGTTTTCCCACACACGCACACACGCACAAGTGCTGACATGTCGTGTCTCCCTCTTCTCCAGTTGTAATGAATGCTGATGAGGTAGTCAAGGGAATCGCTGGAGTCCAACACAAAGCCGAGCAGCTAAATGATGATGTCCCTGCTGAAGGTAGGAATGATGTTTTTTACTGAATCTGTTACGACCAGAGAAAGATAAATGTTGTGGAGCAAGGCCATTATGTTATTGATGATGGCCCAGTGCTAAAATGTCTGCTGCACTCCCTTTCATTTATGTAACAACAAAACAAAAACAGAATACACTTTTTTCCATTTTTTTTAATGGTGGCAACAATATCTACCTTGAACAGTCGTCTCATTTTTTAAAAGGCACTAGTGACCTTGTAGCCTGACATCTGTAGGTATGCATTTAACAACTTGACAGCCATCTACTGTTAGCCTGGAAGAAGTAGTTTGACATGCATCTTATTCACTTTCCTTCTGGGAGTTTGATGAGGAGATCGATACCACTCTCATGTCTGTGCGTTAAGCACCGAGCTAAAGCCATGAGGTGATTAGCTTAGCATAAAAACTGGAAGCAGGGGGAAACAGGTAGCTATTAACTACTTAAAAATAAGCCTGCTAACACCTCCAAAGCACACAAAATAACTTGTTGTATCTTGTTTGTTTAATCCAACAGTAATGTAAAAATGACAGTTTTTGGCTTAAGGGAAGTTACATTTTTTGGGAAACAATGGATGTGCGGACGGATAAAGGGTTGTACACAAGCGGCAACATCCAGGCCTTAAACCAATGTGAAAGTGCCTTAAACCTGCATTCTATTTCATTTTCAGCAGGGGGAGACTCCACTGGCACCAAAAAGAAGATACAGTAGATAAATAAATAGTATTTATTGTCCACTTGGGAAATTAGTTTTCACAGTTTGTACAGAAGTCCCTTTCCATGGAAGTCTATGGGAAAATGACCCTACCTCTCGCTTGATTGATTACCCCAGTAAAGATTTTCCTAATGAGTTAATGCTCTCAATCGTTAGTTTTAAGAATTCTTCAGTACAACATAATTTATGGTCCCATTTATTTTAAAATAGACGATATTGCAGGGCATGCTTTTGGGCGTGGCTAGATTACATTAGAATAGCAGTGAAATTTGTTTTTGGGGTGCTGTCCATGTTTTTATCTGAAACTTTGACCCTGTCACTCTGTCTTTTTTTTGCAGTCCCTCCAGGATTTTGTGGCCTTTTTTTGAGATTGTTGCGGCCCAAAATGCCTGATTTTGCGGGAGCTTTTGTAAAAGATTTCGATAAAAGTTGCCATGTCTTTTGTACGTTTGTTGCAATGAAGTTGCAGGAGACAGTGAAAGATGTTTTTTTTTTTTTTTTTGTATAGTTCTGTAAAAATATAAAGGAAACTTGTTTCGGGGAGAATAAAATTTAGATTTCCTAGTAACCTTACCAAAAAGGCTCAGGATGCTGCACACATTCATACGGTTTGATAAATTACTTATTGGACTTTAACTTATCATTGCACTTACAATAACTCAATTTAGGTCATCCTGTACGTCTCATCTCCGGTTTTTCCTGCATCCACCATGTGTGTGTTGTGTGTGTGTGTGTGTGTGTGTGTGTGTGTGTGTGTGTGTGTGTGTGTGTGTGTGTGTCTCAGTAGCGGGGGGAACTGTATGAGCAGCAGGCCCGCCCGCTGCAGACAACCGACAGAATTGAAACAGCAGCGACTTTATAGTCAAAAAAACGTTACAGTGTACATTGATGTTAAAATGTATACAGGTTGGCAGGACAGTATGAAATGTTTTGTACGGTCTTTCGCTGTACGTTTTGTTGGTAAATGTGAGATGTTCGAGTCTTGTCTTCATATCGGAAACAAGCTCTCTCTCACTCCTGCTTGGTCAGTGGCACTCAGAGTCACATTATACTGACGTAAAGTCTGGCACGTGGGACTGCTGGGATTGGTTGAAGTTGCGGGAAACTCCGGTTATTGGTCCAATTTGCAGAAAAGTTGTGGTGATTGGTCAAAATTGCGAGTCGCACCAAAGTCACGGTGATTGGTTGAATTTGCGTGCATTGGAGCGATCGCGAAATCCTGGAGGGACTGATTTTGGTTGCCTAAAAATGTTTAGTTGAGTGTTCGGTAGCACCTTGTCAACCAAAGCTAGCTAGCTAGCGTTACCTGGTAACTTAAGGTAAAGTCTGCCGTTTTTTTGTATACTGCCGTACATGCCGAACAGCACCAGTATCTGGAGGTCCTCGTTTACCTGCCGGCAAAACTCCGCTGGATGAGTCGCGTCAGAAGGTTTGAAAATAGGCAGCTTTGCCTGTGTAGCATTTAGCTTAGCGTAATTGAAACCACAGAAACACTGCCCAGCTCCGCCCTTTTGTCCAAATGGTCACTTCTGGCTCCAAAATACCAAGATGGTGACAGCCAAAATGCCATCTCCCAGCTTCAAAGCAGCAGCCCACAATCCAATGTGTGGCTAAGCTAATCACCTCCTGGCTCTGACTCCATACTTAATGTACCTTACATGTTTTTACTTAAAGGAGAAATCGGGCGCAAAATTAAAAATAACACGTGTACCGAGTCGACCGTTCTCTGGGATATGTTTTCATGCTAATCGAATGTGACCAGTTTTAGCGCAAACCGCTAATTAGCTCATAACGCTAGTCGTCGGGACACGGGTAAAGTAAAAAGAAATCGCTATTTCTATACCACTAACAAGGCTCAAAATAGCACCACACTTCCACGGTAGCATAATGAGGGTCCCTACATGTAAACCGAAGCATTGAGAACTTTGTAAGTGTACAGACGGTTTATTAAAAATATAGTTTATAAAGACAGGCAGGCGCCATCTTGGGAAAACAGTAACGACCAGTCGAACGACAAACGCCATATAACCAGTAGCTCAAGCACGGCGTTCGTTGTTCGACTGGTCATGACTGTTTTCCCAAGATGACGTACCTTGTAAAGTTGATATGGCAATCGTGTTAAACAGTTGTCCGTTTACACATCCAGCAGTTACAGAGCATTACTCTGGAGTTGTGTTTCTTGTCACCTGGCAAATATAAGTCCAACACCTTCTCCATTCCCTCTAAATATCTCTGCTAAATATTGCTCCTAATACATAGTATTAGCTAAAAAGCTGTTTTCTGGGGCTCCTGTTTACTTTCTTTAGATATTGCACTGGTAAACATCTCTTAACATGCATAACATTCAGAAAACCACTCCTTGAATTTTGTCATGGGAGGTTTGATTTGTTTTTAGTAAAAGCAGCTTGTAAAGACTCTGAAGCAACACACACACGTACACACGCACTCCATATCAAATATCAGAGATGCACACATGCTTTTTACACTCTGAAGCACATTCAGCTGTGACGTCCTCTGATCAAAATCAAAAACCCACTCCATGCGTACACACATTTGTTTTTGTGTGTTTTTTTTTTTTTTTTTTTTTTTTTTTGTGTGTGTGTTTTTGTTTTGTGTTTGTTGTTTGGTGTGGGTGTTTTTTTGTTTTTTTTTTTTTTTTTTTTTTGGGTTTTTTTTTGTTTTTTTTTTGTTCGCTGTCTCAGACAGAGTCCTGCTGTTTGGCCTGCCGTGGCAGACGGAGCCAACGCTGTAAACTCTGTGGATCGATGCTCGTTTGGAGGATTTCTGTGTTTAATTCCACCTCAGTCAGCAGCACTTCATCCCTCTCTCGGAGTGTGTGTGTGTGCGTGTATGTCTGCACACTTGGGTGCGTGATTGTGTGCTTGTGTGTGCACATTTGTATCTCTATCTTCAAATTGAGTTGTCTGTGTGAGCATGTGCAGAGGAATTCTGCAGGAGGTCTTGGTGTGTGTGGCTGCTAACATCTATGTGTGCATTTCTGTCGCCCACACACACACACACACACACACACACACTCACACACACAAACACAAAGAGGTAAGAGTCTTGCAGCAGAGGCTAAAGACACACACCATCAGTCGAGCACCTCCCCCTTGCTTTGATTATACTCCCAACGCTATTATTTGAGCACACCAACATCAGCATATTGATTTATCTTCCACACTACCTGCTTTCATTTAATATGCTAACACACATGCACACACAGTCTTCATGCCAGCATATCTTGTGATTGCACATTAGAACACACACGCACACACACACACACACACACTCTGACACCGCAGCCGCGCACATTAACACACTTATGTGCACCATCACAGGAGACCACCCACCCCTACAAACCAAAACGCAAGCTGTTAGCTTTTCTCCTCACCAGTTACCTCCCCCTTCCCTTCCCTCCCCTCACCTCCCTCCCATTGTCACATCAGGGACTTCCAGTGTCCCCAACACGTTGCAGCCGCCACGGCCCTGCAGATGTCACTTAGCTGCAGACCCACCTCTTCATTTCTGCATCCATCCATCCCTCCGCCTCTCCTGTGACACGGAGGAGGGACAGAACAGGGGGTGTGTGTGTGTCTGTGTCTGTGTGTGTCTGTCTGTGTGTTAGTCTGTGTGTGTGTGTCTGTGTCTGTCTACAGAGGGGGAAGGGAGCCAGGCAGGTTAATGAATTAGTCATTAGGATTGACGTTGCGTCTGCACTGGGTTTCCCCCAAACTGTTTCCACCACTCTGTCTCTCTCTCTCTCTCCGGTCATCTGTGTATCCTCTGAACTCTTTGTCATCTTCAACCCTGTGTCCCCCCCCCCCCCACCTGCCTCACTTTGGGCCTCGCCCATCTAACCTTCTCCTCCCCTTGTCTTCAAACACAAACCCAGCTCTTTTGTTTTTGTCCACATCCTCACTCTTGCTTTCTGCATCTCCTTCTCGCTTCTTCTTGATTTCCATTTTCTCTCCTCTTCTCTTAATACCTCTTTTCAGCCACTCCCCTTCTTCTTCGGTCTCCTTCTAATGTGCTATTGATCACTGGAGATCACTGGATTGGAGGCTAAAGATCTCAATCCATGCAGACGTTACATTAAAGCTTGGCACGGCTCTGCATTATAAGGGCCGTATCCAAGATCCCTGAAGAAAACATCGTAAAATGTTGGCAGCAGACAATGCGTAGCCATATGTGTGATTGTATAGTGCTGCTGTGCTTTTGTTTATGACCCCGAGGTGCACCAGTAAGAGGGTACTCTCAAAGCACTGTACTGTAATGTTTGAAAGACAATACGAATGGTTTGCAATGTCTCTTGGCTTGATTTCTGTACTGGTTTTACACGTGATAGATGAACGAGAGCTTGTTGAAAGGGCGTGACAAATGGGTTGTGGGCATTTTGCAGGTACAGTGGAAAAAATGTCCTCTGTCAAGGGCAGAGTGAACACAGGCTAATTTCTAGCATACTAGTGCAGTGCCCGTTCAAAATGTGCCTGTTGGAAACTGGCTGATAGCTTGGCCTCCGGTGTTGCTGTTTGCAGCTTTCCCCAGAACTATTGTACCCTGAAATAACTCACAGAAGGCCCTCAAAGCTCAAAGCACTTAATATGCAACTCTACCGTATACTACTTCATACTTCTACATTAGAGGAAAACACTGTACTACTACATTTAACTGACAGAAAAAGGTTACTGGTTATGTTGTATGTATGTTATGTATGTATGTATGTATGCATGCAACTTTGGGGTGAGCATTATATATTTTCACAGTCTTATACCTTAACAGTTTTATGACAAACTGAAACTTTCTTGACTTGCCAAATTATCTGTTGGATTGACGAACATCATATGTGTAATTAATGGTTCAATTCAAACGGGATCAAATAATTATTTGTCTCTCGCCATTGACTACCGTACATATTTTTCCAAAATAAGGTTCCACTGTGGACTACTGGAAAAGGTGTGACTTTGTATCTGTATACAGCGGCCGCTTTTTTTTTCTGAACCTTTTTATTGTGTGGTTTTATTCACAGTTTATTAATATTGAACGCAATCCAAACTGCCCCAAATTTGAAATTCCAAGTTCATTGGGTACCCAGCAATACAACCGTGAAGTAGATCGGATAAACTACAACTAGACACACACACACACACACACACACACACACACACACACACACACACACACACACACACACACACACACACACACACACACACACACACACAGTTTCTTGCCTTTTTAATTGGATGTTGGCAGATAACATGAACCGCTTGTCCATTATGACTTAACATTTTGTGTTAGATCTTGTGCCATCTAACAGAACCTCATGGTGGCATGATCACAGGCTCAGAGCGGACCTCATCTACTATTTGACAGCACAATCACAGATATTTCAAACCATGCCGTTTATCACTGTCTTTCTGTCTACCTACTACTTGGTGGGAGAAAATCTGACTCCCAATCCATTCCCCAGCTTGACAAAGTATGTATATAAATATAGACTCAAAAACAGAATTTACACTCCATTCATAAAATCTTTAAGTTTTTTCAGAAAATGGCAGCAAAAAGTAAAAGCCCTTCTTTGCCATCTTTGTTCTCCAGCCCACATAACTTAAGATTGTCTTCTTTAAAGTGGTTTAATTAGTGGTATTTCTCCTTTGGATAGGCTGTAATTATAGTCCCGCCCAGTAGTGGAAGAAGTATTCAGGTCCTTTACTTAACTAAAAGTACTAATACCACACTGTAAAAATACTCTGTTATGTAAAAGTCCTGCATTGAAAAGGTTACTTAAGTAAAAGTATGTAAGTATCATCAGGAAAATGTACTTAAAGTATTAAAAGTATAAGTACTCAATGCAGAAAAATCCTCACATTTTAGAAACAGGAAACAAACCGTCCTGTGTTCAGTCCATAGACTGTTAATATTAATGGACAAGGCATCCGGTTCAGCAAAGTGCTGCAAATGCGGAAGTGCCTTAAAGCTGCATTCTATCTGAATTCCTGCAGGGGGCGACACGTGCGGTTGCAAAAGGAGGTGGGTTTCTGTAGAAGTCTATGAGAAAGTGACCCACTTCTCACTTGATTTATTACCTCATAATGAGTTTATGGTCTCAATCGCTAGTTTTAAAGTGCCCATATTCTGAAAAAAAACACTTTTTCTGGGATTTGGGGTGTTATTTTGTGTCTCTGGTGCTTCCACACGCATACAAACTTTGAAAAAACCCATCCATGGTGTTCTGAATGAGATACGGTTTCTGAATGTGTCCTGCCTTCAGTCTCCTGGTGAGCTGGTCAAAATCTGCACGGCTTTCTACGTCACTAGCTGAAACAAGGGGCCTAGGGGGCTAACCGTTAGCATGCTAGCTCATTCTCAATGGCAAAACACTGCTACAACACACAAATTCACCCTAATCTACAAAATAAATTGTAAAGAACTACTTCCATGTCCCTGTTCTGCAGGTATTCCACACAAACTTGGAAGTGCGCCCTCGTTTAGAAGAAGTCTCCCGGCTAATCCTGCCTTGTGCAGGCCGAAGTTGGAGAAACAGCTAGCTAGCTCATGTAAACCTATTCTGATACAATCTCAAATTACAATTATGAACCTGAAAATGAGCATAATAGGGCCACTTTAAGTCTTCTGCAACACAGAATGATGTTAATTTTTTTAATAATGGTCTCGTTGATTTTAATATCAGCGATAAAGCAGGGGGTGTTTTAGGGCGTGGCTATGATGTGATTGCCAGTGAAAGTGTGTAACATAACGTAGAGTGTAAGCAGCTCCTCCCTCTCGTCTAAAATCGTCACATCCGCAACCAGGATGGCTGCGCCAGTAACGGCAAACTGGACGACGGATAGCAGATCTCCACAAACCAACGGGTGACATCACACATGCTCTGTCCATTAATATTAACAGTCTATGGTTCAATCGGCTAATCTTTCAACTGTACTTGTAGGCCTTTATATTGTTGGGTAGTTTAATTTATAATAAAACATCTTATTAAACTACATGTGTTTTGTGTGTAAATTTGTAAAGTAATTAGTAACTAAAGCTGTCAGAAGAATGTAGTGGAGTAAAAAGTACAATATTTCTCTCTGAAATGTAGCGGAGTAAAAGTAGAAAGTGGCATGAAGACTCAAGGAAAGCACAAGTACCTCAAATTTGTACTTAAGTACAGTACTTGAGTAAATGTACTTAGTTACATTTCACCAATGGTCCCGCCACAAAGGAAGAAGTATTTTCACCTTTAGAAAAGAGGAACTGACCGATCAGCGAAAAGTACTGTAGATACCACAAGTAATACGTTGTCTTCTGCGGTCAGCCAGACTGTCATAGCATTTCCGATTGCTGTCAACAATTTGACCAAGAGAAATGTTTGTTCTGTTAAAGCTATGTCTGTGTTAGACATGGGGGGTGTACCCCACTACCCTCCCAGAGCATGCTGGAATAGGTTCAAGCTATTGCACGACCCCCGCGCCGTTGGTATAAATACTGAATGGATGGAGACTTTGTTTTCTAAAATAGTGACATTGTTGGAAAATTGCTAATGCTATCCTGGCTAACGGTAATTGCAGTAAAATAAACCATAATCCTAGAAAACTAACATCACAGGCTAACAATAACCAGCAGGTTAAAGGTCAGGGCCATATTGCTGTTACAATAATACAACATACTAAAATGTAACAGAAACAGATTTTATGGACACTGTATCATGCCAAGTAAATCTGAGTTCTCCATCATTTTTGGGGATTAAATTACACAATTTGAGCACTATAGTCTCAGTTGCAGTGATGTTTTATTGATTTATCTGATAGGGACTATGCATATTTATGAACATTGTTGTATAAAAAAACACCATGTAAATATGCCAGAATTAGTCAAAATAACTTTTCATCTGCAGTCCCTAGGCAGGTGACATAAGACTAACATAGAGACAGCCAGCAGTCATACAGCACTCATTCACTATAATTTACTGCATTCACTTACTTTGAATTTACCTCATTTGTTTGGACATCATTATCTTTTTAATAAATTCTTTTATTGAGTAGCATATCTAACAATCTATAAAAGCATGCTATTGACTGTTTCATGGGTCGTGTTTTTTCCCTTGCAGACATTAAATTCCTATCTAAAGCAAACTACAGCATGACCAATGCTACATCCTGGATATGACAGCTGCAGGACTTTGGACCTTGGATAGGACTTTTTGACTGTCTGTAAATCATCAGCGTGATCTGTTTTTTCTGGTCAATTCCCAAACTTCCCCCCCCCCAATAACATGTGTTCTCAATGCTAATGCCTGGTGGTGGAGAAAAAAAATAAAAGCCAAGTCATATAACCCATTCTTCTGAGGACATCCTGGAACTCAAAGTCTTTGGGCATCCCTGGACCTCAGTCTGGGAACCACTTTTGACTCTGGGTCAGGGGGTCCGAGACCCCTAGGGGGTCCCCAGAGTTACTGGAGGGGGGGACCCCTGTATTTTTTTTAAAGTTTAAAAAAAAAATTAAAATGGCTTAACATGAGTCCAACATATTATTAGCAAATATAAAACTTCCTATTTGTGAGAAAAACATTGATGATAGGCTTACTGGCCTAGGTAAGGTATAGTCACTAAGGTAGCCATCCACAAATACAGTTCATCTTAAGGATTCACTTTGCCACATGTTTAATATTAAAACGTGATTTATGAAATCATGCCAACAATCATTTTTTAATAGCTTAGTATTATGCACTAAAAATGTATGTATAAAGGCTTTAGGCTGTATGTTATTGTAAGCCCAGTTTAGCCTAATTTTATACAATATATGTAGAAGGGGGGGTCCCTGCTCCGTCTCTCTTTCAGTTCAGGGGTCCTTTGCTTAAAAAACGTTGAAGATCCCTGCTCTAAAGTTAAAGCTTAACCCATTTTAATGGGATTTCAATACATTGTTGGTCTGGGGCAGTCCTATCAGAGTCGGGTCAGAGTCGAGAAGGACTTGTGTCAACAAAACTGTCGGTGCTAATCTTCACTGCAGGCTACAGTGTCTGATATCAACAGGCCCTGGAGACACGTCCCGTTCACACCGGCGCGTAACCACGGGAGAGTGATGGTGCTCCCGAGAAGTCCGAGGAGCGGAATTACACTTTCTCAGCTGCCATTCAAACCCACAGAGGCTCCGCGGAGAGGAGGAGGAGACGAGGAGGACGCCTCCGTTCACCAACCCATTCATCAGTCCGCTCAGTAATCGCTCTCCGCCTGCTTGGACCTCCCGAGAGCCCCCTATACTATACCAGCCTGCGCGGAGGCGCGAGACAGCGCCACGAGCTTCGATCGGCAGCGGCCGTGAACAACGTTTTCGCACGCGCATACCGGTGAGAGGGGGGGGGGGGCAAGCTGGGAAGGACGTTCAGCGTGGAGAGGGAGAAAAAAAAGAGCCCGGCTGTCAGTGTTATTCCCCGGCGTGGATGTAGAGAGACGGAGGGAGAGAGAGGACCGCCGCAAAACTCTCCTTCTCAGCCTCTGACTGGACGCATTTTACCGGTGAGTGAAGACACGACACCACGCTAAAGGACATGTTTAAAGTGTTATCATTTTTAAGCTAGTAGGGCTGTGTTAGCGCAAAAAAAAAAAAAAAAAAATATATATATATCTCTGTTTGACCGGCACTTATAACGTAGCCCATGCTTAGATATCATGTATTTTAGTGTATGAGCGAGACGAGCATTTCTCACGGAGTCTGCGTTGAGCTTTCACGTCCTGTTTTTATTTTTATTTTTTGTGTGACCAAAAATGCACACACTGAAGCCTGCAGCCTACTCAGGCTTTAGGACGGCACTGTTTGTGGAGCTAATAGAGGCTGAAAGATATGTGCACCGTGCGGGCCGTGGGATTTTATGGAGGTGTGTGTGTGTGTGTGTTTTCTCTCTCTCTCTCTCTCTCTCTCTCTCTCTGTCTCTGTCTGTCCCCCCGAGAAGAGAAAAAGAAAAGCTTTTCCTTTCCGCTTTAAGGAGGACAAGTCGATCTTGAAACGCGACCAAGGTCTATTTTGGAGGAAAAGAAAGACACCGGCCTCAATTGAGCTTGAACCGTGTCTCCTAGCCATCCTGTTGTCATGGTTACTGGCTCGAGGAGGCTGGGAGAACATGGCTGTCTCGCGCTGTGCTCTCTCTCTCTCCCTCTCTTCACACACACACACACACACACACACACACACACACACACACACAGACACACACACACACACACACACACACACACACACACACACACACACACACACACGCATGCATGCAGCGCAGGGAAAGCGATAGGGGAGAGACAATAAGCCTTGTCTATCTGCAGTTTGTTTATGTCTTTTTAAGTGTATTGGTAGACACTTTGGAAATAGAAACCAGGCACATTGTAACCTCATTATACATTTCAAATGGTATCCTGTAATTCTATGCACATTTTAAAGGTAATTGTAAGCCCCCATATGAATTTTATATATTTTTTTCATATAACAGATGAGATAAAAACATCATAAAGAACCATAAGATCTATAGAAGATAAGTCTAATTCTAATTCTGTCTAGAATATTATAGAAATATAATGATTTTCGGCCGTGTAGGACAGAGCTTCTGTGCTAGACTTATCTTTGCCTCTACATGATGTGGGTGGCTTCTTTAAAACAGGTGTTTGATAGCATATTATTTCTTATCCCCAAAGCAAAGTCACTGTTATCTTAATTATAGACATTTACATGTCTGGTCTAGATCCACTGTAATTCATCCCCCCCCCCAATACAACTGTGGGCTCTCCCAGGCAAAAAGTGCAGCTCTCTTCAGTGTAATCATCTTGAACTCAAGGTGTCAGACATCCAGACGCACCAGCGGCAGCAGCAGCAGCTCCCGACCAAACTGGTTGCCTCTTCCTCCTCCTCTTCTCCAGACCCCCTCTCTTATTGTCCTTCTCTTTGTTCATTCCCTGTAATTACTTTATTGACACTATGGTTGATCCGAAACAACAGTACCAAAACGCTTTAAGAAAAAAAATCTTTCAAACCATTTTGTTTTTTTAAAGTAGCCAATTTTTTGGATTGCAATTATTTGCAACACATTAATCATACTACAATGTATTACACTAAGACTGACATTTCAAAATGAGAAAGAGAACATGCAGTTTTTTCGTGTGTGTGTGTGTGTGTGTGTGTGTGTGTGTGTGTGTGTGTGTGTGTGTGTGTGGGTGTGTGTATATGTGTGAAATAAAGAGTGAATTTGCATGTCGAAATGGAAAACAAGATAAATCACCACATGTACTGTGAGCGTGTATTTAGATGTAAGCGTTTAGAGTGACAAAATGCGAGTAGACGGTTGACCTTGACAGCATAGAAGTGACATATATTGTGGTGATTTGAGAGGCTGGCTGACTGCTACGCTCCAGTAGGCTGGTGTGGCTAGTTGGAGGCCTTGTGGTCATATTGGTGTGACTTGTAGGCAGGCAGGCAGGCTAGGACAACACCCGGGACTACTTCCAACTCCATGTTTTCCTGTCTTCCTGTCCCAGGCTAATGGCCAGGAAATGATTTTTCTTCCTCTCTGTCTGCATCTGTGCTTGTAACACAACAGCATCTGTGCTTGTAACACAACAGCATTTTTGAAAGGTGACTCTATCTCTGCACTGTGTGTGTGTGTGTGTGTGTGTGTGTGTGTGTGTGTGTGTGTGTGTGTGTGTGTGTGTGTGTGTGTTTTTGTTGCAGCAGTAGTGCCAATGCTGCACCCAGCCTGTATATTATGAACAGGGTCAGTGGGTCATTTATAGTATGAGACTGCAGTGTTAGACAGATGAAGAGAGGGGGAGGGAAGTCCTTAGTATTCAGATCTGATTAGCATCCATCAGTATTCAGCTGATGGCTTCATGAATGAATTTTGATTACCAATTAGCTCTTTATAGAATTATTAAGAGGGTTGTCTTGGTGGGTGCGTTTGAAAGCTATTTGTTTGTTTTCTCTCTCTGAATTCTCCTGTGTTTCTCGGCTGTTAATTTTCGAATTAAAAGCTAAGCGTGCAAAAATATACATAAAATATGTAACATTTAATAGTGGTTTTCTATCTGCGTGGGCTACTTATTCATTGACATCATTTTAGAAGATGAGATAACCAACTCTTTTTCTGTGACTGCAGTGAAGCACCAACACTGTGCCCTTCACACCTCTTGTCAATACTGTGCTGGTGCTTGCAGTAAGAAACCCACACGGCGGCACACAGCTGAAATAAAAGAACTGCACAAATGTTTTATTTTTGTTTAGTATGCATGCCGGCAGCACTACAAACGTAATGAGGTCAGACAAGTTCTAAGTGGTCAAATGGCTGCCTGTTCCACCACTTAAACTCTGTAAACGTGGCGCGGTGATGCCCAGCACGAGTGTCTGCAGGCAGAGTAGTGTTTAAAAAATAATTATATTATATATACACTACCGGTCAAAGGTTTAGGGTCACTTAGACATTTTCATTCCACTCCATTATAGACAGAATACCAGCTGATCTGAGTGGGTGGCTGATCTATAATGCAATATCTACATTGCCCATTATCAGCAACCATTCATCCAATGTTCCAAAGGCACATTCTGTTTACTAATCTGATATCATTTTAAAAGGCTGACTGAGAAAACATTGGAGAACCCTTTTGCAATTATGTAAGCACATAATGGAATCTGAAAACTGCTGCCCTTGTTAAAAAAACAATGCAACTGATCTCAGCTGGTATTCTGTCTAGAATGGAGTGGAATGGAAATTTCTAAGTGACCCCAAACTTTTGACCGGTAGTGTATATACTGTATATTATAATTCATCAGCAAAACACAGCTATAGATGGATGGATGGATGGCTGGACCTAGGGCTGCTCGATTATGGAAAAAAATATAATCACGATTATTTCAGTCAATATTGAATTCACGATAATTTAACACGATTACTTGTTGACTTCTGGAAAGATGTTGCAATTACTGAACTTAAAATACAGTGGAAAAGTTAAATAAATCAACCATTAAAAAACACATACAACTGTGAAATTTGCCTTAATACATTTCCTATTTAAACTTTATTTTTTTCATTCAGAACACGAGAAAATAAGAGTTTCCTTGCAAAACCTAATGAGCTAAATAATTGTTTTTCTAGATTATTCAGTTTTTGTGATCATTGGGAGCCGAAATCATAATAACGATTAAATTGCACATATGGCTGCAACTAGGGCTTGGCAATATATCGATATTATATCAACATCGATATATGAGGCCAGATATCGTCTTACATTTTGGATATCGTAGTATCGTGATAGGACACGTGTTGTCTTTTCCTGGTTTTAAAGGCTGCATTACAGTGAAGTGATGTCATTTTACTTACTTACTGTTTTATAATTTGCCATGGTATCCACATTATTGGTGATTATTTATCAAAACTCTCATTGTGTAAGTATTTATGAAAGCACCAATAGTCAACACTACAATATCGCCACAATATCAACATCGATGTATTTGGTCAAAAATATCGTGATATTTGATTTTCTCCATATCGCCCAGCTCTAGCTGCAACTAACGATTATTTTCATAGTCGATTAATCGGTTGATTATTTCCTGGATTAATCGATTAGTTGTTTGATCTATAAAAATGTCAAAACATGGTGAAAAATGTGGATCATTGTTTCCCAAAGCCTAAGATGACGTCCTCAGATGTCTTGTTTTGTCCACAGCTCAAAAGATATTCAGTTTACTGTCACAGAGGAGAGAAGAAACTAGAACATATTCACATTTAAGAAGCTGGAATCAGAGAAATCTTTTTTTTTTTTTATATATAAAAAAAATGACTCAAACTGATTAATCGACTGTCAAAATAGTTGGCGATTAATTTAATAGTTGACAACTAATCGATTAATCGATTCATCATTGCACCTTGAATTGCACAGCCCTAGCTGGACCCCAATATTTGACTGTTTCTGATATTCATTCGTTGGGCATTCGTTTTTGATTTTCAACTTTGGGATTTGAATATTAATTTTCTTCCCCCACCTACAATACTGTAATAACAGAATCCTCAGAAAATGAAACAATGAAAAAAAAAAAAATCTCAAAAAACATGCATACAGGCTGAAATTTCCCATTGTGTTTTGTAGCGATTAAGCCACTAGCTAAATTTCCACTAGCCACTGGCTAATTTATGCAGCGCTATGCCGTCCATCTCAGCGGAGAACAGCGAAATGTCGAGTTGTAACCTACCAGTCTAATGTATATAAAGAGATCTGTATGTTATTAGGTACAACATAGATAGATAGATAGATAGATAGATAGATAGATAGATAGATAGATAGATAGATAGATAGATTGCAGAACACAAGTTGCTATAATCTAATGTTGAGGCTGTAATTTAAGCTCTTCATATTGCAAGTCATATATTGTGTCAGAAAACCTGCAACATGATTTTCCTCGCTATTGTGTAGCTCTGTCATTCATAAACTCTCATGGAATCTTGGGTAATCCTCTCCTGCCCCATGTTACATCCAGTCACTGCCAATAACATCTGGCCATGGTCGTTAAGTGCCCTGCTTAAGGGCACAAAAGTATCCAGTTATTATATTTTTCTGCATTTAATGCTTGAAGGAGAACATATTTTACATACAGTATAAAAGTCATGTGACTAATGGAGAGCACTACTTGGCATGTTGTATAATGTCTTCTGTGTCACTGGAGGAGCTTTGTTTTATTTTTTTTCCCTAATGTATGTATTTTTGTTGTATGCAAACCAGGGAATATCAAACTGGTGTTGTTTTTTTTAGATAGAATGTCAATCAAACTATTGAATTATTTATTTTGAGTATGGCGTGTATCTATTTTTCCAAATCAACTCTTCAATTTTAAGTTGAATCATATTGAACTTTAAGATGCAATGCAGCAGCTGGGTAGGCTTCCTACTACAGTTAGACCTGCTCACTCCGGAAAAGTGTTTGCTTATTTTTTAAGCCTCCAGTCTGATCATCAGTAGTGTGTCTTTGGCATCTTTGTGTCTATACAGACCAGTCATGCTTATCGCTGGAGAGTCCCAGTGGACTGCGGCTCTGTGTCTCAGAGATCAATAAATTACACCATGGTGTGTGTCTATATGTGTGTGTGTGTGTGTTTGTGTGTTTGAAAGTGTGTGCATATGTCTGAGTGAGACAGAAAGACTGGCAGAGAGATAAAAGGCTCACGAGATAGAGAAGAGCTGTTTAATGGCGACTCTGCCTTTTTTACAACATCATCCTCACTGGATTGGTAGTTCATATGTCTGGATGGGCACGTGGTCAGATGTGTGTTTGTGTGTTCTTCACGTGATTGGCAGATGGTCTGATCGTAATTAAAAGGAAATTGATAAGGTTTAAGAGCTCCTTTATTCTGCTGACAAAAGTGGAATGCAATAAGTCTCTCCTGATAGCCATTGTATACATAGAGATACAAAGACTGACTGACTGACTGACTGACTGACTGACACACACACACACACACACACACACACACACACACACACACACACACACACGGTTTTTCCCAATTCCCAGTTATTCCTCTCCTTGCCTTTTTCTCCTCGTGTCTTAGACCCGCCCACAGGAGATTGGAGTGGAGGAGTCGAGGCATTTAACAAAATGAGACATCCATGCTCGGAGCCGTCATTTAAAGCGACGTCACTTAAATATGACATTCAGCACAACTGCATCAGCTGTCCATTGATTTGTCATACACTGTATTTTATGATCTCTGTCAGGTGAGCAGAACAGTGTTCTAGACAACTTCTCCATTTACTCTGAATTCAATTCACAACCTGGCATCATGTGACAAGAATGTACAGGTGTATTTTGTTTTTAACACGCGCGCACGCGCACACACACACACACACACACACACACAGTAGTAAGCTATAGCCTTTATAGGCTTTATTTTATTATGTAAAGCACTACAAATGGTTGTATGAAAAGATCTTTACATGTACACACAAACACTATCTATTAGTGGTGCGTGAATCGGCTCTACATACAAATCGGAGTGTAGGTTTATAATCCTCCATCCACCATCCACCTAAATGAATTAGTTTCTCTGATTTAGAGACCCGCATGGACATTTCTGGACACTCTGTCACGCCTCTTTTTTTACATGCCACGGGTGAAAAACTTCCGCAGAGGATACACCGTTGCATCCTCGATTATAGCTCCTCCGGCGAGCCTGCTCGCTCCTCGAGATGCATTTTAGGAATTGGAATGGCCAAAACACACCGTTTCTCTATCATTGGCTGTTTGTTTTTTTCTTCATCCATCTATGCAGGGTATCTGAGCACATCTTCTCTTCCTCCTCAGCAGCGGTATTCATAGTGCTGCTCCCTTCCACTGTCTTCTTTTTCTAAGACCCATTTACCTCAATTACTGCAAAATGAGAGACTGAGACAGAGGAAATAGAGCGGAGGTAGACTGTGAGATAGCAGAAAACATAATGTAGAACAGATGGAGAAGAAAGAGTGGGAGAAAAACAGGACACTGGAGACAGCGAGAGAGCGAGAAAGCGAGAGTTCCCACTTTCCGTGTCTGGTTTCATAACTGTTCACTGTTACCATTTATGGAGATGTGTCACTGTTTTGTGTGTGTGTGTGTGTGTGTGTGTGTGTGTGTGTGTGTGTGTGTGTGTGTGTGTGTGTGTGTGTGTGTGTGTGTGTGTGTGTGTGTGTGTGTGTGTGTGTGTGTGTGTGTGTGTGTGTGTGTGTGTGTGTGTGTGTGTGTGTGTATTTGACTGTGTGTTAATACATGCTTTGTGTAATCGCATGAATGGATGCAAATTATTCTTCTTTGCTTATGCCAACTTCATGTGTGTGGATATGAGCTCTCATAGACTGGAAATTTCCAAATGTTCAGTGCGTGCGTCGAGGATAATTTGAGTTCATACTGATCACTGATTGGTAAAGGAGGAAGGCACATACTGATCCATGAACGATTAAGTCATGAAAACCTTTCAGATTTATTTTATGTTTTTGAGACATACCTTTCTTAGTGTGTCATAAGTGTCATGTGATTGATGCGTCTCAAGATGGAATACACTGAGGCAAACTGCCTGGTCACTAATAAATAATGCAAAAGATTCCCATGCTCTTTCGCTCAATAAAAAAAAGGAAGAATGAGTAGGTCGGCCACTGATTGCGTATGCACAGAAAAATTGTTGAGGGATCAGTCAGTGTCCTTTGACATCATCACAGTTTCAAAATCAGTCAGAGTGAAAAAGATTAGAAGACGCTAGCTGAAACCCAGTGTGCTCGTTTTTTTTTTTTTGCTGCTGCTATACTGTATTTTTACACTGCTTAGACTCTGCTAATACTCAGAGTCAGAGACTCAGAGACTTTTTACTTATTCAAACTGTAATGTGACGAGGAGGATGATTGCGAAAAGCCAAGGTGTTTCTTGGCTTCATCGTGGCTCTGCGTGCTCCAACAATAACATTTGCCACTAGAATTGAGACTGAGAGCTGAATACTACCATTGCATTTGGGTGACGACATTTAGTCCTAAAAAAAGGAAAGGTCTATTGTAATTAGGAGAAATGCTTGAAATAAGGGAGCAATTTGCTCGACTTTCTTAGTTCTGCATAATTTGCCCTGTGCTTTTTGCAGCTGTGATGAAACATTTAGTGGGCCTGTGGTGTCCTCGTGCTCAGGGGCTAAGCCAAAGCACTTGCAACATCATAGAAACAAATTTGGCTCACATCCTAGCCTGCCACAAATCTTTCCTCTCTATCATGAGCCCGTTTTTCCTACACCGTTTGATCAAAATTAAGCAGAAATGCTAGAAATTTCCTCTGAGAATCCACAGAGTTTTGTTGGCAGGGTTCAGTGTGATCATTTCAGCCTAACCAGGTCCTCACCTGCATCTGCATGCCATCAGAGCAGCTTCAAATGCCAGTAAAAAATGTTACTGCGGTTGTGCTGTCAGTCCCCTGCTACAGATGATTCAGCAGAGCAGAGATCTAAAGTGGCTAAGGACTGTCTGTCTCAGAATCAGTATTAAAAATAATTAGATTAATAGCTGTTCTGGAGCTTTCAATCACATCACACATGCCTCCTCTGCAGATAAGTTTGCTCAGTTCTGAGCAGTGTACGGACTTTTCATCCACGTTGACTTTAAAAGATGAGATTGAGAGCTCATTCTTGACATTGAAGATTGTGTGATTCAATGACACATTCAATGATACTTTCAATTCATCCATTTATCAAAATTGTTGGGGTGATCAATTTTCTTTGTCGATTGATCAGCTCATCGTTTCAGCACTGATTGCATTCTTCACACAATTCATCAGATTGTATCTAAAAAAAAGGATTAATTTCATTCATTTTTTATACATAAAGAAATCCAATTTTCCATAAAAAAGAATAATATATCAGCCTGCCTTAATTTAAACATTACAAGCTCTCTGCAGTAATTAAGAGCTGCTCATTACCATTTACCCGTGAGCCTGTGTAAGGATAGAGGAAGACCTGCTAACAGGGGTCTCAGCTGCTCAGACCACAGTGCAAGTGAGAGTAACAGTAGACTATTAGAATAGATGTTTAAATCTCAGGTTACTATCATGCATTTACACAAAGCACAGACACTCACAGCAGGGATGAAAACAGGGTAGTTAGTTATTCAACTGTGAAATCTCAGAGAGACAGAGAGAGGATGAGCTGGCAGGATCATTCTGACAGGATTCAGTTGAGCTGTATTAAACAAATCTCTCTGTGCCTGCCTCCCTGGCTGGCTGTCTGTATTCCTCTGCTTTCTACTCTATCTACCTTTTCCTGCCCTTTTTTTTTTTTTTTTAGAGCTGTTTTGGCATCATCTGGTGCAGAAGACAGTGTTCCTAACATATGCATCTCTCGCTCTCTCTCTTTACACACACACACACACACACACACACACACACACACACACACACACACACACACACACACACACACACACACGCACACACACACTGCAACACACATATACACAACTGTTCTCTCATGATCTCTGAGAATTGTAATTGAGGGGCCATCCACACGGAAACTGCCTGAAGACGCACTTTTTTGAAACCTGGTCCCAGGGTGAAAAAATTCGAAAACGCCGCCCTTGTGGTAGGGATGGGCGATATGGCCTAAAATCCATATTGTGATATACATTGCAGCCTCTTGCGATAACGATATATATTGCGATATATAAATTATAATAGAACCATTTCAAACCAGGTTACATAGACCCTAAGGAAAACCAAACTGCTAAATGTATTTATTTTTTTTTTTTTAAAAGGGAAAGAAACATAGTATGTAGTTTTGAGAACATTTATTGTTCAAAACTGTAATTATACAACATAATGTTGCAGATAAATAAAATTCAAGTACACTAGTTGCAGAGACTTTGACAAAGAAAAAGCTTAAAGTATTGGGTGTCTTCTCTTTAGTGCAAACCATTCTAAAAGGCACTACACTTAGTTAGTTTAAGTCCTTGGTTCTTAAATGCCACCCAAGATGCAGAGAACAGGAAAAACTGGTGTCTGTTTAGTCAAGGAACAGACACTGTACTGGAAATACTTTCAGTATTAGGCAAAGATGCACAGATACTTTAAATAAAAACATATTTCAAACAAAGTTTCTTACCTGCAGCCTAATGTAACGCATTTGAGAGCGCGCGCGCACGCGTCTACGTCTCTAAACTTCGCGGGTAGATTGCGTCATCAACATGATTTATCGCGATAGTGCAATATAATTCAAATCTCTATCGTAGGCCAATTTTGTATCGTTTATATTGCATATCGTCTATATCGCCCATCCCTACCTTGTGGCTTCGTTTGGACGGCGAAGCCACGTACTTGCGTATCTATGATGTCATCGCCACACCCCTCGACCTCTAGCCTTCGACATCTTATCCCACGACGACATCTCATAACAACAACAATGGCCGACTACATGCTTGTGTTCCTGCTGGAGAAGATATTGAGCCTATAGAGAGCCAAAGTCCCGCCCTTCGACTTCCGGTCCATGGGACCTTCATTCGGAAAAAAATATGAACGAGAGTCAATGGAGAGATAATAATTATTTTTTGATCCCGTTTGAATTGAGCCATGGATTACAAATATGATGTTCGTTAATTTAAAACATTATTTTTCAACCGAAGAAAGTCTGTTTATTGTTAAACTATTGAAATATAAGACTGTGTAAATACATAATTAGAAAGACTACCCATTCATGGATGACGTCTCGCTGAAGCTACGATGTCTCTGTGTATGGTACCGGGGATGTAACGTTACTCTAATGAGCGGAGGATCTCGCTCGTTCTTTTGCTTATCTGCTGAAAACACTTGACTGGGTAAAACCCAGCAGTTAAGATAACGTTACATGTGTTGTGGAACAGAGCTAAGCTAGCTAGCTAGCGAGCAAGTTCAGCATCAAGCTAGGTGAGGTAGATTGTGTGAGACGGGAGATGTAGTTCACTGAGCGGTTTCACACTAAACTAAGTGGTCATACGACAAACCTACAGCTAACTGAGACTTTCTTGAAAAATTATCTTTTAAATTGACGAACATCATATTTGTAATCCATGGCTCAATTCAAACGGGATAAAAAAATAATTTGCCTCTCCCTGTTCACTACTGTTCATATTTTTTCCGAGTTAAGGTCCCATGAGGTCCACCGGAAGGGGCGGGACTTCAGCTCTCTATTAGGGTTACTAGGGCAAAATATTCTGCTCCTGTGCCACCACGCTGAGCAAAAAAGCCTTCTTCTTGTGTTTGGTTTCTTCTTCTACTGTCTGTTTGTATACAGCGCGCAAGCTTTAGGCGCATGCTCCGCCTCTTCTTCTCCGTTTTTGGTGAATTTCTGTAGCAGAAACAGCGGCACCTATAGGCCTGGAATATGAAGTAGCGTGTTGAGTCATATACAAATGGATCCGTTTGGACGCTAATATTCTTGGAACGATGCTAGGGAAGACGGGGGATCATTTTGGTACGTGTGGACGTGGCCTAAGACTAGAAATAATCAAATGACTATCAGTATCTGCCATAGTTATTATAGTTATAACACTGCTTCTCCTCCTCATTTTCACTTGGTACCTTGTCTTCATTTCATGCTGATTTTCACTCCCTCTCTTCTGTCTCTCTGTTTCTTTTCTCTGCAGAGGGTCCTCCCTGGTTGCTGATCTGAAGCTCTGGTCCTCATCTCTGGCTGGAGTAGACAGCCGCCCCCCTTCAGTGAAGAGCACCATGACCCAGGAGGGGCAGGCTCTGCCCTCTCCCACCCCACCAGAGAGCCCAGTGGAGCCCAATACAGCCACCACGGAGACACACAGCCAGGCAGAGCAGGACAGGCTGGGCGCCGGGGCGAAGGACGAGCTAGAGGAGGGGAAACAACAAGAAGAGATCAGAGAGGGAGAGGAGGAGGCACAGGGGGAGACACACAGGGATGGAGAGGGGAGAGAGGAAGTAAAGGATGAGGGAGGAGAGGGTGAGTTAAAAGAGGAGAGGGTGGATGGCACTGGTGATGAGGTTCGACAGACAGACGAAGGGGCGGAAGGAGAGAGTGAAGGGACGAGAGCGGAAGGATGTATAAATGCGGAGGTAAGCTCAACGGGGGCCGAGGCAACACATGAGGTGGAGGGGATGAAAGAAGAAGAGGAGGGGAAGGAAAATGAAGAGATGCAACCGGCTACAGAGGAGGAGGCAACTCACCCTCAACAAGCTGGGCGGTTAGTTCACTATCATCTTCACTGTTGTGCTCTGTCAAGATATACTCTATATCGCTTGGGCTGGGGAAATCTTGTGACTACATCTTTGGACTTTTAGGTGTCAAAGTATGATATACAATTAAACTTTCACCCTTTTCTGTTTTATTATGTATTGGCATGACAATCTGTATATTCATGCACAATTATCACATGAGTTAAAACACACACACACACACACACACACACACACACACACACACACACACACACACACACACACACACACACACACACACACACACACACACACACACACACACACACACAGGTTTGTGGGACTTTGTGGGGACCCATCATTGACATAATGCATTCCCTAGCCCCTTACCTTAACCATCACAACTAAATGCCTAACCTTAACCTCTTACCCTCACCATAACCATAACCTTATTCTATAACTAATTCTAAAACCAGGTCTTAACCCTCAAACAGCCCTTTAAAGTTTTGGGGTCCAGCATTTTGGCCCCACAAAACTGTCGGGACCCCACATGTATACTGGACTCCTGGTTTTTGGACCCCACAAATATAGTTAAACAAGAACACACACACACACGCACACACACACACACACACACACACACACACACACACACACACACACACACACACACACACACACACACACACACACACACACACACACAGCTTCCTTAATGCTTACTATTTATAGTGCCCTAAGACCTTTTTGGTTGGGCCAACTGAAGTTTTTAAATGGCAAATGGTTTTCTCAGTATTGCTCTCTGGTACATAATTAGCCTAATTTGCATTTTACAAAATGAACAGATGAAAAAAAAATAAACACGGAAGTAAAATAGTGTGATTTTCAAAGAGCTGGAGGACTCAGTAAACCAATTTTAAACCTACAAAGATAGTGAAGGGCAGTCTGTGAACAGTTCAAAATGTGGCAAAGACATAGCTGTTAATTAGTGTGAGCTTTGTGAGAAGAATGTAGATAAAATTAAATGCATAATATTAAATAGGCAAATGGCAATTTGGTGGTTTTATGAAATGCACAGCCATACACATACAAAAATACAGCTATTATATATGTAAATAAAGCTGTTTCAAGCTTTGATGAAACCAATTTAACAAGGTATTTCTCTCCATCAGCAGCAAGCACAGAGCACTACAGTAGATTAATATTCTCACAAATAAAAGGGTTGATATAGTGGAGGTTTGACAGACCAGGGGAGATGAGCTTCCAGCTATTCACAAAGTAGCAAATTGGACAGGGCTTTTTCATCTTGAATTGTCAGTGTGGCTATTCAAGCTGAAATATCTGCCGATTGTGCGTGCTTCTCCTGAATGAAGAATGATTTCAGCAATGAATATGAATGATGTGTGCCAATCTCAACAAAGAAACTGCCGTATGTTTTAGTCATATGCTAAAGATAATTTCACACTTTCCTTTTCTTTCTCCACGTTGAAGCAGAATGGCAAATGGCATAGGTGGGAACGAAGACGAGGATGAAGCGGGCGAGGAGGACGAGGGAGGAGACGAGGGGGGGACTCCCACACACTTGGACACTTTCAGCTCTAACTTTGAGTCGACTGTAGAACAGGCTGACACAGAGGTGGAGGAAGAGGAGGAAGAGGTCCAGAAAGAGGTAGACGGGAGAGAAAACCAGGACAGTTTCAGCTCAGCGTTTGAGCAGATTGTTGAGCAGGTCGATGCTCAGGAGGAGGAAGATGATGATGAGGAGGAGGAGGAGGAGGAGAGGGAGAAGGGCAGGGTTGACAACAAAGACGGCTTCAGCTCCACGTTCGAGCGCATCGTAGAGTCTGCCCTGCTGAGGGGCGGGACCTGCTACAGCAGCCTGGACTCTCTGGACGTGCTGTCGCTCACAGATGAGACGGACAGCTGCGTCAGCTTCGAGGCGCCACTGACGCCGCTCATCCAACAGAGGGCACTGTTACAGGGCCCTGAACCCCTGGAGCTGGAGCTGGAAACGGTGCAGGAGCAAGAAGGAGCTGAGGCTGGGCCAGAAGCCGGGGAGAGCGCTCTCCGTGGAGCTGGAGCTGTGGCTGGAGTAGAAGGAAGCCCGCTGAGGACCACCATACCGGGGAGCAGGTCCGAGTTTGTGCTGAGCCAGCCCGGACGCTGGGCCATCCCTAACGGATACCACACAGACTCCCGGGGAGCAGTGGAAGGTTGTGGAGCCATGATCAGCTCTGTCAGGTAAGAAGGCCAGATTTGGGTTATTTAAGCCCCTATCTTTAGTTATGTATGTATGTATGTATTGACGGCACCCTTAAACTTATTACAGAGGGAACATGTTTTGTCTGAAGATAAATTAGACAATTCTGGTGAAAATTGTTGCAGTTTTTTTATTTCAGCCTGTTGAGGGTAGATGTAGATGAGTAGTCTTGAGCAGGTATTGACACTCAGGATGAGTCAAAGATGATGTTGAAATTATGGGCTTTTTATTATTTTTTTCCCAACTAAGGCCAGGTAGGCAAAAATGATAACGTAAAAATTAACAAAATTAAGGAAAGCAACAAAAAGTACTTTCAAGAAAATAAAGTAAAAATGAACTTGCGAGTCAAAACAAACAGACAATAAAATAAACAACTGTTCAATAATCGACCTTAAATCAAGTCACACCACTGAGGATATCTAACAGACTTACGTCCTACTCTCTCAGGGTACACTCCAGCTCTGTCTCTCCAGCAAATACTACTGCCACTCTATATAGCCTGACGCTTGCCCCTCAAATTGGAACATACCAACATAATACAATGGAGGGGTGGCTCAGGTGAGTAGACCGTAATGGCTCCATGCAGCCAACATTAATATATCTAAAAATCTAGACAGATACAGCATATCATTTATACAATTGTCATTACAATTAGGCACAGACACAAGACATCTTGTTGGCTGTAAAATATAATACATAAAATGACGGTTAACTTCCTGTTACCCCGGAAGTCACAGACCCATTCAAACTCAAGGATCGCGGCAAACTTTCCCTTATAACAAAGAGCAGATGCTGGTAAGCCCAAAACATTTTACCCTTTGTATACTTTTACACTAAATAAACGAACATTAGTTAACAAAGACTTAAGTGTTGCGTGGTTATTATAACAGGTGATGTTTGTGACAATCTGTACGTTTTTAAACAATACACAATGATATATAGATGAATATACAGTGCCTTGCGAAAGTATTCGGCCCCCTTGAACGTTTCGACCTTTTGCCACATTTCAGGCCTCAAACATAAAGATATAAAACTGTAATTTTTTGTGAAGAATCAACAACAAGTGGGTCCCAATTATGAAGTGGAACGAAATTCATTGGCTATTTCAAACTTTTTTAACAAATAAAAAACTGAAAAAGTGGGCGTGCAAAATTATTCAGCCCCTTTACTTTCAGTGCAGCAAACTCTCTCAGAAGTTCAGTGAGGATCTCTGAATGATCCAATGTTGACCTAAATGACTAATGATGATAAATAGAATCCAGCTGTGTGTAATCAAGTCTCCGTATAAATGCACCTGCTCTGTGATAGTCTCAGGAAATGCGTGTAAGGAGGGGGAAAGAGCAGCATCATGAAGAACAAGGAACACACCAGGCAGGTCCGAGATACTGTTGTGGAGAAGTTTAAAGCCCGGTTTGGATACAAAAAGATTTCCCAAGCTTAAAACATCCCAAGGAGCACTGTGCGAGCGATAATATTGAAATGGAAGGGGTATCAGACCACTACAAATCTACGAAGACCCGGCCGTCCCTCTAAACTTTCAGCTCATACAATGAGAAGACTGATCAGAGATGCAGCCAAGAGGCCCATGATCACTCTGGATGAACTGCAGAGATCTACAGCTGAGCTGGGAGACTCTGTCCATAGGACAACAATCAGTCGTATACTGCACAAATCTGGCCTTTATGGAAGAGTGGCAAGAAGAAAGCCATTTCTTAAAGATATCCATAAAAATTGTCGTTTAAAGTTTGCCAAAAGCCACCTGGGAGACACACCAAACATGTGGAAGAAGGTGCTGTGGTCAGATGAAACCAAAATCGAACTTTTTGGCAACAATGCAAAACGTTATGTTTGGCGTAAAAACAACACAGCTCATCACCCTGAACACACCATCCCCACTGTCAAACATGGTGGTGGCAGCATCATGGTTTGGGCCTGCTTTTCTTCAGCAGGGACAGGGAAGATGGTTAAAATTGATGGGAAGATGGATGGAGCCAAATACAGGACCATTCTGGAAGAAAACCTGATGGAGTCTGCAAAAGACCTGAGACTGGGACGGAGATTTGTCTTCCAACAAGACAATGATCCAAAACATAAAGTAAAATCTACAATGGAATGGTTCACAAATAAACATATCCAGGTGTTAGAATGGCCAAGTCAAAGTCCAGACCTGAATCCAATCGAGAATCTGTGGAAAGAACGTAAAACTGCTGTTCACAAACGCTCTCCATCCAACCTCACTGAGCTCGAGCTGTTTTGCAAGGAGGAATGGGCAAAAATGTCAGTCTCTCGATGTGCAAAACTGATAGAGACATACCCCAAGCGACTTACAGCTGTAATCGCAGCAAAAGGTGGCGCTACAAAGTATTAACTTAAGGGGGCTGAATAATTTTGCACGCCCAATATTTCAGTTTTTTATTTGTTTAAAAGGTTTGAAATATCCAATAAATTTCGTTCCACTTCATGATTGTGTCCCACTTGTTGTTGATTCTTCACAAAAAATTACAGTTTTATATCTTTATGTTTGAGGCCTGAAATGTGGCAAAAGGTCGAAACGTTCAAGGGGGCCGAATACTTTCGCAAGGCACTGTAGCTATAGCAAATCACCGCAGTATTAGATGTTAAATATGTGCACAAAACTACGGGATTAATGTGGGGAATTTGATGAATGACAGATGATATAAAACCAGTATAAATAACCGAACATATAGACACGTCAAGCAAACATATACAGGCAACCTCTTCACTCAGTCTTTGAGATATAAAATAGGTAGCGCATGGCTACCGTGACGGCAGCCATGCGCCCCGTCACACAGCCCTTTATGCTGTATTTCCAGGTGGGGTCTGTCGTTGAGAGAGGGGGTGTTATCAAAGTACATTGCTGTCTGACACAGTGTCCTTTTTGATATTATCACTAGCAGTTCCCAAAGTCAGTATTTTTTAAATCTTACACATAGGGGCTTTAAAGTTTAACTCCAACAATATACAAATATAACCAATTTTTTTTTACTTTTTACCTTTATTTATTCAGGGAAGGTTCACTGAGAGGCAGCCTCTCTTTTGCAGGAACGCCCTGATCACATTCACACAGTTCCACATTCATACCTGGAAGCTGCCCAGTACAACCACAGTCTGATCTGCTGGCCAATGAGCAGCTCCACTGGAGCGATTGGAGGTTAAGGGCCTTGCTCAAGGGCACCTCAGTGGTGGTAACGAGGCCCTCCCACTGCTCTTTCACTTTCCCCACCCAGATTTTATCCTATAGGTCTGGGGATTGAACCGATGACCTCCCGGTCACAAGCTCACGTCTCTAACCTAACCACCACTCACCCCTGTTGCTACTGACAAGTGAAAATTTGACATGCAGTTTTTTATACTTATACAGCTTTGATGTATATACAGATATTAGAAGGATAATGATTCAGATGTTTATTTCTTTCTGGGTTGTTCAGGTTGTGCTTCATTCTTCATTCTTTAAATCTGACTGAATGTAACAGCTAATACATATATCTGCAATGGCACACAACTGTTCCACCGTCCATGTAGAAGAAACATGGCGTACACACAGCTTTAGATGTAGAATGGGCCTGTCTTTGAACTACCATAGCAAATAGGTTATTTTACATTCTGCATGTTTAACAAAGTTAAATTAATATTTAGATTATAATGACAGATTCTAGTGTGTCCTGTTACAGCCAGGCAGTGGAGGCTTTGTGTAGATATCATACTGACACATAATTGGTGTAATATACTTTGACCTTGGCTTAACCAGCAGGTGGCGTGAGCATAGTGAGACCCAGCTGTGGGCCTTCAGAGAGGGGGCAGGGAGGTAGGTTGGGGTTCAATGCGGCAGTCTGGTGGTTCCAAAGGAAGTCATTTGTCCATACATGTAAACTCAGTTGGCAGGCAAATCTTTACCAGTCTACCCAACCA
Organism: Perca fluviatilis; assembly: GCF_010015445.1. Lineage (NCBI taxonomy): Eukaryota > Metazoa > Chordata > Actinopteri > Perciformes > Percidae > Perca > Perca fluviatilis. The sequence goes on from NC_053121.1 coordinate 3,323,565, forward strand.
ACCAACATAAAATACCAGTCTCAGCTCCAAATCCTCATATCTTTGGGAAAGGAGAGAAGGGAAACTGTTACTGTACATGGTTGGATAGCTTTGTGCCCTTCAGTGCGAATTTAATTTTATTTACATTTTCATACAGTCGGTGGGACTGTTAAAGCAGTATTGTTGCATTTGAAATGAAACCGCTCCTTCCCCTGTTGGTAGTGACAGAGAGCCTGGTAAAACCAAACAGAAGGTTCATGAAGCAGCCCTGCACATTGTTGCTGGGGTATTTCCTATCTTAAACCATTTTGCTTAAAGTGTACTCGCACAGTAGGGAGAGATACACTCCAGTGCTGCCAAATTACACAAGGTTTATGCATGACAAAAACCTTCCTTGAACAGGAACCGAATTTGTCGGACTATTGTGGTGGGTGCATATGGCAGATCAACACTTGAAATGTATACAGCAGTATTGGAAACAAGACACAGGGTGTCTGTCCGTGTAATGAATCACTTCAATGAACTGAACAGCAGGGGTATCCTTCTCTTTTTGTCTCAGGTAGACAGCTGATATTTATGACAACGCTGAGATTTTAAGCTATGATCTCTAACTCACCCACTCTGTCCATCATTTGCATAGACCCCCAAGGAATTGTGGGGAATACAGCAGCAGCTGACAGTACTTTCTTACATCTAATTACCTTAATAGCACTGAAGAGGGTTGAGGAAGAGGCAGAGCCACTGAAGGGGGAGGGGGTAACAGGAAGCATATGGGAAAAGCCATGTAACGTGAACTATGGCTATAGGTCTGGCTGGCTGGCTTGTATACAATCCCAGTGGCTTGTCCCCCCGCCACACAGTATCAGTTACAAACCTACTGAAATGCCAAATAGATGCACAGACCTCCGCCATGATCAGCTCAGCTAACTGCTGCAATTTCTTTTCAGACTCTCCTGGTGCTTGCACAGCTCAGTACGAGTTTTAGGATGAACCGAGGATTTAAGATGTCGGTTCTCCTTCTCTTTCTCTTCTCTCTCTCTCTCTCCCCCCGTCTACAGATGTTGTCCTTTAAGCACGGTCTTGCTTCCTGACCACCAGTGCCAAACTGAATGAGCTATTGTTTATGTCATGACATCATCGTCTTCAGCTTTCCTCTGCCCAGCAGGGTCTTAGAGAGTGTGTGTGTGTGTGTGTGTGTGTGTGTGTGTGTGTGTGAGCGAGCGATTATTGCTCTATGCCAGCTTGTCAGACATTTGAGCACTTAAATCTAGAGTGGATACATCTGCTAGTCAGTCTTAAAGGGATACTTTAAGTTTTAAAGACACTTACAGTATCCAATTTATCATGAACTAGAAGTCCTAGATGTCCAATCAACTGTAGTTCTTTAGGATATTAAAGGGAGGAGTTGCAAGCATTTAGCAATTCAGTGCAGTCCTTGCTCCAATGCAAGTGGAGATAAAAGCCATTACTCTGAAATCACAGTTGAAGCACAGTCAAAGTTTCTTTTGTTGTAATATTCTCTAGAGGCAGCATGCATAATTTTTAAAGAATTGCTTTTCAGCCCAATTTTAATTTAAGTAGCTTGAAGTAGCATGGCTTAAAATGCTAATAATGAAAACACGACAGCACCAGTGGAGTTTTTTTTTGGTGTACTCTTAAGAGCACACAGAGCTTAAAGTAAATAGACCGACAGGCTATGGTAATTTGAAAATTCACATCTCTTTATGATTCAAAACACTTATTAATACAAGCTATAAAGGCTATGAAGGCTGCAACATACACTTTCTCATCCTTGTCAACATGTATTTCCCTGTTTCATTTCTTTTTCTCTCTTTTTCACTCTGTCACTCCATCTCTTTGTTTGCTCTATCTTACCTCCTGCCTCTGTATTCATTTCTCCATTTTATTCGTTTTATCTCACTTCATCTCATCTCCCGTACCACCCCTGCCGTCCCCCTCCTTTCTTCTTTGCATCACCTCCTCTTCCATTTCCCCTGCAGGGCTCTCCTGCTGCTGCTTCTTATCTTCATTCCTCTCCTCTCCCTACCTCCATTCTTCCCAGTGGTTGGCCACAGAATGGGCGCAGTTACACATTTTGGCACTTTGGGGCGTCATGGACAACTAGTCTTTTTCACTGCAGGACACAGCAGCTGCAAAGCAGTGGATAAAACATGGCAAGTTAATCAGTCAGTCAGTCAATCAGTCAACTTGGCAGACATTTAGTTGTTTTATGGGTCAGTCGGTCCATGTGTTTGCCTGTCACGCAGAGTTTCTGTTTGCTAGTAGATAGTACTACTCAAATCATATTTATATTCACATGCTACAGAGCATAACCAGACTAGACCTAAGAAAACAACACTAAAGTGTCTACAGCTACTTTATATGCTAACATCAGCACGCTAACATGCTCACAATGGTAAGGCTAGCATTCGGATGTTTAGCAACTATAAGTGTTAACATTTGGGCTATCTTAGTTTAGCATGTTAGCAAGCTTATTAGCTCTAAAAGCTCACAATCTGAGGCAGATGTGGAGACATTAGTTTTGCTGATCTTTAGTCATAAACCAAAGTATTTGTCAACTTAAAATGTTGACCCTATTGTGGCGCTTGGGGTTAGTCAGATGATCCTCAAAGTCATTGGATTGATCCTCTAGACATCATAAATCTCTGTACAAAATCCCATGGCAATTCCTCCAATAGTTGCTGAGCAATTTCAGTCTGGATCAAAGTTGGGGGACCAAAACACTGACATTGCCCCAGAGCCACATTGCTACCTTGGCTAAAGACCTTAAAAGCCATTATTTTGCTGGATACATAGATACATAGGAGTCTATGAACACATTTTTTGCTTGCAAAACAGACAGTTCTTAACATGGCCACGCGGCAAGAATATTATTACTGGTGATAAAGAGTGTATGTAAAAGACAAAACAGTGAAAGACACAAAGTGGTGTGTATTTTCAGGAAAACATTGGACTGCAGCGAAAAGCAGTTGCATCACCATATGTATGGTCTACTCAACATGCACTTCATGAATGCAACCAAAATAGTAATACTCCATGCCTTACTGCACATGCTTTCAGTGTATCAAAGATATTCAGATTGATTCAGATGGCTTTCAAACCTTCCATCAATGTTTTTGACACCCATAGCGCATACATACAGACTCTGTCCAAAATTCAGGCTTCAACTTCCATAAGCCCCGGGCAGAGAGAAGAAACCTAATCTCACCTCAGCCAAACTCTCCTTGTAGATCCTCTCCCTACTACTGCTGATTATTCTGACATCAGTGGACGAACGAAGTCAAGTCTGCAGCTGGTTACAGGGATATAGGAAACACTGGCAAGTATTGCAGATGTTGTAGATAAGCCATAAAAGTGTTGTGTCAGTGTCTTAGTCAGTAAACCTGCTTATTAGTTCTGAGGCTTTTCAGCCTGAACATCATGTAGTTAGTCAGTCAGTCGATTAGGTTGTATTTTAGATTAGACTGTCAATTACATTTGGTCATTTGATTAGTTAGTCAATCAATCTGTTACATTAACAGTTGTATCCCTCTGTGCCTTGTGGGGACCATCATTTAGGTTTAAAGCTTAACTTTAATCTATATAGAGGCTGCTGAAACCGCCATTAAAACCGGCTATTTGTCTGTCTGTCTGCCTGCCTGCATTTTACTACTGTAAATAGCCAGCTCTAGATCTATACAGTGGCGACAACTAGTTGAATGCTACCTGTATTGTAGAGTAGCATTTATGCAGACAAACAAGAACACACAAATAAATGCTTCAGAGAAGGGAGAAACACTGACATGGATATGTCATTTCAGACCATTATGCACAGAATCACATCAAAGCACAAACTAATTTTCAAAAGTCATAGTAAAGTATGCTTGCCTTGGCTTATGAATACTTTTTACTCATACACGTGCGATATCTCCGGCTGAACATTTGCATGCATGCATATGTTTCTATGTGTATCCGTTTGGGGAGTGTGTGCTCATCCCCCTTGCCTACTAGATCTAAGCCCAAGTAGAGCAGATAAAAGCCAGCCGCGGTTGTTTCCATATCAGAGAAGCAGCTCTGCCGTGTGGACTAATCTCTTTCATATACACTGTCGAGCGCAGAAATGCACGCACACACATAAAGGATACGCGGACCAGCAGCATGCATGCGTAAACAAAAATATGTTATGTCGTACATCCTAATGCCTGCTCAGTTGCGCAACTATGGGAACACACACACACACACACACACACACACACACTCCATCTTTCAGGATGTCATTTTGGGAATAAAACCCTTAGCGTGGTTCTATAGCGCTGCTGAAAATCCTACAGATTATCCTTGCCTGGCTCTCAGTCAGGCATTGATATGGATGCACCCACAGTTGCACACGTAGACATAAATATACGTGTACGCACTTTTGCAACACAAGCAAGCCATTATAAACACATTCTCTCTTTCATCCTCTCACCACAGACACACACACTAACTGAATCATTTCAACACTGACAGATTTATCCCTGTCTATTTATAGCTTGACTCCATGTTTTATGACACATCCCACGGTCCTTACTATACCAATGGCTGTTTTGGCTGAATGAGGTTCTTCTTACCACAGGCTTCTCTCCTCTGAGGCGTCTGTCAACACTTCCTGTACAGTATGTGTTGAGTGGAAATCAAGCCAGACTTTTGTGGCGTTTTCTGTTCTTGTCTTTGAATCTGTGACTGATTTAAAGGCAGAAGTTATTCTTTAGTTGTTGTCAGATGACGCTGTTGAGTGTTTCAACAAACACAATCCCACACCTGAACACAATTAGTCTCACCCAGCCAAAAGAGGTCACCATTGTCCATTGTCTGCTGCTGAGTAGGTGTTTTTTGGCTCTTGTGTGTGTGTGTTTATGTGTAAGCGAGAAAAAGACAGAGGGAGACACAAAACAAACCATACCACAATATTGTACCCGGGCTGTAATTAACTGATTACATTTCATGAGATTCTTGTTGTCTGGTTATACGTATCTTTGTTCATGCAAATCTATGTGTTACATGTAGATGTTTGTGTCTTGGTTAATAACATCTTGAGAACAAAACAGAAGTTTTTTGAGATACAGATTTAAAAAAGCTATCAATCAATAAGGGATTTACTATATTACTTAAATTATAAAAGCCATTTCAATGACAGTCATTTAGCTGTCATAATCTTTTACATTGACAATCTTGAAGGTTGTCCTATACTATAAAAAAAAAATATTCAGCAAGTAAGTTAATTACAAAACTATCCAAATATCCATTTTCTGCAACATATCCGGGGCGGTTGTGGTGGCAGCAGGCTAACGGCCTTTACACACCTGGGGCGTAACAAATAAAGCACACGAAAATGGGAAATAATCTCCTGCAGATATTTCGCATCAGAACTATTCATACCGACAGCGATGCAAATTTGCGACAGTTGTTTAAACAAAAAAAGTTTGAATACTCGCGCCAGCTCATCTACCATGTCGGCGGGACAGTTTGGGGTCTCCTGGGGATACTCCTGAAGCGAGAGCGAGAAAGTGACGGCGGTGTGAGCGGGCGAGAGAGAGAGTGATTGGAGGAGAGGAGAGTTAACGTTAAGTGGTGAAGATATCAAGTTAATGTAATGTTACAGTAGCTAGAGTCTGCATTTTGAGCACACCTACATGCTGCAGCTCCTCCAGACCAACGGAGGTGTCTGTGTCTTGTTTCCCCGCCTGCTGAGTGGAGTGGCGTGGGTTAGCTCCGGAGACTCCAGCCCCGTCTCCTCCTGTGCTGTCCGACCACATTTGGGAAGCCGGAGCAGAAAATCCTAACACTAAGCTACTGTAAGCTATTTCCGCCTTTTAGCGGAGTACTCTGAGTGAATTTATTTGCCTCCGGTAAACAGTTACGCAGTGTAGCATATGTCCAGGGCTTTTATTGTGAAAGGTAAGAACGGAAAGAGTGTCTCTGGTAAACGCTGTCTTTGTCAAGGTCGAAAGTAGTGCAGTTTGGCGTATATACAGCCTCCTGTTGTTGTATTATGAACATCATATTAAGTAAACGACACAACGTGATTGGTTGACGTCTTTATTCGCTGTGCAAAAGCTCAGAAAAATCCACCTCGTTCAGAAAAAAAACAACCTATTTGCGCCCTGGGTGAAAGTACTCATGACGAAAACAACACTTAAAATATTAATCGCACGAAAAAACGTCCCTGGTGTGTTAAGGCCTGTGTAAAGTAAGGTAGTTCAGACATCCCTCTTCCCAGTATTGTTTTCCAGTTCTTCCAGGGGGATAACGAGGTTCCCATGCCAGATGAGAAATATAATCTCTCCAGTGTGTTCCAAAAGAAGGCACCCAGGATGCATCCTGATCAGATGCCTGAACCGACTCAACTTTCTCCTTTTCAGCACCAAGGTGCAGCGACTCTACACCAAGGTCACTCCGGATGTCTGAGCTCCCTAGATAGATCGACTGGTAAACCAACGGTCTGGTACAGCGCCTGCATTACTGCTGACACCGCAACAATCCGTCTGTCCATTTTACCCCCACTGGTGAACAAGACCCCCAAGATACTTCAACTCCTTCACTTGGGCATATCCAGGGCTCCAGACTGCGACCAAAATTTGAGAGTGTGCGACTGAATTCATCCAGTCACACATGTGCGACCAGTAAATTTGCCCCCTTTTTTTGCACGTTAAACGTTGAATTTTCGGTACCTGAGAGCGCGTAAGCTTATCTGTCCTCTCTGAAAATTGACAGAGAGCAGAGCTGTGACACAAACACACACACACTCGCACACACGCAGAGCTGCAGACAATGCAAACTACATGGGCTCTGCAGTTTTGTTGAAGTCACAGTGAATCACGGAAATGCCGATTAACTGGTTTCAAGAGTGGTTACAGTTTTTCATAACTTCACGCAGACAGCGTCTGCTGCGATATATTTATGGCGAGCCGAAAGCGGTCGCGGTGCTGTTGACGTTATACTTCCTCGTAGACGAGCAGGCACAACAGTGGTTTCTGTGCCCTGGTGACTGACTGACTGAGGTTGTAAGGCAAGGCAACTTTATTTCTACAGCACCTTTCAGCAACAATGCTTTACATGAAACATTAAAGAGCAATTAAAAACGGTCATGATGAAAATAAAACAGGCTAAAAAATAATATACAAATACAATAATAAAAAAAAATATATATATATTTTTTTTTTACTGTCATGACAGCAATGGGGCTGTCTACCTTATATGTTGCATCTTCAAAAGTGACACTGAATTTGAAACAGCACATTGTAATTTCTGCATCTATTATCAAAGTATTTATTAGTAATACAGTGGAAATTGGTATAAATGTGAATATTTGGTTAGCATGTTGATTTACGGTGTGTGCCTCTAAATTTTCTGGTTGTGCCCCTAAAATTTTAAGTTGGGGGCCACTGTGCTCCTAGTGAAAAAAGTTAGTCTGGAGCCCTGATATCACCATTTTCCGGCAGAGAACCATGGCCTCAGACTTGGAGGTGCTGACTCTCATCCCGACCGCTTCACACTCAACTGCAAACCGCCCCAGTGCATGCTGGAAGTCACGGTCTGATGAAGCCAACAGAACCACATCATCTGCCAAGAGCAGAGAAGCAATTGTGAGGTCCCCAAACCGGACCGTCTCCTGCCCTCTGCTGCGCCTAGAGATCCTATCCATGAAAATCACAAACGCAATCGTGACAAGGGACAACCCTTGAGGAACCCAACACCCACTAAAAAAACAAGTTTGACTTCCTGCCGAGAATACGGACACAGCTCTCACTCCAGTTACATGCTGTAAGGACCGGATGGCTCGTAGTGACGGCCTGGTCATTATATAACTGGAGTGAGAGCTTTACCCCACCACAGGACTCCCCGGGGACCACGTTCGTAAGGCTTCGCCACAAAACACATGTAGACCTTTGTGTTCTGTTTTGAGTTTATTGGTTTTTAGGACACAGCTAGATGGAGCACAACTGGACGAAAGCCTGAACTGCTTTCTGACTCTATCTTTGGCATTATGGCAGTATGGCTGACTGATTGAGGAGCACAAAATAAGGACTCATTTTAAAGGCTGCAAATGTTGTCGAGGAGCACTTATCTCAAGTATCTCTGGCTAACTGCTCCAAACACGGACTCACTCATTCCCATGTGCCAGCTGCCATGAGAACATCACATCTGTGGTGGTCAACAGGTTTAGTATTCTGCTGTCTGACAAGTTCATGGTGTGTAAATGACAAAGGTTATCCATGAGTCAAAAAACTGAAGAGCGATCAGTATTCAGCAGCGTCTGCTTGGTCTAAAAAAGTATTCTGGTCCCAGTGCTAACTAAACTTCAGTTTTGTTGTTGTCGTCAAGGAAATGTAGTCATTGTTGTTGTCTGTACCTAATAATAATGCGTAGAACCCGGTTGCAGTGAATCTCATAGATTGCTCGCCTGTCCAAACTACTGTCCAAACTTCCCCCAGGGTTTTTTCTCCATTCTCATCTTCCATCTCATCCTCCAAATTTTGTACTTTTGACCCTACAGCTGCCTCTCTGTCCTCAGATTTTTCTATTGTTCTTCTTTCCACCAGACGAAAAAGAGGAAGGAGGGATTTAGATGCTGAGGTTAGCATGCAGGGATGTGTCAGGGTGTCTTATAAAAATAGTGTGTGTGTGTCTGTGGTGGGGAGCATAATCATTCACATAGTGTGTGAGGATTATTTTTATGTCTGTGCACCCTTACAGATCCATAAAAGGTAGGTTCTGTCCTCCAGTCAGTGACTATTTATCATATCCAGCATACCCTATAACATTTTTGATCAATCGCTAATTTGGCATCCTCATTTTGCATTAAAAGAAAAATAGGAATTTAGGTATTTTGTTTCTTCCAAAATAGATTTCATCATTTTAGGTTACACTTTTTATGCAGCTTTACTCTGTCGTGCATCAGTGGTTGCGGAGCAATATTGAAGCGATGCACTGGAGTAATGTACAGAAATAACCACATGAAATGACTAGATGCTGGAAAGTAGCTTAGTGAACCGAGTCCAAATACAGGACGTCCTGCTGATATTGAACTGGCTCAGAGCCTTTCACTTAAATGCAGAGGAAGTTGTGTTGGCTGGGACACACAGGGCCATTGTGAAGCCACCACTAGGAACAGTAATTCATCAGGAAAAGTCTGTATGGTGGGTTGCTCCGCCCCCAACATCCTCTCCTCTGTGGAGCGTTCAGACGTCCAACAAACTTCAAGGAAAAAAACTCCAAACACATTCCGTGTCTGTTGACACTATGGCGAAATAACGCTACAGTGTCATTTGTCAACAGAATAGGCTGTTGTTATCTATGTCCTGACTTCCGCTTTGAAGAAAGCTGATTTGGCTGTGAAAGTGAAATAACGCACCGGGCCGATGCCGATTTTACCGACGACTGGATGATGAGGCGGTCGGACCTCAGCGCGCATTTCACCGCTGATTTCCAAATTTCAGAGAGACGATGTGGAAAGAGGAATATGATGTTCACTTCGACCTTTTGCTGCAACTACTGTAAGTTTCACATTTCGACAGATCAGGAATTGTTTTAAGATTTCACGTCCAAATGGGTGGGAACATTAACATTATGCTGCGTGGCAAAATGGAAATAGTGAGGTAGCTGTACTGTTACTTTACTCTGGCAAACGGTCTCTTTAATACTTCTGTTATATTTCTTCAAGCACTTTTTTTTATTTTTTAAATCTTATGTTGTATATTCCTTTAGGGGCTTTAATTGCCTGTAATCAATGTAGTGGATTAAGAGATTTTGACAGGGTTTTACCATAAATTTGCATTTTATCTTTTTTTTTTTTTGCATTTTTTCAGGACTTATTATTTTAGAATGGCATGTAGTAAGGCAAGAGTTATGAGATTATAGTTGTTATAGTTATAATGGGATAGGCCTGCCAATCCTTTTTTGAATAATCAATTCCTTGTTTAGTTATAAATAAATGCCAGAAAATAGTGAGAAATGCCCATCACAAGTTCCCGGAGCTCACGGTGATGCCTTCAAAGCTATTCAGTTTACAATTAATATAAAAATGAGAAAATCATGAGAAAAATTCTTAAACTGGAACCAGTGGCTTATACTTGGTAAAGGATTTAAAATGGGAAGTTGATTATCAACATGATTGATTTTGTCCAGTGACTAATCAATGGATGGATTATTGTTTCAGCTCTAATTGAGATATGAGATAAAGATTTGTAGCTATAGCCCACTTAATGATGCCTAATTGCTCTAAACTGTTATTTTCATGACGTTAAAAAGTAAAAATGAGCAACTTTTTTACCCGTCATGGCCTTAGTTGATGACGAAACAAAAAATGTGTGGATACATGTCACTTTGTCTCATTTTCTAGGCTCGATGTGTCTCTTGTATGTTTTACATGTTAAACAAACATGCTACTTGTTTTACGAGTCCAATATTGCAACAGTTTTTACTCTCAGATTATATCTATTAGCAGATGACCTGTCTGACACACATGCACAAAAACACACAAACAAAGAGCTCTCACATGTGTGTGTGTGTTCCCTCATTTATCTATTAATCAAAGAAAATGAAAGAAAAGTCTGGGAAATAACCGAAATTTGATAATCCGGTTAATCCCATAATAGTTACCCTGGTGGGAGATGCCGCAGAGATCCTCCCCTTCTCCTTCACACACACACACACACACACACACACACACACACACACACACACACACACACACACACACACACACACACACACACACACACACACACACACACACACCTCTTTCATGCAGACACACCTTGTAAGTGTAGGTACGGGTGGTGCACAGCCAAAGAGATTAACATGTGAGTCACTGGCATGCACCATCATGCTCTCAATCTCTGACACAAACACAGACTGAGTGGCGGTCACAGTGGATGAATAAGTGTGGCCTGGGGATACAGAATTGAGCCTTTAGATAGACAAATACTGTAGGTTTACTGTGTGCCACTTGGCCCCTCAGTGACGCCAAGTATCTTGGCACAAAAGGCCTGCACTAGATATTTGACACTTCATGTTTTGTGTCTCTCTTACTGTTGTTGGTGTGTGTGTGTGTGTGTGTGTGTGTGTGTGTGTGTGTGTGTGTGTGTGTGTGTGTGTGTGTGTGTGCTCTATTATCGCCAGCAGCAGTGAATTGGGGGAGCCCGCATCTTTTTAGCCCCATGACTGATATGAGCTTTGAATGATTTATGAGGTCTCTCTGAGTCTATAGTGAATTAATATGGTCAGACAAGCAAAAGCAATTTCACTGCAAACACTAGGCTAGATGTTGTTTTGATGGTTTACCACAGACTCATTTTATTTTGTGTGTGTGTGCGCGCGTGTGTGTGTGTGCTTATGTCTTTGTGCAATATGTACATATTTCAATCCATCCATTTTTCTTTTTTTAACCACTTGTCTGGGTCCCAAAGGGGATTTCTAGGTGCATGCAGTTCATTGAGCGGATACTGGGTCTGCCCAGAGGTCTCCTCCTTGTTGGACATGTCCAGAATATCTCCAAAGGGAGTCATATACAGGAAGCATTTTTCTTTTTAAGATCCCCAAACCACCTTTATTGGCTCCTTCTCCACAAGAAAGAGTGGTGGTTTTACTCCTTCCGGATATACAAACTCCCCACCCTGTCCCTAAGGAGGAGCCCAGGCACCCTGCAAATGATCTGCTTTCACCCGACTCTATCTACAATCTTATAGTCATTCTTGGCGGGCGATGCTCCGCCACGATAAGGTGGTTGCATGACCAACCTCGGGCAATAGCTCCTTGCGGTGTGTCCCGAGGCAAATTGGTCCAAGGTCAGGGGCCAGATGAAGAGTGATTCTGAGAGCCTAATGAATCAGTCAAGACAGGACAGTGTAACCTTGCCTGGAGTAGAGAAATCAGCTCCCAGGACTGATACTTTGGTTTATTTGTCTTTTGTATCAGTCAGTTTTTGTCTGATGCCCCTTCGTGCCACATTGTGAAATTGTGTTAGACAGCTATAAGGTAGTCCACATCCCTTTACTTCTTCTCTAGCACAGGACACTTTGGCTTCCGCTGTATCCATGGTAACCAGCAAATCCCTTACGACAACAGCGAGTAGTGTATTCAATTTGTGAGGGTAATGCAATTGGGCTGATCTGATTATGCAAAAAAACATCTGAATCATCTGGCAAGAATGCTGACAGTGCCACGCAGATGCACACACAGACAGGAAATGAGGAAATGCCATTTAGACTGATTTACGTAAATGTGTGGAGTTTCTTTCTTAAGAAATAAATCGGAGATAGGGGTTTTGTGCTTATTTGTATTCATACAACAATAGAGTGCAGTTTGTTGCTTTCATCATGAACATGATATTAAATGCTATTTTGCTTGAATGATTGATGTATTGTCTGTAAGGGTTGTTTTTTTAATGTGTAAACCAAACCAACAGCAAGGCTTAATTAACTCCCTCCCTAACTCACTCATGGACTGTGGTGTGTGTGTAGCAAAGTATACAGTGCAATGCAGTACGGTGGACGCAACTCAATATCTTAATCAAACTACCTCAGTAAGTCATAAATAAATAAGTATGGCACTAATTAATACTCTTGCATTGATTCTCTCTGTTCTCTTGATGACACTAACGGTTATATAGAGTGAAGCCTGATTAGGTCATTAAACTGTGTGCCTGAGCAAGACACTGCATTGCAGTCTGCACTGATGGCCTTATTTCTTCAAGTCTTCTTGTCTTAGTGAGTCAGCTGTTATTGGTTCTACAGACATTATTTACATTCAATAACATTGCAAGTGCTTTGACATTTTTGCTTTAAATAGGGGCGTCCTCTAGCTCACCTGGTCCCATGTAGGCTGTGTCCTTGCCAGCAGCCCGGGTTCCAATCCAGCCCACTTTCCTGTCTTTCTGTACTATCTAATAAAAAAAAACGTGTCAAATAGAAATGAATAGCAACTGCAGAAGTGGAAGTCTAATGAAGCTGAAAAGAGCCTGAAGAGGAAGCTGGTTTCATAATCGTTACCAATAGTTTACAATTCAGTATGTTTAACTTTTCAATGCATTTCAGTTTGAGGCATTACTATGTTAACATTTAAGGAAGAGGGTTATAACGTCAAATAGGGTACATAGTGTTCAAGAACATGCCATTCATGCAGACTTTGCAAGTCATTACTCAATGAAAGCTGCATGTTCACTCTTATTTTTCAACTATTTGGCACCTGGTCTAATTTTTTTAACCTTAACTATTCCTGCAGGGGTGATTGAGTACATTCAGTGTTTTGCAGGAACGCCCTGATTCATAATCACACAGATACACCCATTCACAGCTGGAATAGACAGCCTAGTGATAGACAATGAGCATGAGATGGACAATATACTTGTTCAGTTTGGGGTTTTGCTCAAGGGAAAGTTGATGGGAGTCATTGAGGCCAGAGAGATCATTACTTGTTCACTATATGGGCCTTTATAAATGGAAAGCTCACTTGTCTAACTTCCAGGCTACATGTTGTGGATCGACCAATACTGTTTTTTTAGGGCCGATACCAATTATTAGTAGTTAATGAAAAATGTAACCAATATTTGGAACCAATATCGATTTACAGTGAAAATGAAAATCTTTAAGTCAAAATTAAGGTTTTGGAATGTTACTAACTCCAACACAAAACTTAGTTTAAATGCTTTAAGCAATTATTTAATAAATGAGAAACTTTCAACATAATCCCCAGTAAAAGATAGTCCGAGGACATGATGTCAGACTCGGTGGGGAGTGAAACCGAAGCAGAGGGACAGACACAGAGCTGTAGCCGAGCCAAAGTATCACACTTTTTAATTAATTAACTTTATCGGTTATCGGGCAAATAAAACACAGATGCAGATAATTTGCAAACTGCCCAAAAAATGGCCCGGTAATCAGTCTATCCCTACTACATGTGCCTGAAACAGAGGAATAGAAAAGTAGAAATGAGGTTTTTATATTACAGCACTTTATTAAACATGATGTTAGAGGTAACAGTCTGAGATGAGTGGAGCTTTTTTGAAAGAGATTTCGGCAGGTTAAAGCTGCCTCACCATTCTCATCAGCCTTTAGATTCACTGCACTGAACGAAACTGGGTCAGCGTCATGACAAGTCATTCAAACCTCATTTGACTTTTGTTAGTGTGTATGTGAACATACGTTTATGTAATTGAGTTTTATGCTCAGCAGTTCAGTTTCCTCTGTCTGGTTTGAAGTGTGTGGGCGCGAAACGACGGACATGTGTTCCATTCATTAACCTAAAGGCACCTGCTTTGTGTGTTTGTTTGTTTGTTTGTGCGTGTGTGCGTATGTTCTCTCCTCCAGTGATGCCAACCTCACAGACGTGCTGTCTGACTCAGAGGAGTGTGATCTGGGCAGTCTGGAGCGTTTGGAGCGCGGCAGCACCGACACTCTGGCCAATGGCTGCCGAGCCGACTGCGAGGCCGCCAAGAGGCTGGCCAAGCGCCTCTATCACCTCGAGGGCTTCAAACGCTGTGACGTGGCCAGACACCTGGGCAAGAAGTGAGCACGCACACACAGTAACACTTGTGCAGTAGGGCTCAGCAATATATCAATATTATATCGATATATGAGGCTAGATATCGTCTCAGATTTTGGATATCGTAATATGACACAAGTGTTGTCTGTTGTCCTGGTTTTAAAGGCTGCATTGCAGTAAAGTGATGTCATTTTCTGAGCTTACCAGACTAACAAACGGTTCTATTATTTGCCATTACCCAGTTAGTCATTAAAGCCACATTATTGATAATTATTTATCCAAAATCTCATTGTGAAAATATTTTGTGAAAGCACCAATAGTCGACCCTACAATATTGTTGCCATATCGATGTCGATGTATTGGGTCAAGAATATGGAGATATTTCATTTTCGCCATATCGCCCAGCAGTTACTTTGGAAATGTAATAGGTTACCGATTACAAGTTACCCTATTTCAAATGTAATAGTACTATAACTATTACTTCATCAAAGTAATTGGTTATATATAATAACTTATTAGGCTACATTCAATAACTTTTTGATTCCTTTTCTAAATTTCTAATGACAGCTATGGCGCTGCAAATTCAGACAGCATCAAACTTTACTAAACTCAACATATAGCCTAGCTTTATATAGAAAATATTCAGCAACCCCCCCAATTTAATCATTGACATTTTCATAGGTAACTGTAATTTATTTACACATTTCTTCCCAGTAACTGTAACGGATTACAGTTACCTTTATTTTGTAATTAAATTACGCCGCTACATGTAACTAGTTCCTCCCCCAACACTGCACGTGTGCATATATGATGACTAAAGGACTGACAAATAGCCAGAAACCGAGGAAAACATGTTACATACTGTAGTTACATTTGTTCAGTATGAGAGACACAGACATAATGTACACATAGATGTATGTATACATGTAAGAATACACACTTTATTCGTATAGCATCACTAGAAGTGCATTCTCTAATACAGAGGTGTCAAGTAAAACATTTCTATAACGCATTCATACGTCTTCAGTGCCACGTTGATGTGCTGACGCTCTCTCCCTGTCTCCCTGCAGTAATGAGTTCAGCCAGCTGGTGGCATCGGAGTACCTGAGCTTCTTTGATTTCTCCGGCCTGTCGCTGGATCGAGCCCTGAGGTAATGCACAGTCAGCACTTGGAAGTGATGAGTGTGCCTCCCACCCTCGTCACAAAGCATTAGCTTTGTGCTAATCAAGCTGTCGTGTTGAGTATAGTTAGCCAGTGTAGCTGAACGCTGCGGAGTACATCACTGCACTGAACCTGACATGTTGCTGTCTCCAACTGCTGCCTTCAGCCCACCGTGTTCAGTTAAGAGCCCTCGTGTGTGTTTCATACTAGGTTCATAATTGTATTTAGAGGTTATATCAGAATAGGTTTACAGGGTTTAATTTTCAAAAAACACCATATTTTTGTTGTATAGCACATTGCTGCAGCTCCTCTTTTCACCCTGTGTGTTGAGCTCTCTGTTTTAGCTCCAGAGTGAGGCATCTCACTTCTGTTCCATCTTTGTTGGGAGTCGCACATGTGCAGTAGCTAGGTAAGGACTACTAGCCAGTCAGAAGCAGAGTATGAGTATGATTTTTCACTTTGTACACCTATAACGTGCACAAAAAAGATATATAACACAATAAAGGAAAGGAAAAAAAGGCAAAAAGCATAATATGAGCACTTTAAAAAGTAACACTTCACAAAGGAAAAGTCCTGCATTCATTTGGGTATTGTTTAGATCTTGGATACCAAGGTCTTCAACCGGTCAGCCATAATAATGTCTGGTAGGAATGAAATAAGCATCATAATGCACAGTAGGGCTGCACAATATATAGATTTTTTTTATCGTCATCGCAATATCAACTCTGGCGCAATAAACACGTCGCGAAAGACACTCAAAAACTTTTTGTGTTAGTTGAAAGAAAATATCAGTTGAAAACCGCACTTTAAAATGTCATTCTTTTTTAGTGCTGCCTTTTATTGAATATAAAAGGCAGCACTAATGCATGCATTAATCTGACATCTTAGAAATTCTTTCAATCAAGATATATTGTTTAGTCAATGAAATTTGAAAAGAAATAGCAAAAGAATATCACAAATTCAAGTCCAAGGTGATGTCTTCACATATTACGTCCAACCAAAATTCCAAAAATTTACTTTATACAAAACCGCAAATTCTGACATTTGAGAATCTTGAACCAGCCCGAATATTTGACGCTTTTGCTTGAAAAATTAATGAAACTCAATCGAAATAGTTGCAGATAATTTTTCCGTCAATTGACTAATTGATTATTAGACTTTCTGTTTCAACTCTACATTAATGTATCACCTGGAAAGATTGAAAGTGAGACTGTGTGAAACCTCTTGATTCTGTCATACGGTTACCAAATCAAAGCCATTTATTTGCAGTTCAGAAGTGCAGCCAGTTCTCAACACAAGACCACACACACAGAGACATGAATATGACACAATCCTTCATTATGACAATATACACACATGACCACGAGTCACAAAGTTTTAAAAAGCAGGTGTGACTGTTGCAGTTTTTCTCAAAGTCAAATGTCTGATAAGGTTTTCCAAGAAAGCTGTCGGCTGCATTCGGTGTTTAAGCCCTCAACGTCGTCTTCCAGGCAGTGTACCTGGAAGGCACTAGGATTAGGCAATTGATAGGGTTAGGGTTATGGTTAGGTGCCTTGAAGTCGACGGTCGCAGCGCTGCCTTGAAGTCAACATTGGAAGCTTAAAACACCATTGAGCGCTGAATTCCTCCGCAAATTCCATTTACTGCAAGAAGTGATGAAATCCTTTATTTTTCAGAGATGCATTATCGGGAACCATTTGATCTCCCGTTGACCTGTGACTTGTGTGCGACAGGAACTTCTTAAAGGCCTTTCCACTGATGGGAGAGACCCAGGAGAGAGAGAGGGTCCTTGTACATTTCTCCAGACGCTTCTGCCACTGCAACCCACAGACACTTACCTCTGAAGAAGGCCAGAGCCACGGAGAATATGACGGTGATGACGACAATGACGGTATGAGGAACAATATAATAAAGAGAAAGATAAGTCATAACAGCTGTTAAAAAAAAAAATATGACTCCTGTTTTATTATATTGATTTGACATTACTGTTACAGTTTCCCATTTCGATCCCAGTTAAACAAACACTCATGACTGCAGCATATTTACACTGCGGCGGTAAAGTTATGGCTACTTGTATAATAAAAATACTGAATCAATTCAAAAACTAGCTGATTATTTTAGCATGCAGGCTATTTATGCAGCTCTGCAGATGTGTGTGTGTGATTTGTGTCTGCGTGAACTATAAAGAATGTATGGCACTGCATTCACGTGTGTGTGTGTGTGTGTGTGTGTGTGTGTGTGTGTGTGTGTGTGTGTGTGTGTGTGTGTGTGTGTCTGTGTGTGTTTTTTTTTTTTTGTGTGTGTGTGTGTGTGTGTGTGTGTGTGTGTGTGTGTGTGTGTGTGTGTAGAGGAGTGATTTGACATTTAGCTGACGTCGGCTTTGTGTATTGTCCTGTTGCAGATGGAGCCCACACATTGACCTGCGCCCTTATGCTGCTCAACACCGATCTACACGGACATGTACGTACTGTAGTTGTCTATCTTACTGGTTCTGCAGGATTCCCTTTTCCTCTAGTCTTCCTGTACTCTTGCATTGCCAGACCTTCCTCCACAGCGCTGCGGAGGAGGGTCTGGCTAGTCCACACAGCATTCCGGGATGGGAGAAAAACGTGCTCTCGTTTATTGGCATTTCTTTAAACCAATCACAATCGCTTTGGGCGGTGCTAAGCGCTGGACGTAGCAACGGTGCCTCTGCAAAATAGCCTCGGGAAGAAATTTGTTTTGGTTGGAACATGTGCGCGTAGGGAGGCGAGCTCTGGAATTATAATGACTGTCGAATGTGTGATGACAATTAAAAAAAAAAAAAAGATAAGACATAATTTCATTGTCGGTTCTAGCTCGCAGGATGTTTTCCGGATAGACCGGAGTTTAGAATGCCAACACAATGAAAGCGGAAGGTGAGGGACATCTATCTGAAAATGAGGGACATCCGGCAGAACCTTCGGCGGCACGGAACTATCCCGCAAAAGAAACGTCGTCGATATAGACTAGCCTTCCTGCAAAACAAAGTGTAAAGACAGTCCTTTTGTCAGAAATGGCATGTCTCCATCCACACCTTCTTTTCTATCTATTCCTTGTTCTTTCTGTCAACCCTTTCCTCTCTCTTCCTCTTTCTCTCTCCTCCGCGGCCTACTTTCTGACCTGTTTCTGTCTCTCCTCTCCTCGAATAGTCTCATCTGCTCTGTTCTAAACTGGAGCACTGTGGTCTGGGCAGCGTAACACGATCAGTATCATAGGTCCTGTGCTTTGCTTTTCCTCGACCCGCCTGCGAGTGAATTTCCCTCCTCGACCTGATATCCTTTCTCTCTTTTCAATTTCCTTTTCCTCCCTTTCAAATCCTTCCCCTGCTAACCAAATGTGGCCGCCTGGTCTCTCTCCACCCGTGCAGGTGGTAAGTATATTTATAGTACTAACACTGTCCTCATTGACATCTGTGCCTTCCTCTTGCCAGCTAATAATATCATTTCATTAAGTCATGATTATTTTAAATTTGATCAGTCACATTAGGCTCATAATAAATGATGCACACACACACAGGGATGTATACATTTTTAAATCATTGTTGTGCAGTGACACAAATATTTGGTTGCTTAAATGTTGTTTACCAAAAAGAAATGATATGATAAAATGCAGTACTGGTATAAGCAATGGGAAATGCAATTGACCTGCAGTGCTGCGAATCACAATGTCTAAAGTAGAGTTCAAATTCAAACAAAGTGAACCGCAGATTCAATGGAGCATAAAACCTTTTGTGACACCTGTTATATCCCATCCTTTTTTTTCTTGTACTTTTCCTAGAAAAGGGAGCAGGGTTGTCTTGTCTGTTACGTGGGCCTCCTCAGACGAAAATGCAAATAGAAAGCCACAGACCAAATCTAGTTTTCTTTTTTCTATAACAGTAGCGAGGCGATTCAGATTTAGTCCCACAGCTGTATCTGTTTAGGTTACAGGCTTTATTCAGACAGAAACAGGGACGTAATACAGAAACACCTCCCTATGTTTTCACCCTATAATGATGCATCATAATAAGAGGCTAAAGGAAATGTATGGTAAGCTGATACTAGCACATACATAAGAGGTGGAACCACTCTCACCGCCACTACTAGTAGAACCAGCAGCATAACACTGCCACCCAGTGGATAGATTTTTTGCTGCTGCAACACTGGAATGTCCCATTTTTTTGGGGATCAATAAAAATCTATCTATTTATCTATCTATCCGTCTATAGTTGCAAAACTGCATTCAGGTTGCAGCACATAAAACTAGGTTGAAATTATCAGCTTTGGAATTTGAATATTTGTCAACTTCTGAGCTGAGCTGAAGATTGACCAGTTTACTTCCACACGTTAAAAAGCTAATTCAACTGATTGTTTTGTTTGTGTCTGTCTGTCTGTCTGTCTGTCTGTCTGTCTGTCTGTCTGTCTTGTTTGTTCACCTCTCCTCAGAACATTGGGAAGAAGATGTCTTGCCAACAGTTCATCAGTAATCTCGATGGCCTCAACAATGGCAAAGACTTCCCTAAAGACTTATTAAAGGTACAGATCACCTCCTGAGAAAGTACAGCTACCACAAAAACCTCTTTTTGTCTTAGCCTCAGAATTGAAGCATGTCTTCACATTCTTTACCCTGTAGTCAGGTTAAAAGAGAATGTTTACAGTTCCTCTCTTTTCTTGCCTTGCCCACACAGGTCTTGTATAACTCTATCAAGAATGAGAAGCTTGAGTGGGCAGTGTGAGTATGCATTTTGTGTTGGTGAAAAGGAAAAGTACTTGGGCTATGCAAGTTTTTTCAGAAGTAAGCACACTTGAATATGTGCTGCTCAGGTTTATCTGAATGGGTATTTGTGTGCACAGTGAGGAGGAGGAGCTGAGGAAGAGTCTGTCAGAGCTGGTAGAGGAGCAATGTGAGGGGGGGAGTAAGCGTGTTGCCAGGGTAACGGACGGCCATAATCCTTTCATCGCCATTCCCATTCTCTTAAATGCCGTCACCTACAAACATGGGGTGCTGACCCGCAAGAGCCACGCTGACATGGACGGCAAACGCAGTGAGTGATTGTGTACATACACGCACACGCGCACACACACACGCACACACACCACACACACACACACACACACACACACACACACACACACACACACACACACACACATTTAACTGAAATGAACTCATTCCTAATAAGTTATTGTAAAAAATATGACGTAAAAGTTTTTTTATTTCTTCGCTTCTCTCTCTTCCAGCCCCGAGGGGTCGCCGTGGTTGGAAAAAGTTCTACGCGGTTCTTAAGGGGATGATCTTGTATCTCCAAAAGGTACCACACCTTATCCTCTGCTCTGTTACCATAGAAACACACATCCAGCACCGCTGTCATTGCAGTGGTGGTGGATGTTGCTAGCTGTGTGTGTGTGTGTGTGTGTGTGTGTGTGTGTGTGTGTGTGTGTGTGTGTGTGTGTGTGTGTGTGTGTGTGTGTGTGTGTGTTGGAGAGGGAGTGAGATAGATGGAGCATTAAAAGAGGAAATGAGGCATGGCTGCTCTGCTGCGTGTTTGTCTCCCCCTGCTGGAAGGCAGCAGTGTGATATTTTCACTACATTTTAAATTATGTGATGGACATCTAATCTAATCATCAAATTTTTAGGCTTATTGTGTCATTTAATGAGGACTATTCCTCAGGATAAAGAGTTTAGTATACTCTCTAGATTCTCTGCTATAATAACAAAATTACTGAAAAATATAAGACCTATGATCTCTGTATGTCCGTTGTTTTTTTCTGTTACTTACCCAGGATGAGTACAAGCCTGACGCCGACATTTCCGAGGTGGACCTGAAGAACGCAGTGCGGATCCACCACGCTTTAGCCACTCGTGCCACCGACTACAGCAAGAGAGCCAACGTCCTGAAGCTCAAAACCTCAGACTGGAGAGTCTTCTTGCTGCACGCCCCGTAAGTTGAATTTGAGACGTTTTCATTACGCTTCAAAAAGACAATTAAGCCTCAAAAGTACAGGAAATGAGACAAATACAACGGAAGTTTCCATTTTTATACATATATGTTTTGAAATGTTTTCACGTTTTCAATGAATGGCATCGTCCAAAGATCCTGAAACTTGATCTTTGGTTGGAGCTGGTGTAGAGGATTGATGGATGGATGGATCCATGGATTTTCTGCAGATTTTAAACGAATCAAATAAATAACCCCCCCCCCCCTCCACATCCCAATCAGGAAAACACCCTGCTTGATTCCGCAGACTTTCATTCTGGATCACCACTGAAAACGCAGATTGTGTTTGGGTCTGGTGAAGATGAATTGTATGTCGCGCCAGAGTTGAGAAAGTACTTAATAAAGTCAATTGTAGCTAAAAAAAGTGTCTTCCCTAATTCGACCTTTATAAGAGTATTTTGTGATACCTAAATCCACTATTATCTCAATTCTCAGACAGTGGAATTGTTTTGTGAATTTAGGCACACAATGTCAAAAGAAACAATTACATCGTTTCAATTACATTCTGTGAATCGGAACAATTGTCTTTTTTTCTGTCATGTTCTGCAGCCAGCTGAGTGTACAAGGCTTTTTCATGTAGCTGAACCTGTGCTGATGAGTCGAACTACGTGTACAGCGATAGAAACTGTTTTCATTGTAATCACCTGCCCTCTCTCCCTTCACTCTCTTTCCAGTAGTGAGGAGGAGATGATGTCTTGGATCTTTCGGATAAACCTGGTGGCAGCGCTGTTCTCCGCGCCGGCCTTCCCTGCCGCCATAGGCTCCATGAAGAAATTCTGTCGGCCAATCCTGCCGTCTTCATCCACCAGACTCAAACAGGTACACACACACACACACACACACACACACACACACACACACACTATTCTATTTTTGTCCGCTTGCATCTGATTGGCTGTTTTGGGGTTCTTCTGGTTTTTGTCTGGGCTGTGATTGGTGCAGGAGGAGCAGCTGCTGAGTCACGAGAACAAGCTGAAGCAGATGAGCCTGGAGCTGGAGGAGCACCGGAAAAACTCGCCCTCAGCCGACCCCAAAAGCCGCGAGTGGGAGGAGTACCGGCTCAAGGAGCACTACCTCACGTACGAGGTACGGGCTTAATTTGTCTGTTTTTTCAGGTGTCATTTTTATTCTTTTTATGTTTTTTTCCTACATTTTTTTTTTTTTTTTCAAATTAAAGGGCAGCTAAGAGACCAAAAAACATGCCAGATGGCCAGTGTAAAGTGATAGCTGTTTTCCTTTCTTATCCATTCTATTATCATAAGTATATCATTCGTGATTTTCTATTTTGTTATTAGTAGCAAGGAAGATGTTCAGTTAACACACATATGAAATCTCATTATCAGACTTCATTGTTTTCTTCTAACCTAGCCAACCAGCTACGAGATGAACGGTGACAATAAAACATTTGATTTGGCCAAAACAACATTTTTAAAACGGCAAACAAGGCAAACGTACAATAATGTTGTAAGCGAGCGCCACCAATCGGAGACGTCACTGTTATGCTTAGGATTGTGGGTAGTGTAGTCCTTTTCCATGACATCGCGAATGTGCATGTTTTTCCTAAAACAAGATATTATTATTATTATTATTGATATTATACGCAATTGTGGCTTCTACAGGGGCCTAAACAATCGTTTCACAACCTGGTGGCTTGTGGTCGGTCTACCTCGGATTGGTCTCGTATTGCCAGACCTTCCTCCACAGCGCTGCGGAGGAGGGTCTGACGTGCTCTGGTTTATTGGCATTTCTTTAAACCAATCACAATCGTCTTGGACGGCGCCTCTGCAAAATAGCCTCGGGAAGGAACTTGTTTTGGTTGGAACATGTGTTCTGGAATTAAAATGCCCGTTGAGTGTGTGATGAGAATTTTTCTAAAAAACAAATGAAAATAAATATAATTTGATTGTCAGTGAGGGACCTCCGGCCGATAAATGAGGGACATCCGGCTGAACCTCCGGCGGCACCAGAACAATCCCATCCTCGGATGGTTAAGGCAATATGGCTAATAATCAAAATTCTTATGGAGAGAATGAAAGGGACTTTCGCTTCCGGAACCACACTGTTGAGTTCTGTTGGATTCATTTTCTATTGGTCTCACTTTCTTTCTCTCACTTTCTTTCTCCCCCCCCCTCGCTGAGCAGAAGACTCGGTATGAGACGTACATCAGCCTCCTGCAGGCCAAAATCCGCGCAGAGACGGATGACCTCGAGAAGATCGAGGCCAGCGTGATGGCCGGCCTGATCATGGAGGGTGGCCTGGCCGGCCGCGAGTGCCACCTCCGCAAGACGCAGTCCTCCCCGTCCATCAGTCAGGCTCAGGGCGGGCTGAACGGGAGGGCCGCTGGATGCACTGCCCCAGGACAGAGGAGCTGAGGGGAGGAAGGAGGACCAGTGACCCCAAAGCCCACCAAACAACATCCCTCCAAGCCAAACTAGCTTAATCCTCCCACTTCTTACTGGGTTTCCTGTTAGTATTTAGTGTTTTGGGCTCCTCCGTTCCTCCTGTTGTACTTACAGTAAGAAGGTGGGTAGCAACAGGAGGCATGACTCACTGTCCTTCGTAGAATTGATCAACCCTGGTGATAAGTTTCTGTCCTTGAGCAATAGATGAAGAAGATGAAGAGCCCGTGCTCGATGCCCGACAAGTGACCCTGCCAAACCTCAGACCTTTGAACTTTTACTATTGCACATTAAAATGATCATTACTGTGATCACTATTTATAACGACATCATCAGTATTATTTTGAAATGAAACTCAGAGCGATGCATGTGTCTTTAGTTGAAATGTGTATTTAGTTATGAGCAGAGCTTTGAGTCATTCATAATGTCTTAGTTTAAGGCCAGAAAGAGAACAAAGAACGAGAGACGGACCGGTTTGCCTTTGTCCTCTCTGTCCTGTCCTCCAGGAGGCAGGCAGTGATTCAGATGGAGATGGTACTACTGTAGCATTTTGGCCTTTTTGTTTCCCGCTCGTGTTTACACACCCAGCCACTCACAGGCGTGTGTATGGACCTACGGTATAGGCGGAGTGTGGTGTGTGAAGATGCAACATATCTATCCCAGAGATACAAAAACTCTCCAAAAGAACTTCTCAGAAGGATCATGTCCCTGCCATGTATAGCATATTTATTTATTTATTTAATTCTCCAAACCTTTATTCACCCCAGGAAGGGTTTACACATTGAGCATGCTCGCTCTTTTTTTCAGCCATTTCCATTCGACGTTCATACAGCTACATCCATTTGTAAGTGGCTGCCAAGAGGAACAGCCGTGGTTTTAACTGTTCACTAAGCTGCTCCACCGGAGGAACTGGAGGTTGAGTGCCTTACTCAAGGCCACCTTGACACTAGATGTTGAGGGATTTAGAGAGTGTTAGTCAGTCACTTGTCAGAGAGATCTGTGTCTGGGATTTCGAAGCTGCCGCTACCCCAAATACTGACGTGTGTTCAATTATTCTGTATGTTTTTTCCAACCAGTCAAATCTGAACTGAAGAGGATAACTGTATGTGACTGAATGAAAGCACTGTGCCATGTTCCGTTCTATCCCACAAACTACTCTTCTTATATCACGGCAGAGTGCACTGAGCTGATGTGTAACAATATACGGTTGAGTGTGAGGTTGCCGAACATCAAAGTGAAGGGCAGAACAGGAAGGTGTGGGTGGGAGACATAC
Source organism: Perca fluviatilis (assembly GCF_010015445.1). Classification (NCBI taxonomy): domain Eukaryota; kingdom Metazoa; phylum Chordata; class Actinopteri; order Perciformes; family Percidae; genus Perca; species Perca fluviatilis. The sequence continues at coordinate 3,348,899 of NC_053121.1, forward strand.
CGTATGAGTGGGTCAGCCGGTGTATGTATGCGTGTGCGCACTGGCATGCTCTTTTTAAGCAGTTGAGTTGTTGAAGCTGTAGGCCACAGGAAGAAGTAAATATAGCAGGTTCATGTTTTTCTATGAAGATTTTTGAGCATGTTTGGTGAGAAACAATCTGATGGCCTTCTGCTGAATAAGACTGCCATCACAATCAGGCCTAGAGCTCTCAAAAGCATCTTCAGCACAAAGGCAGACATCATCCTTTTGACAAAATATATACCTTTTAACTCCCAAAACAGAACATCTAACCAATCTACAGTATGTTCTGATTTATAACATGTTACATGGACCTAATATAGCTTGCTTGGCGTTGTGTACTAGTACCGGTGTATTCCTTTGATTGCCATCCTTCCTAACAGTTGAAGATGTTTTTGGGAGAGCAGGACCTGGCCTATCTTAGACAGAGACTGGCTTATTGGAGAGTGTAGCAGCAGGTCTGCTCCAGCTTAACATGATGAAGTCAAGAAAGCTGTCAGCGTACTGGAATGGAGAAGGGAACAGCAGCAAAACAACTCCACCAGCAGAGTAGCCATCAAAACATCCTCCACAAGGGGGAGGAGGAGGAGGAGAAAAGACTCCTTTTCTAAGAAGAAGAGACTGCTTTGGTTTTCTAGGTAAGACGGTCTCTGCCAGCCAAGAACAAGCAAAACAGACATCCAGCACACGTTAGTCCAAACTGGGAACACAACATATGAAGCCTGTTTCTAATGGGAGGAGGATGAGAGGATGTGGTGGTAGGGGTGGCGGTACCGCTGTTTGTGAGCACCTTAATTGATTCCAAGCCACCCACACACACACACGCACACACCACACACCACACATTTTCTCTTTCTACGTAATTTGCTTATGACACAACTGTAGATCAGTGAGCTAAGTCCTCCCTCACTCAGCCTCAGTGTGGCACAGAAGCATGTTGACATAAACCAGAGCTGTGGATATCGACAGTATATGAAATCTTTGGCTCTGGACACAGCGCTTCTGTTGCTTCGTATATCATATTAATAGTGACTGAGAGGATCTGAGATCCTTTTGGGACTTGGCTGGACACCTGGAATTACAGCTGGAATCCTGGGACCGGATCCTTGTACAGACCAAAATGCTGAAGCGGAGCTGAGTTTTCAGAGAAGAAGTACCATTTTATAAAGCTGTATTGTTAGGATGAATAACTGCTTTCTTACAGGGAGACTTCCCCTTATAGTCACTTTGGCTGTTGTGCTAACCATTGTTTCCCAATGTTCTAGGGTAGGCCTGTGCTGTAATATAGGATTGTGAGAAAAAAAAATATTTGTTGATTGTTATGTTTAATTTAAAAAAGGAAAACTTAGGCACTTTGATGTCAGCATTGGCTCTGTCTTTTTGTTTGTTTTGTTTGTATATCTGAACTGTTCTTTGACAGGATGCTTATACTATGTAAAGGACATATTTACTGAATATTTAGTCTGTGCTTCATAAAGTAAGCTTTTATACAGATGATTGTGATCGTGCTTTCTTAATATTTTTAACTCTGCTAAAAAAGAAAAAAAAAGAAAAAGGTTAGCAGTTTGCTAACCTGGGTGACATCTATGATATTATGTAGATATTACTTTGTGTAATAATGCAAACAGATTTTGTTCAGAACTTCAGCACTATACAACATTTCCAACATGTAAATGTTTTTTGGGGGGGAATTTCGCCTGCAGTAAAGAGCTATATTTGAAATTTAGTATGTTATTAAATCCAGTATAAAACAGCTAGTTAACTAGACCATTGGTTCCCAAAGTGGGGTCTTTGAGGGAGTTCCAGGGGGTCCCCAACAAAAAGGAGCAATTCTAATTCCATGGAATTAGAGTGAAAATGATTAATTAAAAGTATCACTATTTGGGTCATGGGCTTCCCACACTTTCTGTAATAAAGCATCTAAAAGCAAAACTCCTATCAGATGGGGGACCCTGGGATGAAAACTTATCAAATAGGGGTCCGTGGTCTAATTTGTGTCAGTTTAGGGTTCCTTTACGTGAAAATGTTTGGGAACCACTGAACTAGACCAAAGTCACAAGTGTACAAGTACCTAATAGCAACAGCATCTAGCCCCTGTAAAAATTAATAATTGTTGTAGAGTTGAAACCCAAGTCAGAAAACTAGATTCACAAAACAGGCCTCTTATGATACATATGATGTGTTATATGGCATACGTTATGTATCGTGCCATAATAACGTCACCAAAAAAAAAAAGCATTTGAAAGTCCGCACCATGAGACCTTTTAAAAACTGCATGGTGTAGCATAACACTAGACACACTGATAGTGGTATTACATTTGTGTGTATCAGTGCAGCATTCATATCTTTTGCAAAACAATGCGTGGAGCAGCTCCCAGTAAATGACAGTGTAACACATTGCTGTATCATCTCCCCGTTTTCTTTTAATGCATCAAACGTAAACTTAAAAGGCACCACCCTCTCGACCACTTCAATTCTCCCCCCAGGTGTCTTGTAGTATTTCTCCTGCATCAGCTATAACTATAGCTAATTGACCTGACTGTATTTTTTTTTTTTGATTGGTGGAACAAGATAAACAATTTATTTTATTTTATTTTAAGCATAAGATCACTATAGTAGCCTAAAAAGTTGAACATTTTATCAAATGGATGTCCTGTTCAACTGTCAGCATATTGGTATATCTCAGGCCATTATAGCACTGCTTTAGAATAAAAGAAAAAGAAACATTTCTTTATCAATGCCTTTCTTGCAAATAACCAAATACCTGATATCACTGATTTGATAAAGGCTTTTTGAGTGTATGTCCACCATCCTGATATTATTTACCCTGGACTACCATTTATTGTGATTTATGGTAGAGGAGATTCAATAATGAGCATTTTGGGAATTAGCATTGGTCCACAATTTACGCAAAATGTGCAGTCATTTGTCTTGAGGACATGACAAACTGTAGAAGTGGGACAGGGAACCTGTAACATACCCTGATTACATCACCATAGTAAGAATAAGATGACATAATGTAGCTATCTGTTGTGTATATGCAAGAAAAGAGCTTAGAAAAACCAAGATAGCATACTATCGTGCTGGCATATTAACAGTCTTTTCTGGAAAAAAGTGGGTTGGGTAAAAAATTTTGAGAAAAGAACTTACCGGTATTTTATTTATTTACAAGAGCAGCTTCTCTCAGTACCTGCTCAGTTGTGCTAAAGAGTGCCCGTTTCTTTAAGAAAGTGTTGCATTATGGATGGTTTTCAGCTGTAATGTTGCTAGGCTAGCAAGTTTTTAAATGTCCATCTCCTGTCTATCTACCGCCTTTTTTTTAGCCCCAAAAGTGTCTAGTAACCCCACATAACTTGCAAAATATTTTAGCCGGCTCTTGTTACATTTAAGTCTTTACCAAAACAAAAAGTTGTGAAGTCAAGCAGCTAACAAATATGGTGCCACTGAATGTCAAAATAAGGTCCAAAAGATGCTAACAGTCTGAGAAAGTTTTCTGTGTTCCTGAAACTGCTGGTAGTGTGTGAATATGTGACTGGACAACAGAAGAAAAGAAACTCCACAGAAGGGTAAGATTTATACTTTATTCTACTATGTTAAAACAATATGTTTAACTTTTGACAAAAGAAAGACAGTTGGAACCCTAAACCATGCTAGAGTGCGTGAGGTAGCAGCAGGAACAATTGTAGGCCTGTGCTTTTCCTACTAGAACAGGTGTTATTAATTACATGGCACTGTTCTATTTAAAGGTGACCTACCATACATACAAAACCGTTTTTACTTGCATCTTTTGAAATATGTTAGGTCCATATGTGTTTGTGTTATGTTGTGAATGTGAAAATGAACTGCTACCTCCTCCATCAGCTCTAGATACTGAAAAGAAATAAGAAGAGAAATCAGGCCAATTACAAAAGCTGATCAGTCTGACATCATATTGCCTGAACTCATTACTATTCATTAGCTCGCCTAGTTGGGCTGGGTAAAGGATTCTGACAGCCAGGCTCTCATTGGCTAGCTGTTAGCCATCAGATTCAAACAGCTTAGCTTGTTGAATATTAATGAGAACTGGCAGAAATTGAGCTGAGTCTTCCTGCAGGCTTTCTATACCACGCTAGAATGGCTTGAAACAAGGTAACCAAGGCATTTTTTCCACAAAAAATGTTACAGAGTCCATGGTAGAATTTCAGACATTACCACAAATTGATGAAATACGTGTGGCAGGGCACCTTTAAAGCAGCAGTGTGTAGGATTTAGTGGCACCTAGCAGTAAGGTTGCATCCGGCTTGTGAGATACCGCCGCCATCTTGGTCCGGAGGAAGACCCGTTGTGAACATAAAGACTCACAGAAAGAGGAAGACTTTTGTGCTACTCCTTTTGCATGTTCATTCGAAAGAAACGCCAATAGTAAGCAACATGAAATAACATTGTACAGATAAAAGGGTATTTAACATTATATTACTGTTACGAACGAGTTGAATTTAAAATCACAAGAAGTATATGTTAATCCTTCTTTTAAGCATAACATAAAGCTACTGTCCTGATACTAAATTAAGCTAACGCTAGCTTATGTCAGGTAAAGTATTTTTTATTGAAGTAATTATAACATATCAGTAAGATGCTGAAAATGATGTTTGTCATGTTATGTGTGTTATTCAAGCTGCAGTTTGTAGTCTGAACTGCAGTTCCTTGAGTGGCCGCTTGAGGCGAGTCAATCCCCATAGACCATGGATGTATTAAGAGAACCAACCCTATGTTTAACCTTCCTGTTGTCCTCGGGTCAAATTTGACCCATTTTCAAAAAGTCTATATCAAAAATGTGGGTTTCTTTCAACAAATTGTCCCCAAAAATAACGTGGATGGTTCACAACGTTCTTTAGCGTAAAATAAATGATCTGTTCAATACTTTCAATTAATTTGGGTATTTTATTGCATTTGAAAAATAATTGATAGAAGGTTGAAAAAAAGTGACAAAAATGCTTCAAAAACGTAGGAAAAAAACATATTTTTTTAAATCGACAGACATCAGAAAAAGTGTCATAAAGAAGTCATAAAAAGCTTCAAAAACTTGATTGAAAAAAACTTGGGGAATAAAAGCTTCAAAACGTCAAAAAAGCCACAAAAGTGTCGAAAAAGAAGTTTTCATTTTGACCCAGAATGACAAAAAGCTGCGTGGTCAACGGGAAGACAACACGAGGGTTTAAAATCCCAAATTCACAGCAGAAATAAACAATTTTACGGCCTGGTACCAAAACTGTCCAAAAACGGTTTTGGTCTCTAAAGCCAATATTCCCTTTCATAATTGTTTAGGGGGGTGGATGTTTAAATAACTCACCCATTTAAATAAAATGAAGGCTTAAAGCCTCACGGGACGATTTTGAATAGAGGGCAGAGCATTAAAAAAAAAAAAAGTTGGAGCATCGCCCTTATCTCCCACTCTATCCCCTCCGATTTCGCTACGGTAGGCTACTGCTTAAACCACGAGTTAGAAGCACGCTTGACCCCGTTGAAAACATAGTAATGAATATTATATTCCATTTCTGCCAATAGAACCCCCTAAATCCTACACATTGGTCTTTTAAGTGTCCCAGTGAGCTGTTGTGACAAAGATTGTAAGGGACTGTTCGTTATTTATTTAAGGGGCCACCGGAGGAGTTCTGGGACCTTTCGTCAAAAAAGACTTGACCCTCCCTTGGCCGACAATACATTTTATATGACCGTCCAAAATGATTAGGATAAGAGACACGACCCTCCCCAACATTTCATTGATGCTTTCTATACTGGTTTGCGCTTGGCAAAGAAGTACAGATGTCTATTGTTTGTTTATAGCTATGAGGTAGCAGCTTAACCTCTGCTTTCTCATCTGACGCATCCCACTCCTCTGTTATGGTGTGGGGGCCATTTCAATAGATTTACTCACTAACGTTGTTGGGGAAACACAATAAGCATGGAAACTAAATGCACACTTCCTGCATTACTGCATTACTTCAAATACTAAGTTACTCCTCTAGTAAACTAGTATTCACATGAAATAAAACAATAAAACATTGAGACCATTCAGCAAAGGACACTGGGTAATAATCAATCGCCAATCGCGGCACGGCTGTCTTGGGACGCAATAGACAGACGGTGGCGGAATAATTCAACTAAAATATAACGGTGAACAATCAGTGTTAGACCTACAGTCTGTTGAGATGGCTTTCCAAACGCTGCGCAATCACACCATAAAACGTTAAGACACGTTAAGAAAAAAGATCCGTATTTTGCCGTAATCCAATGACACGAAAAAAAAGTAATCCACAGCGATCAGTAGATCCACAAAAAAAATGTTACGATGTATCCAGCAAGGCCTACGCGTGTCACATTCCCCAGCCAGCTCCAAACAGGTGAACGAGGCCTCGCCACTTCGCCGTTTAAACAAAGTGGAATACACGTATAAAAGTCCAAATATACACAAAACGCGCAATCAAGCTGACAACAAATGTATGGCATTTAGGAAACCTTTTTAGGACATCTTGGCATGGCAAGATGTCCAGTGCAACAGTAATTTTCGTTTTTTTGCGTCCTGCTGCTCCCAACGTCAGTCAGGTAGGCTAATATTTTGTTTTACTAAAGCAGTATATGAAATCAGATGTATTACCTACCACCATTTAGTTGTTTTGTGTTATTTAAATAATTATTAATTATATAATAATTATTAATTTTTTTAACAATGCAATTACCCGTTTCAGCCACCAGGGCGGCAGTGCTCCTCTTGCCCCCAGCAAACTCCACGTATGCAGTCAGACCCATCTGCTAGGGTGCTGATGGGGGGCCGAGACTGAGAGCTACATGGAAAAATATGCACCAAACAAGCCACTTTGAAATGTTGCTCTTTTCATGAATACAAAAGTTGGGTGACCCTCCCTCCCAGAGTAAAAAATGTTGGGCGACCCTCCCCCCCAGCAAAGAATAAAAAGACATGACCCTCCCCTATTTTCCTCCGGTGGTCCATTCCATAAATACCAAAAGGTCCCTAAGCTAGTAAAATAGCATAAGCTAGTTACAATGTAGTCCTAATTAATTAATTAGTAACACCTGTGCTTGTCCTGCTGTGACATGCCTGTAATGCTGCGTTCCAGGCAACTCGTAACTCGTGTTTTCACAACCTTCTACCCATGAAAGTGCCCTGGAACGGCAGTCAAACCCCTAACTTACTCCCTGTGAACTCATTGTACTCCCAGTTACAGTTTTTGACGTCACACACACATAAACAACAATGGCGACCCCTGTTGATTAACGGTGAGAAATAGAAATAAATATACATAAATAGGCAACGTAAAGTAATTTCGCACATTTTAATCAAAACAATACACATACGATCGTGTACAACTGCAGGTTATGTTTATCAAATGACTAGAAATTGCTAGTATCAGCTAGCACTAGCTAACGTCAACGTTAGGTAGCTGCTGGCTAACGCTAGCCAACGCTAGCTAGAAGGGTTTGTGGTGACTTTGCCTGGAACGCTACCAAGTCGTGAGTCGTGACTTGAAGTCATAACTTACAGGCTAAAAATTGTGTCTGGAACGCAGCATGAGAAGGCCTCTTTTTAACAAAACTGGTGGTTATAGATCATTTTCTTTCTAACTGTAAAATGTTTTAAGGTGTTTTGTTTTTATTTCGATGTTTTATAAAATGTAACTTTATACTTAAATTGTGTCTTATCCACAAAAAGGTCCTTATCCAAAAGCGTGTTTCAAAGGGGGTTTTGGGTTTTAATTAGCACGGTCTCATTTTCTTTTCATTAGAGTAACCTGCTCTGAGATTCCAAAAAAGGCTAAGCTAGTTTGCCAGCTAGCTAGTTTAACAAAAGGATCCGCATGGTTATTTAGTGGCCAGACACAATACGTCGCTGAACAGACACCTACACATTGTTTAATGCCTTTTGTCTTCATATTGCGTCTTCAGCAACATGCCTCGTGCCTAAAGGGTGTTTGTGATGCTACCACTGTGTTTCGAGTACAGTGTGTTTCTGCTCCTTAAGTGTTTAAATAACCCCAGCAAGGTTATAACAGAGCCAATAGAAAAAAACAAAATGTGCAAATCTTATTTGCCATTTCAGTATCCCTTTATAGGCTGTAATTGCATTAGTTTGATATAGCACAGATGACTGCAAAAAGTCCACAAAATTCAAAAAGGAGGGACTGTATTCTTCAAATGAAAAAGATACCTTCCGAGAAAGTTAAGATATAGCTTATATATAGTATATATTACCACTATGCTATTGCCAGTCTAATTAAGAGTCACATTTAAATCAGCCTGTTATGTGTCAGACAAGTCAATGCTTGAAACTTCTGTTTACTTCAGAAATGCATTCCTACTAAACGTGTTTGTTCATTATTGTGCACTGCAGTGTTTAGTTAATAATATCATCACTCAAATTACATTATGGTTAGAATTTATACATAAAAAAACCCCCACCTTTCTTTATCAATCCCTTCCCTTCGAATAACCAAATACCTGATATCACTGATTTGTTAAAAGCTTTTTGAGTGTACTGTCCACCCTAATATTATTCACCCTGGACTACCAATTATTGTGATTTATGGTAGAGGAGAATTCAATAACGAGCATTCTGGAATTCAGCATTGGTCCACATTTTACACAAATGTTAAATTGAAACTTCACAATCTTAGCCCTATTTGTTCTCACAACTCTGACTGTTGTGCATGTCACTGCCACTAAATCAGCTGGTTATAATATTTGGTTCACAATACCATATCATAGTGTAATGCGAGGTGCTATCAGGTGTTATTGCTGTTTGTGCACTGACCCGTTGTCCCCCGCAGGCTGAAAAAGTCTCACCTGGCCGATAAGTTAATACTGTTCTGTCAACAGCGTGTCCTCTTTCCTGCCGTGGCAACAATCTGGCACTCTACCTTTGATTTCCACGTGGAAGTCAACAGCAGATGTCTGGAGCGCTGTTTTAAAATCTGATCTTTGTATCCGTCCACTGCTGTTACCCTCCTGTTGTGTTTGTGCAGTATTTATTCATTAGTATACGGACTCTTTCCCAAGACAGATAACTGGGGGATAAGGTTTAAACGATTGTAGGTTTAGCAGAGATGAATGAAATAAACTCAAACATAGGGCTAGTTTTGTTTGAGTGATCTGATATTGATTAATGAAATCCAGAAAATCGATTTTTGATATATGCCTTTTCACCATGGATGTGGTACTTTAAAACTGACTTTTTTGGGGTTAATCATTAACGTCAACATTAACCTTGTGCGTTATAAAAAATATTTGTGGTTTGCTTCTTGCTTGCACAATTTACAGCATAGGTTCTCTGAGAATCTCTTTTATATTGAAGCAAAACTTAGTCTGGCTATCACCAGACCAAGCTCAATCTTTTAAGATTGAACATTAGTCTGGGGAGTCTGCTCGGTATTTTCTACTGCACAAGAGGCGTGATCAACGGGCATAGTTCAAATGACTCTGTACGCAATTGGGTAGTCCTTCAACCAATCAGACCAACGATCCGGGTGACGTACTTTGCAGAGCCAAGCAGAGCGAAAGCCGGTCTGTAGTAAAAAAAAACAAAGAAAGTCGGTCGGTAGTAAGGCCAACACATCCTTCTTTTGTAGGAATTGTTCCAGGGCAAGTTTCTGTTCCATTGTCAGAGAAAACTTGCCTTTGAAATATTTTAAAACAGCAGCGACTGCGGCATCAACAGGTTGCTGCGCTTCGGTGGCCGCCATGTTGAATGTAAACAAGAAGCTGCTTGGTCGCTTCTTTATCGTCATCGTGTTAAACCCGCCAATAGGGCGACAGGTGGATAAGCCAGTTTGTGATTGGTCCCCGCAAAATTGTAACGGAAGCAGGATAGATAAACGTACAGGTCTCCAGCCTGAGCTGCAGGGAGAAATCAAATCGCCGGCAGATCGGGCTGGGTTTACACAGTCTAAGCAAAACTGGTATTGTAATTGAAATTCCCCTAAACTTATTGATATTAAATTGGAAATGTAATCGAATCAGGACCTTGGTAATCAGAATCAAATCGATTCGGGAAATCAGCGATACCCAGCCCTACTCAAATAGTTGACATCCGATTCACGCACGGTCATTCTATATACGATATCTTAATCAATACTGTACTGTGTGCATTTATGTATCCAAACAGTGTTAATTAACATAAAGATAGGAATAAGTCTTTTGAAATTTGGGCAACAGATAATGAACATTCAAATATTTAGGCCCATTCCTAATGAAAAACTGTAGCGCTGAGACATTTGTGCAGAGACAGGGACATGTGGAATGACTTTTTATTGCGCGATTAGTCATTTTTCAGACAACAAGGCTCCCCCAACATTAAAACAAACGGCAACGTACAAAACAGCACACATTTTTTTGCCATCAACGGAAATTTAATAAGGTAGTGAGAGTACATAACAAAAAGTAATGAAGTTTAAGGACGCGAGTTATGATGATGTTGAGATGTATAGGATGAGCTTGATGTCAAAGCCAAAGTAAGCACCATCGTCATGTAGTCAGGAAAGGCCATATTTCAGTAAGAAATATTCTAGAAGGGGTGAGGAGAGGTTAAACATGATACAAGAGGGTTGTTATCACAGTTTTCAGACATTTTTACCAACTAAAAAAACAATATCGGTGTAGCACTACTTTATCATGCAATTTACTTTAGTAAACCTTCTGACACACAGACAAAATATACTTCAATAAGTAGAACTCAATACATCTCTGTCCAGCAATAGTCACAAAGCCTGTAATTTATACTCTTTGAATGTGAGATCCCTATCAAAAATAATATGCAGATTTTTATTTTTCTTAATATATCTAAAGTGCAAGTATTTATCCATTTTTATTCAATGCTTTCTGTAAGTATAAAATACAAAGGAAAAAAACAGCAATATGTTTTTCCTGTTTACATGTTATATTTTTCTGAAAGGAGGATCATCATATATAACAAACCATATATATATATATATATATATACACACACACACACACACACACACACACACCACAGATAAAATATTTTTGAAAGATACAACATATTATCTCATATGGGGATGGTAAAGGGATTTAGACCAAACGGTGACATGGGATATGTTCATTGTGCATTGACCCCACCCCTTACAATCCAGGATCCATTTCCCAACATCTTCAAAACATTTGAAAGCACGTCTTTGTAACTATACACAATAGTAGCCTGTACAGTCTGCGAACACGATGGACCCTACTACTCGGTGCAAGAGCAAAAAGAAGACGTGCTGAATGAGCTCCTCTGTCACTGGTTTGTGGTGAGTCATATAGTGCTCGGCTTTGACCAGAGTCTGCGATTGGCTGTGTGATCAACCAGGAACTCTGAATGGCCAATGAAAGACTACAACACTGAAACCAGAAACAGAGCAGATTTGGTTGTCTGAAACACCGTGTGGAAGTCAGCTTCAAGTCAGTAATTGTGGAAGTTAGTCATGTACATGTGGCTGTTTGAATGCAGTCAGAAACGTGAATAATCTCCCTGCTTAAGACAGGAGGAATAAGAGCCTACAGCTGGAGCCATCATAGCAGTCTGACTTTGAGTACATGTGACAAGTAGCTACTGATGCACTTTTGAGTAACGATTCATTTTTTTCTTCTATGTCCGTCAGTTGAAATGTGTGAGGAATGGTCTGGTCACCTGTTGTTTGAGCAACAACAAAAATAAGCTCTATTGACTAAAATTTTACAAAAATGAACAGTGCAGTAATAATAGACGAAAGGCAGGATTACATCATGATTAAGGATTGCTACGATGGCTGCCGCTGTATAATAAATCAGAACATCATTCTCGTCAATGCTAAGCAGCTTCAGTGCGCCGTCACCCATGTGCACTAAACGTAGCCAGAGCCACCGAGGAAAGCACACAGTGTGACCACTGACGCTTTTCACAAGAAAACCCCCACCCCGCAAAAAACCCAAATAAATCTGCCTCCCTTTTTGCATTCGAGTCCCAGAAGTGGATGACGTGGGCACAACATGGCTGCTAGGTCACTACGGATTTTGCTGTGCCACTGGGTGAGCTCTCATAAAAGAAATCAGATTTGATCACGCTGAGTTCAGCAACATCACAAGTAAAAGATTTTTAATCTTTAAAGAAACATGTGCGTTTCACAGAGTGAGGCATTCACAAAGTGAACTTTATCAGCAGGTTTAGGCTCTCCATATATTTGGCCATTAGAGAAAGAGAGTGTTTTATTTCCAGTCTTCATGTAGCAGGAGCCTCCTGGAGGCCTAAATTGAATCAAGCTAAAGCTAGAACACTTTGGGGAATAAGTGCTGTGTCACAACAGAGAGTCCAGACTCATGTTGAACTCTGCTTGACCTCACATGTGCGTTGCTGGGCACATACTCAAAGGTGGCTTGTATGCGTGTTAGAAATGGATATGGCTTTCTTTTTAATTCAATGGGCAGCACGTGGAAATGTAGTCATCACTGCAAGAGGGGAAAGAGACTTCCTGTTCTTCTCCAAAAACGGAGAGAAAAGTCCTAACAGGATCTGTCCGGTCAGTAGGTCAGGGCAGGCTGCTGCTGCTGCTAAGCCCCTACAGTGCAGTGCCAGGCTTCATCAGGCCTTTCACCAACACTCGGAGACAAACCTAGGCCAAAACGTCCTGCGTGGAAACAGATGGCTTTTTCTGGAACATTTTTCTGGGCTCTATTGCAGCAACCATGCCCAATCAAACACAGATCAGCTCTTCTTCTTTTTTTTTTTAAACCAAGGAAGATTCTACATGACTTCTGATACTGTTTCAGCCCAGGTGTGCTTTGGGGAATTCTGCTTCAGTCTAGCCTCAGCTTTCCCACATGTCTGGCAGGCCCAGTCTGTAACTGCATTAGCAGCTTTTATCCAGCTGAGGCCTCTAAAGCTGCAATCCATGCAGTCTGTGTTTCCCCTTCATGTCACCTAGGCAGCACACCACTCGCTCAGTTGCAGGCCAACCTGTTTTAAATAAAGCTGATAGGTGAACTAACCACTTGGAGCACATCGATAGCTAACTAGCATTTCAGTGTAAGCCTAAAAGTCGATTGGGTTTGAAAAGAAGGAATGGCCTGTGTGTGTGATGGAGCGTAATTGAGCATCGGGAACTAGTTTAACTGCAAATACAATGAGCCAGGGCCTTTCTTTACGCTTTGAATCATGAGCTGGGAAAGAGGAGCAGACCTGAGATCAGAGTCTGCCCACATAAGAGAGAAGGATTGTGATCCTCATTGTAAAAACAACAACAAGTTCCTCTGTCCTTTGGGTCAGTTGCAGCCGATCACTGTTGCCGAGCTCAAGTGAAACCGCAGACAAGCAAAAATTGTAGTTCACCTGTCCTGCGGTCGGCACTCCCAGGCGAGAGAGAGCGGTCGCACTCGGGCTCCAAACACACAGTTTCCTGGCTACTAGTGACAGTAGGCCTTGCGCTGTTCTAGACACCATTCAAAATACTTTTGAGGCCTCCCATACACTCAGATAGTGACAAGAGGCCTCAACGGGGAGAGAGAGTGTATGTGTGTGTGTGTGTGTCAGCTACCCCTAGACCCGAGCCCCAAGATACTATTCAACTTTCAACAGTCTAGGCCACTGCAGAGAGGCTAACAGTTAGAGGTTGTTGACTGTCTGTGTCGTGTGTGTGTGTGTGTGTGTGTGTGTTGGGGGAGGAACATAGAGGAAAAGGGTTTTTCTCTGGGGTGACTCCATAGGGGGACGTAAAACACCCGAACTAGTCTACGCGCACTGATAGACGGACAAGGCAGCCTACTTCTTTACAGAACATGACAGGAAAAATATCTCACTACTAGTCTGACTTTTTTTCCCCACTTTGAGCAAGTGCTTGAAAAGAAAGACTTCACATTTCGGAAATATAATGCAGATGCATCAACCTCATCGTCATGCTTTTGAATATCTACTGATCACATAGCCTATACATTTTTTCGTCTTTTAATAGGTCTATACACGTGATACAATGCCGCGATTGGCACGCACACAATATTGCACACTAATATGAAATGTCCTACACTAGTCAGTGGCGTCCCCTCTGCCTGTGAGGGAGAAACCTGACACGTTTTGGACAACATAATGTCGAGAAAAGAACTTTGAAGGGACAAAGAAGAAGAAAAAAAAGCATCAGAAGAAAAATAATGCAAAGTGACATATTCTGAGTGGCGAGGCCCCAAAGAAGCGATCAAGGGGCTGTAGCACCATAAAGAGATAGATACACCCTCGGCCCTCTGCACTGATAGGCCTCTACATCCACTGGACTGCGCTCAGACTGGCTGCATGGCACGGCCGGCTGGCCTGCCTGGCTGACTGGCTGACTGCCTGGCTCTTTAACCGCATCCACCTCAGCTCTGACAAATAGCCTCATCCAGCCACTCCTGATTTACTTTTTTTTGTTGCCGCTGTTCTTTTTTTTAACATGGTGCATATGGTGTGCAAAACCACCCGTAACAACTCCAACAATCTCCACGCTGACACCCAGTGGTACATCCTGGGTTGTTGTCCTGTTCCAGGGAGAACCATCTCTAGAGGGCACCAGGGCAGGGGTGCTGCTAGGGATTCTGGGCACCAGAGTGCGCCCCGCTGATTTTAAAGTGTATGTACGACGACGACGGCTTCTCATCTTTCTGAAAGGGCCAGCTCTATTTTCTGTCCACTATCATTGTTGGTCCCTCAAGCTCCCAGCAGCCTTTCAGCTTACTTTTGGTGTTGCCACCCATGCTCCATGCACCACAGGGGTGTGAATTAACGCAGCCCTGGCAAGTATATATTTCGGCCTACATAACAACACTCGTAAATGAAAACGCACAGCGGTCGAGGTCACAGACCATCCACGTGAGAACACGTAAACGAGTGGAGTGTATAAGGCACGGGTCGTAATGACGTCAGAGAGGATGCGTTGCATCACCGCGCTGACGTGTCTTTTCTTTTTTTCCGCGCCTTGCGCTCCCACAAGTGGACCTTATTCTTTTGCACCCCCCCCCCCAGAGGAAAAAACAACAAAGTCACAAGAAAAAACTTAACCCACAGAAAACGTGGGCATCTTAATAAGGATTTTTTTGTTGTTTTTTTACAACTGATTCACAAAATCATAATTAGTACATCTAAGTTAGCACTTTTTTTCATTTAAGTTTCTATGGACATGGTGCAGGAGGGTTGATATTTAATATAGTAGCTCAGAGATAGATTTATCCCATTTGTTTTAGGCGCACAAAATAGGCTATTTATCTTTGAGTCTCAACCTTTCCATAATGGCATGATAGAAATGCTTTCATTAGCCTACTACGTTTTAGGTCAAATTAAAGACTATAGCCTACTTTGCCAAACTTCTTTTCAAAACATGAGCCTACACACATGCTGTCAGGTGTTTACAGGCCTGTAGTGCTGCGTTCTGCAATTCATACACTTTTAGAGCGCTTTCATATTTATTCTGCGTACCTTTAAAATAAACTATACATCTGGTATCAGATTTTGGTTTTGTAAAGTCCATAATATACTCTTTGTGCTGATGTCAAATATTTGTTCTACATGAAGACCGTCGTTTTATATAATAGACCTCTGGTTTTGATTAAATCTTAGTATAGCTATTACCAGTTTGAAAACATTTAAACATTTTTTTCGAAATAGCTTTGATGTGTGCAAAATCTGTCGTTTGATAGAGATATAAACACTCATGTTCATTTAAATCAAGTAGGAAAAGTTCATATCTTACAGTTCAATCCTTGATAGCAGCGGCTTACTGTTACATGGGTGGTAAGTGGGGTGACATCCAGTAAAATGAGCGGAGGAGACAGCAGAGGTGCTGTCATGTCTGTGGAGGTTGTGTGTGTGGGGTGATTCCCTTGGAAATTATCTTTCTATTGTACAGTTCAAAGTCTCCTTTTTCTCTCAGAGTTCAGTTTAGTCTTTGTTGTTTTATTTCTGCTCTCCTAATATCCGCGTCAGTCATCGTCGCCGTCATCGCCGCCGTGTGGGCCCTCAGGTAGCAGTTCGGAGGCCCTTTTCTCTCTACTCCTCTCCTGGATCTTCCTCATCTCGTCCGCGTATTTACAGAAGGTGTTGCCGAATTTGGACCACACTTTGCACGGAACCGTAATGGAGTTCCGGTACGTGGGCTTCACCTCGCTGACCCGCATGAAGACCCCGTACTTATTGGAGCCCACGTCAAAGAAGAAGCGCTTGTTGTCGACCGTGAGCGAGGTGCCCTCCGGGAGCTCCGCCGGCTCCTCGTCCACGCCGTAGTCGTCGATGAGTTTGGCCAAAGCGTCGCGGAACTCGATGAGACCCTGCGCCGGCAGAGCGATGGTCTGGCCTTGCGCGCTTCCCAATCCGGGCCCCCGATTAACGGTCTGTCGGATCCTTAGGAACCGCCCCCTCTGGTTCTCTTTCAGATCCATGTAATATTTCCGATTCTCCCGCACCAGGAATTCGCTCTTGAGCGCCCGCCGGGGCTCATCCTGCACTATGTCCGGGTTGGACGGGCCCAGCTGGGCGTAATGTTCGATAAAGTCCCCGAGATAATCGCGGAACTCCACAGCAACCGACATGGAGAGAGTGAGGCGGCTCTTGTTTCCCCCAGCCCCGACCTCGGCTATCTTTAGGAAGCGGCCTTTAACATTCTGCTTCACGTCAAGGTAGAAGCGCTTGTTCTGGATGTCGACGCGCTTCGAAGCAAGCTCCTCGGTGTCGTGCTGCAGCCGGGACATGGCACCCATCGCACCCGGGGGCAGCGAGCCGGGGCCTGCGGTGGGCCCTCCGTGGTCACTGCCACTGTCTCTGTCCGCCATGATGCTGCCTCCCTGCTTTACCTTCCACCGTCTCCCTCTGCCTGCTGCAACCTCGACTGCCCGTCAAACCACTCCGCCGCTCTATCGCGAGACGAGAGAGGAGAAGAGGGTGAAAAAAAAGAAACTGTTGTTTAGTGTTACTGTAGTTCTCCGAGCAGGCTGCGTTCAAGACACTCGCGCTGTTTTTACAACGTTTCACAGAATCTTCATTTCAGCCTTCAGTGTAGCCTTATATTGCAACTGAAAGTTAACCCCCACCCATGTGAGCCTAAAACACTGCAGTCCTAACATACGGTATATATATATATAGATAGATAGATAGATAGATAGATAGATAGATAGATAGATAGATAGATAGATAGATAGATAGATAGATAGATAGATAGATAGATAATAAAGATAACACCTGTCTGCATCCTGTGTAAAAAGTGATAAAAGGGCAGGAAGAGGACCAAAGTCATACCTGATGATTATTGGTTTGGGTGTTTCAGCACCACGGACAGCGAACCCGGACAGTCCCTGAGGAAGGAGACGGAGAAAGAGAGAGTGGGGTGAAAGAGAAATGTCTGAATGAACAGTAGATGATAGCTGTGTGGGAGTCTGAGGGAGGGGGCTGATACACTGTGAATCCTGAATCATTACCCTATGATTGGACTGGCTTGCCTGCCATTGTTTCTCAATGGCCTTGAAAGGGTTCATCAGTAGAAACTGTTATATCTTGGGCAATCAACATGTCAAAAAAAATAATAATAAAAAATATATATATTAAACTCCATTGATTACCATGTATTGTATGTACAAACAAGGTAGAAATTAAACTTTTAAAATTATACCATATGGTTTAATTATACAATTTATTATTCCTGTGATATGAGTTTTTAGTTTCTATCCCCTTTTCAGTTAAGATTTTGTTTTGTTTTAGCACTTGCTTATCTTATTATATGATTTTGACTGAACCAGCTTTTAAAGGTCATATAAGGTATAACAACAGTCACTACAAAATATCCCAGGTGAAGTTCTAAGCTCTCAGCCTTTATGGGCCCAAAGGGGCAGAGCACACATCAAGTAAAAGAATGATGTGGGTGACTTGATGTTGGTAGGATAACGGCTTAACAGGATTAGAAGGTTCTGGAGTATTATTCAAAACAGTAGAAAAAATCTGAAAAAGGAACACAACACCATATGCTTTAATTGTAAACTTAAAATAGTTTGTATATTGTTTGTGGATAAGCCTTTCCACAAACAATGTCTTTAAAAACTATATATATATATATATATATATATATATATATATATATATATATATATATATATATATATATATATATACAAAAATCACACTGTAGGTCAAATAATAATAAAAGTCACAAAAAGCTGAATTATTTTAAAACTCAAAAGCATAACATACGCACACCTGTAATTAAATATCCTAACATTGATTTAACCCAAAATATAAGTTTGATCTGACAACGACCTTATAAAAGAAGGGTTGTTAACCTGATATGGACTGGGCCTTATTATTTTTTAGCAGTCCAATCATTTCCATTGTGGTTGGAGTGGATAGACACTGGTGTTTTCAGAACCATGGACAGTGGATGGTGGGCCTAAAAACAGGTTGGATTTGAGTTTGCTCATGAGTATTGCTCGTGATTGTAGAACATTGTGAAAAGAGGACTGCAAAGAGGAAATCTGGGACAAGTGTGGAAAGACATATTCTGCTGTAATTGTAACAAAAAGGGTCGCTGTGTCACTAAGGCAAGTATATTTTAGCATAGAGAGAATGACAGTAGAGCAGTTTGGACAGCAAGTGTATCATCACGAGAGGCCAATCCAAGTGACCTCATCAACATCCTTTTGATATGACCGACATTTCAGCACACCAAAAACAGCCCCCCTGATAATTCCCACCGGTTCAGCACGAGTAACTGGGGAATAGTGGAGGCAATTGGTGGCAGTCCTCTCCGGGTTAGTCAGCAGGAATTGGTTTTTACTCCCCTTCACTTTGCCAACAAATGATTTGCCTTCAAGGCTAATTTGGAAATTCTTAAATTGTGTGTGAGCTCTCAGAATGGCATCTATAATGAATGCATGAGTGGTTGAATAAATGAAGGAGAGACCGATCGGTGAATGGGTGGGCAGTGGGCGGAGAGGGAAAGAGGTGGGGGTGGATCACTGGACAGATCACAGACTCTGAAGACAATGTATTTCCTTTTTGAAATGCTGTGGGGATCCCTGGACTGGAGAAGCATTCTCAGTAATGTGGAACCATCAACATTCGATGAACATCAGAAAAGATAAACCTGCACGTTTGATAGCATTCAGCACCATGGACAGCACACCAGACTGAAACTTTAGTTTTTTACTTTGACTTCCCTGTCAAAGAGAATGACTCTCTGGATCTTAGGATAATATGTTACAGTTAACACGGATACATGGACTGAGGAGCCAAACCTTCATTGTAGCAATCTGGCTGTGTCCTTCAGTGTGTATGAGCCTGTTGGTACAGAGCACTAAATCTGTCAAGCCTTTCAGCACCATGGACAGAGACTGGTTCATGACTTGACCCTGCCATGATGAAACAGGTGGATGAGGCCATCATATAGGTGCATACTGTGATGAAATGGCCTCTTATACAGTTTCTTTATCATCTCAGTCATCCATAGTAAGACAGCCCTGTCCACGTGTCCTCTATATGACATTATATTTGATTCCTTTCTCAGCCTGGACAATGAAAGGCTTTCTGACCTCTAGCGAAGGGCGCACTGCTCCTCACAGGGAGGGAAAGGCGAATCTTATGAATGGCTCGCTTGATTGATGGACACAGAGATAGAGGCAGGGTTTGGTTTGCTGTGGAGGGAGGAGGGGGTACTCGTGGTAACCATAAAAAAAGCCTATAAGCATATTGTGTAAAGCTCTCTTTTCATTGGTGGAGATGTATTCAATGAAAAAAGTGTTTTGTGTTAGCTGTAGCTGAGCAGGATTGGCAAAATATTTGACTTATTTGTCTTTCCAGCATAATCCCTGCAGTTTGGGGTAGGAACTGACGCCCCCACTTGTTGCCCTAGAGTCGTTAAACTGCACAGTATTCCAAGGCAATATTAAGTGAACTGCAATGACTCGCATAATAGTGTGGTAAATGTCAGCTTTTGGGTGTGCTCTCCTGCAGCGTGCAGCGAGCGTATGTATGTCTGAGGACATTTCAAGCTGAAGTCTCGAAACTCCCAGCTCGCCTCGCCATGCCGATGAATCCATTGAGAGAATTTCGCAGCGTTAGTCATCGCAACAACTATCCGCAGTGTGTGTAGTAGTCGCCTATAGCCTCTCTTGCACCTCTTGCACTTGAGATCCACAGTGGGCGCCGTGCGGGGCTTGGCTACAGACACACTCTCTGTGTCTCTGTGCACTGCGTGATTTCTCTTGCACCCGGCTGCAGAGGTTTAACACAGTCGACCGGCATGGGTCGAAGGCGGTGTGCCGGTGGGTGCCCGGGTCATTAGGGGTGTATGCGCAGGACGTTGCGAGCCGACGCCAGTGACCGGGCAGGTGATGTTTGCTCACGTAAGCCGCTCGCGTTTGATGAGGGGCGCAGGGGACGCGGCTGGAGGGTGCGCGCTACTGTTGCATCGCCTCGCCGGATAACCGCTGCTATCTCATCCTGTCCGTCAGTTCCTCCCCGTTTTTCTGTTCTCTTTTTTTTTTTATTTTTTTGCTCGCCGACTAACGGGTTTGCAGAAGTGGGACTCTTTTGACGATCGAAAGAAGTGGATAAAGGACCCGATCTTGCGTGTGCGTGGAGTGCGTATCATTTCTTGTGATTCCCCTGTACGCGCAAGCCGCTTTTTTTTCATTCCAGAGAGGCAATGCGCCCACCCATGCGATGCTAGCCTATTAGCTGGAGGAGAGAGAGAGAGAGAGAGAGAGAGAGAGAGAGAGAGAGAGAGAGAGAGAGAGAGAGAGAGAGAGAGAGAGAGAGAGAGAGAGAGAGAGAGAGGTTTCAGCCCTGGATTCGAGAGGAGGCTAATTTACGAGTCTTGTTTTGCCTTTCAGGAAAAGGGGAGATAAGAGGGGGAGGGTGGTTGGTGAAGGAGAATGCAGCAATCACATTTTTAAGCATGCAGAAGCGGGCCGTTTCCGGTTCCTAGGCTGGTGTGTCCCCCCCATCCGAGGCCAGCAGCCGTATGGGGAAAGCAGCGGCAGACACAGATGGCATGGACACTTCCACAAGGTCTGCCGCTCTGCCCTGCCTGCTCTGCCGGAGCCCGTTCGCCGCCGTCTCTCTCTTCCAGCTCGCTCCGCCGCCCAGCAGCACTGCAGCACAGCACAGGCTGACGGCATGAGGCTTGATCCAGTGCATTTCTCCATGCTGGTCATCGGGGTCTCCTTCGCCTGTTACGCCCCGAGTCTCAACTCCCTCCAGGACCAGGCGTACCGATCCGCCGTGGTCATCGAGGGCGAGGTGCGCTCCTCCCCGGAGAACGTCTCCTCCCGGGAGCCCTACAGTGTGAATGTCAAAGTGCTGGACGTGTGGCCCGTCAACAGCGGCGGCCTCGAGAGGGAGCAGCTCGTGACCGTCGGGGACTTCGGTTCCGAGGCCCCGTGCACCACAGTGGAGAAGGACCACAGATATATCTTTTTCATGGACCCCACTGCTGAGCCCTTGGTATTCAAGGCATCGTACGCCCCTGTGGACGCCAGCGAGCCGGAGCTGAAGAAGGATGTGGAGAAGGTGTTGTGCGAGGACTGCGGTAAGTTTAAGGCTTTCCCGTTCTGCCTGCCGTACACTCTACACCGCACTATAAGGGCCACTGAAGCTGCCATGGCGATGTAAGGAGACAGCCACCGCTCTCTGGCGGCGCGTGCACGTGTGTAGTCTATACAGTGTGTCAGCGTGCATACACGTGCATGCGCGCGAGCCGACTGACACTTTAATATCTCCATAACCTGGTCACCCATAATGAAATGAGAAGCATGGCAGGGAATGCGTGTGTGTATATGTCTGTGTGTGTGTGTGTGTGTGTGTGTATGTGTGTGTGTGTGTATGTGAGAAAGACATATTGAAACCAAATAGTTAAACCCAGGGTTTAAACAGCAGGTTATGTAGACTAGCACTGATGCTCACTGGGTACTGGAACTTCATTGTAGCCTGGATTCCAGCAAGGTCTGCATCATCACATCATTACATTAAAGTCTTAAGGTGGAACACATAGGAAAAGCCAGTGGTAACAGCTCATGTGTGTGTGTGTGTGTGTGTGTGTGTGTGTGTGTGTGTGTGTGTGTGTTTGTCTGTGTCTGTGTGTTTGTCTGTGTCTGTGTGTGTCAGAGAGTGATATAGTTACATGTGATAGTGTGATAGGAATCAGGGACACCATCCTTGTCTTGAGGTAACCTCCTTTCCAAACTTTGTATAGTAGCTGACAGTCAGTACTACTATAAATGTCAAATGCATTGCTGTTTTATATCAGACCAGTGTTGACTGCAGGGACAGTCTGTGGGTGGTGGTAACTGTTCAAATCTTTCAACTTGTTGCAAGTTTCCACCATGGAAATCTCAAACTGTGCTTCTTCTTCTTTTTCCTTGCAGTACACCAAACAACAGAAAGTCTTGTAGCACTTCCTGGTTTTTAAATGACTCATTTCTGTGAGAAGTCACTAATGTGCAGCAGCTAGCCAGGCCTGCGAGAAACTCTGTTAAACTTATTGTCACCAGCATGGCTTTTATAAATGAACAATCTGAGACATAAGAAGAAAAACAAAAGACGATGAGGGTTGTGCACCTTTTCTCCTTTCATTTCTCTCCGACAGGGAGTAAAAAGTCTTGAATTGACCCGTTTTCTTACCAAAGGTAAAAGAAAGAAGTCCAGAATCAGGGTCAGCTCCTCGACTTTTTAGCAAATCATCTCCCTGATCCATTCCACCTCTGTTTTCAGTATTTAAAAGTGCTGCTTTTAAGATGTAACTACAATTTGTACCATCTACTACTGTGTTAAAGCATCTGCTTGTCCTGTGGCAAACGTGGTAAAAGTACAAGGGCATAAGATCTTAACTGTGGAAGTGTCCCACATTTCTCCAGTACAAGCTTTAACACTGTAAACGTTTTGGGGTTCATCATCTTTGTTATGTGAGTGTGGGGACAAAAGCTTTAAAACATTGTGTTTATATATGAAGACTTATTTCCCCTCTTTAAGTTCTTCAAATCCAGAATCACCATAATTTCCATGCAAACCAACAGTGTGTCACTACAAAGTGTTAAATTCTAATAGGACGTAACTCAAATGTCTTAACAAAGGGTTCATCCTGCATTTGAGCGAACAACGTGATGTTCTATTTTTACCTCTGTGCTAAAATTATCAAGTCATTTATTTATGACAGTGCTGTTGCAATAAGGCTTCCGTCTAAAACACATTTTTCAAGGCAGGGATAAGCTCAGGAGAGGAGATACCCACTTATGAGCTGATTCACCCCATGCGCACACATACACACACACACATGCGCACACACACGCCAAAAGCCACAGATACAGGGAGAAACACAACCTAATTAGACACTGCAGAGTGTGTGGTGACACTATAGATGCACTGTGGCAACCAGTAGCCTCTGAATGTCCAAAGCATCACAAGAACACAAATGTTTTTTACTATCGTCCCCTCTGTTTCTTACCTAAGGTTGGTTGGATTCATCTGCCAAACCTAATCACAGAGATCCCAAATCCAAGACCAGAGTAAGTCAACGAGGTTAAAGGAAAACTTCAACCACAATCTATCACTTTTTAACATTATTTGCACCTGGTAGCACTGAATGCTTTATAAAATTAGTTTGTACTCCATTTCTTCAGACATTTCTGCTATGGTGAAGTTGACTTTCGGATGTAGTTTAATGGCAGGAAAAAACTATATTTAAACATAATACCTCTATTTGCAGCACAAATTGCGCTTCATGTGTTGACTTCAATGCTTAGTACATCTCAAACACATGAACCTATTTTTATTATTATTATAATAATAAAACTAAATAATCCCCTTCTGCAACACATAAACCTATTATTATTATTATTATTATACAACTAAATAATCCCCCTCTGCAAAATGCCATGAACTGCTTATTGACCAGGACTCCCCCTGAGTTGTAGCTCACTCACTGACTACACAGACACTTTTCATTGGGCGGATACAGTAATGTCAGCTGGTGAGTGAGCTACGACCGAGCAGGACTCTTTTCCAGCGATCAGACCAGAGATGTGTATGAGAGGACACTGTAGAAGAATTTAACCGGAGACCGAAGTAACTGCAGCTCAAAGATGGATTTGGGATAAGGGGCGTGTCAGCAGACACACACCCTGAGTGCAACCAATCCCAAACCTAGTCTGAACACAGCCAGCCAATCACAGCCCAAATGTTGGAACGCCCACTTCTGTACACACCCCTATCAAATTCTGCCATTGCACTTATATTGGTGCATGAAAAGCGCTATATAAATTCAATTTATTATTATTATTATTATTTGTTAACAGTTACCAATATCTGTTTCATTTATTTATTTTTTTTTCAGTATCAAACTGTAAAAATCTCTTTGTGTTGTACTGAGGCTTGCTGGGAATCCGATTGTTACAGACAATTTTATAAAGTTCTGTGTTCACATTGTTATCTCTAATTGTAATGTTTGAATGGTGTGTATCCGCTGGGTGGAGGTACACCTGTCCCCTCTGACCCACTTTGATAACCCAGCAACAGATAGAGGGATAGAGGATGCAGCTCTACTTTGCATAATGAACAAGAACACTGCAGCTGTTATGTACTGGGTGGCACAATTAGTTACGAGGTACACAGCTCAACAAACTCGTCAGACTTTCTTGTGCCATGACAGTACACACTCTACTCTGGCACAGTGGTGGGTTGTAACTAAGTAGCTGAAATTACCAGCTGCAACATTAGTCTTTCTGCATAATGAATACTTTTCCTTTTGGTACTTTAAATGGGCTGTACTCGAAATACTGAATAAGAGCAGCGGGCTGGGATTGCCTCCACACGGCTCTCACAGACCGAACCGGCTATCAAAACAAAGAGGGAATGTGACTTCATCCTCTGCTCAGGATGCCTTTACTGCACTATATCTTTACATAGCAAATAATTTGATTGCTGCCATATTCATGTTCTGTATGTCAAGTAAGTCTATTTTGTAGCTAGCACTTTTGTACTTTTACCTAAGTAATATTTTAAATGCAGGGCTTTTACTTGAGTATCTTTGCTGTATAGGGACTATGGAAGAGAATTAGAGCCACATGTGAAAAATGTATTTGAGTTCTGAAAAAGTCAGAATTCTGACTTTAAACTAAAAAATCTGACTTTAAACTCAGAACGTAAATAATTTTTTTTACATGTGGCTTTAATCCCAGCCTGATCTCATTAGGTGGCGTTTGTATGACACGCCAATTCGTATGCCATTATTGGCGTGTTATCAAGATGCATAATCACTTTTTAGCGTGTTTATCAACGCCGTCTGGTCTCCATTGACTTACATTACCTTGCGATTGCGTGTGAATTGACGCCGTAGCGAGTAGTATGAAAGGGCAAAAATCCACGCAGGGAGGTTGGTCGGGGTGAGGATGGGTCAAACACAGGACTTACACCAAGGAGAGCGGGGATCGTTTCCTTCGTGTCCCGCGTGTCACGTTTCCTTTCCACATTTGTTCTTTTCCTAAACCCAACCCGCGTGTCACGTTTCCCAAACACCGTAGCTTTCTTCTTTTCCTATACCCAACCGGTTCTTCTTTTCCTAAACCCAACCGTAGCCTTGCGATAACACGTAGCCTCGCGATAACACGCTACGTGGCTTTAGAAAGTGCCACGTGGCGTGTATGTTTACGCTGTGACGTTGCAGACTGCTGTCCGCTGTATACAGCGTAGACATACACGCGGATAGCTCAAAATGCGTACAGATAACACGCCACTTGGCTTAAGAAAGTGGGCGTATATGTTTACGCAAAGTCATGATGTCACGTTGCTAATCCTCTTCCGTAGGTATCACTACTAGTAAAACATCTGAGCACTTCTTCCAACCCTGCTCTAGCATCCGAAAACAGAGCCTATGCTGATTAAATGGCAAGATAAATCAGGTTTCTCTCTTACTGTTATTACTGTCTTACTATGTTATTGTACCGTGGCTAACCCAATAACCTCTCCCCTTTCTCCACTACACCCCCCCATCCCACACCTCTGACCAAAACACAGACTCCATCTTGATGAGGCAGATCAGACTCTGTAGAACTGGCTGCAACATCTGAGTACAAACTAATATAGAACTCAAGGCTACACGAGTTATTGATAGGGAATCTTTGTTATGTCCTGAGCAACTGAAACCACACATATGCCTATGTCTCCACTGAGCTCAACTGGCCTTCACTGCCTTTCCCTCACTACTCTCGCCCTTTCACTCGGTGAAAAACAACTGAGCTGTGTGGACGGCTCACACTCCCCTGCTTAAAAAGTACAAAACCAATGCTATCTTACATCCCAGGCAGTCTAGTCTAAAGCCTAATGTAGGTCTTCTCTGATCATTACTGTTGACATACCTTTTGAGATACATTGACAGTTTCATCCTAAAATAGCGTTATCTGAAGACCAAACATGCTCCTGTCACTGATGCTGTATCTAGTGCTGCATACCTCAGCTCTCTAACCCCCCCCTCTTCTTTCTGTCTGCCTCCTCGTGCTGTAGCTGACTGTAGCTGAAGTGTGTGGTTCAGGTTATGCCTGCCCTCCTGTCAGTCAGCCACACAGAGGAGGAGAGAAACAGAGAGAGAGGAGGGGAGGGAAAGAGGGGGAGAGATCTTTAGCTTTGAGATTACAAATAGATGCCGCATTATTGCATATGTAAGACTTCCAATAATAGCCGGGGCCTTTTTCTTGTATTTTTTTTCACTTTGGACAGGCTAACTTTCCAGTCTTTATCCTAAGTTAGTTTAACAATGCTGTGACTTCAGCTCTGTACTTACTGTAACACAAACATGAGAGTGGTATCAGTCTTCTCATCTCACTCTTAAAAAGAAAGCAAATGAGCGCACTTTAATATATTGAACTATTCCTTTAAAAGCCGTCTATGACATAGATCTCAGAACACTCACAGCTCTCAAATAATCAACCAAATTGACGGTTAGGATTTCTTTGCTAAATTGGACAGTATGTGCATGTGGATGTGTGTGTGCATGCAAATGTGTATAATTATATATAAGGGGTATTGAATGTGTATACAAAGTGTAATTGCAGATTAGTGTGCATGCATATGAGACTATGTTGACTGCCTGACCTATGCATAGCAGACTTTGTTTGCTCGTGTGCACCTCCAGCACCTTATCAGCAGCAGTATAATTTCTCTGGGCTAAACGTGCACTGCTGTCTCTCAGCTCAGACCCACATTAGTGTGTACAGCAGCTGGAGGGCAGAACCACTGTGCCATTGATCTCCAAATCCCAGAATTAAGGGAATTTCGCTCTGGTGCAGGATGTCAAAACAATCTTTGCAACAGGAAACATATCCAAGGCCACACCTTGGACAAGTCGTTAAACCAGCCCCAGTGAATTTCAGCTTTCATTAAGCGCTTTCTTTGGAGCTAACACCTTCAGGTCTGTAGTGAACAATTGTCCCTATTATCCAGGGGATGACAGATAAGTGTTTGTGGAGCCGTAAGAGAATCAGAGTTGTACATTTTCAGGCTCCTTGGTCCATGAATCTCATGCTCTCACTGCTGTTTGTATCCGGAACAGTACTTCTTTAATTAGAAGGCATTCCACCTACAGCCAAATAATAATATGAATGCACATGCAAGGAGATTCACTGGTGGAATCAGTGACTTGACAAGACTAAGTGTGTGTGTGTGTGTGTGTGTGTGTGTGTGTGTGTGTGTGTGTGTGTGTGTGTGTGTGTGTGTGTGTGTGTGTGTGTGTGTGTGTGTTTGTGTGTGTGTGTGTGCGTGTGTGTGTGTGTTGCAAGAGGTCATTCACTTGTCTGTCTCATCCTTTTCCCCCTCTTTGTTGCGTTATCTGTGTCTATTTCAGACACCCTCTGTGTGTCTATTTCTCTTCTGTTTCTCTCTCCTTCTGTCTCTCTTACTGTCCTTGTCTCAACAGAGCATTATACCTCTACACACACACACACACACACACACACACACACACACACACACACACACACACACACACACACAGCCATGCCAGTTAGCTGTTGCTGTTGCCGCTGTGCTGCAGATGCCCCAGTGTGCTGTCATTAGCAGGGAGATCTGGGGCTGCTATAAATTATGCACACTGAATAACAGAAGGCTGAGGATTTCTCCCCTCTGCTGCTGCCTGTGCTGTGTGTGTGTGTGTGTGTGTGTGTGTGTGTGTGTGTGTGTGTGTGTGTGTGTGTGTGTGTGTGTGTGTGTGTGTGTGTGTGTGAAAGAGAGGATGCATAGACCATGTATTTGCTCATTTATGTACTACTGACATTACACTGATTAACTTTGCTTGTCGATGTGTGTGTGCTAGCCTGCTTTTCTGTTGCTCAGCAAACTGCCTAAGTCGTGTACACGTCCTTCAGCTATGTAGTGTGAGTGCGTGTGTGTGTGTGTGTGTGTGTCCTTGCTTGTGAATAATGTATCAGCACTCACCTTTTTCAGCAGTCAGCCTTAGTCGAAGAGGCATGTGTCAGAGTACACATGCCTCTTAAAGGGACCAGCCCAGGGCCACATGGCTCAGTTTGTGAATGAGAGAGGTCTTTGTGTAACCCCACTTACACACCCACACACAACACACAACACACACACATGCAGATGTACTGCACACACCACCCACACACTAATGCGGCTGCCGCTGCACACACCCTCCTCACTGCATCAGCAAAGTGGCTGTTTCAGACAGGATGAATTTGGCCGATACTCTCTCTGTTTCTCTGTTCAGATTACTTCACCGCAGAATTAGATGAGACATCAAATTCAGAATTGAATAATTAGAAATGTATATGCCAAGAATTTGTCAGTTGGCATTCCAGATAAAACATTTAAAAAATGACAAGTTAGCTACTGTTTCGATAAATTTGAGGCGTCTTACTGTTTTCTTGGAAAGCTAATTTTAATCTTTGGCATTCTTCTACATTAGTAGCCCTGCTGGGCCTGACTGCAAGGGGTTGGCATGCAGTCAGCAAACGCCTGATATTCATGAAGTTGTAAATTGGCATTTTCAACTGTCACTCTGGGTAACGCTTCATGAGCAAGAAGTGCTTTCTCTCTCACATCCAAAGTGCTTTTGAGCAAGGCATTCAATTAATGTGGCTGTTCTGGTCAACTTCCATGTGAACACGAGGAATAGTAGTACTGAAACAGAGGATGTGTGCTCTGCAGAGAAAAGGGTTAAAACATCCCTTTGGTTCTATATCAGGCTATCTTTGGCTCAGAAAGGCGTGGGCTATCTTTATCTCTCTTTGTTGTGGCGATCTTTGATGGTGACAGGTGGAGTATCTTCATCTGTCTTGCAGATCTCCTCCTCTGCCTCTCTAGATGTTATCTCTAAGCTATTATAGGCTTGTGGTAGATACTGTGTGTTTGTTTTTGCATCTTTGTATGCTTCTTTGTGAGCAACATATTTTTAGCTTTTGAGAAGTAGTGGATCTGTATTTTCTTTTGAGGGAACATTCTCTTCATTATTTGAGAAAATGTTGACAAAACGTTCCTGATTTTAACTTATGAAACAATATTTCAGCTTCCCTTGTCGGCTTGCTTCGAGATATTGAAGTTTGTTGCCTGTGATTTGACAATTATGCTGCAATTCCCAAGATTGGTTTTGCCTCATTTCTATCTGCACCGAGGTAAAATACTGTAGATTTGGAGCTGCACAGCAGGTGCATCACCATCATCTCTAAGAAGAGAACTGAATCTTTCAGTTGGTCAAAAAAAAAGTTTACCAAAATAGCAACTTAAGAGGAAGTTAGAAATTATATTGCTATATATTTTAGTCAAATGTTCTTAAGTGTTTTTGTAGTAAAACAATATAACAAGTCCCGTTATTACCGTTTAGCAAGATAAATTATCCCTTTAAACATTTCAATCAGGAGATTGCAGATATGCAAAGGTTTATTGTACATTTGCATAATGAAATGTACAGAGTCTTTGGAGATTAGACTCCATCGTTGTAAAATATTAGGAATTAAAGGAGTCGACGGAGCGGTCTGCCGGAGGAGGACCCCAATGACTGGAGGTGGAAGGGGAGGTGGAGGGTTGCACGCTTTGCCTGAATGACAGCTGACAGCAGCAGGGAGAGAAACTGATTTAAAGCAGGGATGTAATGCTGTGATTGGCTCGAGAAATTCATGGTCGAATTCTGCTTGGTTTCAACTGAAAAGTGAACGCCTCTAAACAGCTGATTTGTTTTAGGAAGAGCGAAAGCAGTGATTAGAAGTTATTTGAAGTCTTCCTGAAAGAATTTACGCTGAGCTCCATATGGCTGGTTTTAGTGTATATTTTTCTTATTTTAAAATTTTCAATTCCTTGAAGACCAAAACTATCAATGCGTCAATATATCCAGTCCAGTGGGTCCCAAAGTGAGGCCCGGCGAACCCCAATGGTCCTTAAAGGGGCTACCATAGGTCCCCAGCAAAACGGGGAATCATTTATTTTCCCTATAATTCCATTCATAAGAAACACAATGACAGAATGTTGACAGACTAATTTGGTCATGGGTGTCATACACTTTCTGTAATAAAACATCTAAAAGCAAAAATTCGATAATATGGGGGACCCTGGGAGAAATTTCTTATTAAATGGTGGTCCGTGATGTCAGTTGAGGGGTCCTTCACGTGAAACAATTTGGGAACCACTGCGTTTTTGTCTGTACTTTCCAATTTTCCTACCCGGCTTATAGCCCACTCATTCCTAATGAAGACGTAAATGTGTGAAAAACTGGTTAGGAATATTTAGTCGCATTTTAAAAGGTTATGGAATTTCAAGCTGGCCCTTGTAGTTTTTTTTTTAGCAAACGTCACTGTTTTGGAAGTATTTTCAGACACAGATTATAGTTTTTTTTTGATTGCTAAACGACAGTGGGCACAACTGGAGTAATGTGCAAAACTCTAACTACAGTCTGCACAGCAGCAGTTCATGTGGACCAAACTCTAGTTCGTTTTTCATTGCTCGAACACACTTATCTCATGACCACAACATGCGCAACACTGTGGATTTACAGCACTTTGTTCAAATGCTAACACACTGCTGTCAAAACTGTTAACCACACATTCAAAACAGAATAGATTCCAGTCTGGTGCCTATCAAACACTGCTGATTGGAATTATAGCTGAAAGCCTAATCAGGTGTCTTGTTTTAGACTAGTTAGTGAACATATACGGTATTTATACAGACAAAACTCAGAAAGCCTTTTTTTTTTGTATACAAACACCAAATAAGAATGAAACAATTATACACTGTACCGTTTGAGAGAAACAGGTAAAAGAGCAAAGATACCAACATGTCCACGTAAGATGACTGAGGTTATATACACAGCTATGAAAAAAAAATGTGAAAAACACTATATCTTAAGCAATAGCGTTCTTACTGTTTTTCAGAAAGTAATGGAGGTGAAAGCAATAGAAAACAACTTTCACATTCATTTGTATTTAGAGATGATGCAGACATCCAATATGATGAAAAAAACTTGCTGGAGAGAGGCAAGATTAGTCACACTGTTCTTTGTTACCGTCATGTACCTTTACTTTTTCCCCAGTAAATCACTAGAGACAAAATACTATATTGAAGCAAACTGCTGATTTTCATTCCTTCTTTTTTTACCTTACTTAAAAATTGGTATAATACATAAAATCTATATCTTTTCTTTAAAGAAACTATTGAGTAGTGTGAAGTCACTCAAACTGTAAAGATGAGAAAGTTTGTAATTTCTGTATGGTATAGTGTTTTTACTCTCAGTGTGTTCTGATTGACAGTGTGTGTTATCTCACTGAGGATTGTTCTGAGTGTTTGGCTTCACTGAGTCTGTTTTGAGACGTGTGTGAAGAGTTGTGTTGCTGTGAATGAGTTTTGCAGGTGATGTGAACTGTTTAGCTCAGGTGACTGTTTGGTAGTGCAGACTGTAGTTTGAATTTAGCACATGTGGCTTCAGTTGTGCCCACTGTCGTTTAGCAATCAAAAAAAAACAAACTGTAATACACGTTTGGTGCACTAGTGGGTGTGCGATCAACTCAACAACCAAAAAAATACAGTGACCGTGTTGATGTTGAAGAAATAATACGTCGCTCACGCTCACTAGTCTGTTGTTGGACAACAATGGAGCTCTATGACAAGAGTGTGATGTATCAGGTTTTGGAATCACAAGTAGTCCTACCTGTTAATTGCATCTATACATTGTCGGATTTTGTCCTTTTTTAAAGGTCCAGTGTGTAACGTTTTTAGTTGTTCATTATCAAAATCTGTATTGCCCGTTCACAAACTTGTCCTTTTTCATTAATATTTACCACCACCATCAATTCCAAGTATTCCTATTGGCTTGAAATTTTACATTTGCATTCGCATGAACTGGGGTAGACGCTCCATATTCATGCTCCATCTTGAAATACGTTAGCCGGTAAGGGACATACAGGACATACTGCTCCGCCTTTCGCGTTTTCGCTGTCACATGATAAACTCACAGGTGCTGCTAATGCTGCTAATGGGTATCGTAGCTTCCCTAGAAGCTACGATACGTAGAGTCTTCTTCTTCGCCCAGAAAAAGACAAAAAAGATATTGAAACCAGCAAGAGACCGGCTTTTTGAAGCGTGAAGGCTACCGTAGCTGTAATGCGTACTTTGAACTGCGTGGCACGAGAGAGTTGATTGCGATATATGATCTCAACGCTAGATGGGAGGAATTCCTACACACTGGACCTTTAAGGATTCTTGTTATTTGGATTTGTTCATAATAAGAAAGATGTAGAATATCACAAAACTTACCCTTTTTTATTTTATACATTTCTTTTAGGCAAATCATTCTTACTAATACAGTGAACATGTTTGTAAACTGTTTGAATATGTAAATGTAGAGAATTCATCAGATAGGGTGATCACAGAAAAATAATCATAATCATTTATTCTGCTGTTTTCACGGTTGTCGTCCTTCCTCTCAGTGGTCCAGGATGTCAGTACCTTTTTTTAACCTCATTTACTGAGGTCAAACTGCCTGTCTTCATTATGTGTCGTCCAGGGACGTCGCTAGGATTGAAAGACAGGGGGGGCTTAGCCCCCAGGTTATTTGTAACTTGCGTTTGCAAAATCTTTGCACTCACATCTTTCGTTACTGTATTAGAGCTACACTTATGTCAACCACCAGTCAAGAAACCAATATGTTAATAATAAGTCAAAAGTGACAGACATATCCTCTTCTTCCATTTCTACTCTGTTCCTTCGGTCTTATCCTTTAAGATAAAACAAAACCCTGATGCTAATTTCATGACTTCGAAATGCAAATTGGTCACATGAAACAACATCCAAAATGTCCAAAGACAGACAAACAGAGACCAGAAAGCTAATAAGTTGGTAAGTTAAACAAATATGACAAATAGCAGTACAAGAAAAAGAAAAAAATAGGCATCACTACATTTATCATGTAAGATATTAATACGGATCCTATTTAAAGTGGCTACTGTCTAAATACAATAACCTGATGGCGGAAGGAATAAAAGATTTGGAGTAATAACTACTGTATATACTGTATGTACTGTATGTAAGATTGCTTTCATTTTATTTTCACATGTGTATCTGTGGGCATGTGCTCACCTTTAGCCTAGCCTACATTTAGGCAACATCTACATATTTATTTAATTTATCACAGCCAATGAATGAAGAAAGTTAAATTGGTTAGAATATAGCTAGCATATGTAATAAATATAATGAAATAATTTAGTTTAGGCTATGCATAGTACCTAGACCTGCCAACAAATGCTTATTGTTAGAAGAAAACCAAAAAATCCTTAGACCTATAGACCACTACTGACCTCAATCACACCGGCTCCCTCAGAATCAACTGCTCTGCCAATCTCCTGCTTCTCTTTCTCTCTGCTGAAATATCTTCCAATATCCATCTCATATGCTCAATTAATTGAAGGATACAACAGTACATTAGCATTAACAGGGACCCTATGACATTTAGTTTTCATCGACAACAACATTCTATGGGGATTGATATTGTTTTAGAATATGCCTACTATAGAGATAGGCTATATTATTGGCAATGAATAAAGAGTTGTGATTAGCTTGCTAAGTTAACCATTTCTTGTATTCCCTCGTTCACTCTAGCTAGACTATAGTTTTCAATAGCAAACCAAAATATCCCCTTTCCTTTACCTCAAGAAAACGTAGCTAAAGGTAAGCAGGTCATTAAAAACAACTTACAATTTCACTCTGTATGACACTAGGTGTAATCAATCTTCCTTTCACCATTAGCGTGTGTATCGGTGTGTGTATGTGTGGGGGGGAGGGTGCATAGCGAGTTCAGACCAAAGAGTAGCGATGGGACGAGATGAATCCCCCAGTTACTTGCAACGCTCCGGTCTGCAATGCTCTGAAAGCTGCCAGTTCACACCAATGCAACGAGACGGTGCAGTGCATCATCTTGATGGCACAACGACTCTCTGTACTTCTGTCTAACTTCCGACTTTTTGGCTAATTTTTTGTAGCTATATATAAATAATTTGTTGCATCTAAATATCAATGAGGATAAATCAAATTGTTATTGTTGTTCTTATTATTATTTAGGGGGGCTTAGGAACATTTTGGGGTAGCTTCAGCCCCCCTAAAATAGGCCTAATGACGTCCCTGGTGTCGTCCATTTATCTACCATGTGTCACCCAGGTACCAGTGCATACATTTCAGCTTTAAATATATGTCTGTGCTGCTGGTTCAGTTTGACTTCATGGATCATCAGTATTTCTATTAGTCTGTAATTACAATCATGTAATTACAATAAGCCAGAGGTGTCTAAGATAGGCTGACTGAAATAGGAAGCTTGAGACAGAGCGTGCATCATCTGTTGTCTTGTTCCCCATATTATTCATAAATTATTATTAAAAGCTGATCATTTGAATTCATTTTATAGTAGCTAACAATGGTAGCAACCCCGCTTTCTGCGGACCATTCAAGTAACACATTTTTCCTGTGATTAACACTATTATAACCAAAACGAGGCAAGATTTGTAAGTGAAAATACAACATGCTAGCCACCTTGTGACCATACTTGTGTTAGGTATGGTCTGTTGTTAACTAGCTGGAAATGACAAAACACAACTTAAAAGGGAGATAATATCTCTTCAGCAGCAGTAAATGAGAATGAAATGAAAGTTGGACTCACTCATAATAGACCTTTTGTCGCTCTTGTCTCTTTGGTATGACGCATCACAGTCTGGCCCGCTGATAAAGGAGCATGCAGTGATCAGTTTACTGAGGTTACATTACAGGGTTTCTGGGAAATCATCTTCAATTGTAAAAAAAAACTAGTTCCTCTCACTGCTGTTTGGTGCTGCCAACATGCAAAGTTGCCAAGTGCAGATTTAATGCTCAATAAACCTTTGTCAGTGCAGCGTTCATTTTAGTGGATATGGAAATGCCAGTGGGACTTCAATGCACAGCAGTGCCATTCAAACAAAAGGCCAAGAGGCTAGTGTGACTTTTTTTCAAATCTCACATGTAGTTTAGTGTCATACTTACATTTATAATGGAGACATTTCTGCCACCGTAAAATAGAAATAAAAATAGAAGTCAAACTTAAATATGCCTACAGTACATAAAGCATTTACCTGAAACACCATTTAGCTCTCCTTACTGTTTTGTATGTCCATGCAGTCAACTTTTGTCTTCAGCAATTCATGGTTGTTCTTCGTGCGTTTTTTTCTCAAACAATTGATGTATGTAAAATTACATACACAACAGAGGAATATATCAACCTCAACCCATCAGTTTAGTTTTTAGTTTAAATTTGTTACATATGAATACACTTAGATATGAGAGCCTCACCTCACATGTGTATGCAAACACTACTCACTATTTTTGAAGGTACCGTACCAGCGTACCAGCGTGACTGACTGATTTTCCATTGATTTGGTACCAGGCAACTTAAATCATGGTAGTGCCCACAGAGACACAAATATGCCAAAATACTGGAAAAGTCAAATTAAATCTAGAATATTGACTACAATTGACCAGATCAAGACAACATGCCCCTGGTTGGCAATAGAGTGGATCCAACAATCAAAAAACTGAAGTCAAGAAAAAAGAGGAGAGAAAAAGAGCTTGTGTCCATTTTGTAGAAAGACTGGCACACATTATTGAAATTATTTAGTAGGCTGTCAATTTGTCTCAACAGGGCAAAGTTGTAAAAAACCTCCAAAGTTGTAAAAAAAAGATCACACCCTCATTTTTACACAGAGGTTGTTCCAGGGTCAGGGGGTGTATGAACTAAACTTTAGGGCTGAAACGATTCCTCGAATAACTCGAATAATTCGATTACAAAAAATCCTCGATGCAAAATGACTTGCCTCGAAGCTTCGTTAAATCAATGTTACCAACGTTGTATCGCTGACAGACGGTGTTTCCGCACGGAGCATTATTACTGTCGCAGAGACGCTGCTCAGTCTGCTGCTGGCGACATTGTCTATGTGCCAGAGCGTAAATAGCGAGGGGCTAAGAGAAGAGACAGGCTGGAGAAAACGACAGAAAGGGTCCAAAGTTTGGAATCAGTTCAAACGTAATTAAAACTAAAACTCTGTACAGTATGTCTACTGCAAAATGGAACTAGCTTACCACGATAATAGCACGACGTCTAACCTAATCATCCATTTCACCTAGCGGACCCGACAAAAGTAAATAACAGTCGTATGGATGATGAAACTACACCAAACACAACAACTACCAAAATCAAAGACAAGAAAATACATAGTGGTGACCACGATCTGATCTAAAGAGCTGACGCGTTGACTATCCCTTCGGAAAAACAGCTGATTGTTGCGCATCTCTCTCACTCTCTCTATCTACGGAGAAACAGCTGATCAACGATCTAATAGCGTAACAGAGCTGTGTGACATTATAATCAAATATATAAATGAAAATAGGTTGAGTATAACTAATATTTACATATAGGCCTACTGTAGGCTATATACAGATCAGTCTCAGGTTGAAACTTGTAGTTCTGAAAGTTAAGTTGCACAACTTAATGTAATGTTTGTGTATTTTAATGTATGCCTTAGTTTGAGGTTGATATCATTTCAAAAAAAATTTATTTAAAAACAATGTAATATGGCACTTAAATGCACTTAATATGTTTAGTTTTTTGAGAGATGATATTGTAAGAAATGTAGGCAATACAAATGTTGCTTTTTTCCCCTAGTTTTGGTTGTTTAAAAACGCAAAAAAAAATTATCCGATTAATCGATTAATCGATCGATAAAGTGCTAGATGAATCGATTACAAAAAGAATCGATAGCTGCAGCCCTACTAAACTTTAGTTCTGAGCTGTGAAGCCGAACAGCATTTGTCCCAGTACAGAAATACTAGGGTTTATTACAAAGTAATTTAGCTTTTCAATTGCACCTTAAGTATGTTATTTAGCTCGCAGCCAATGGGAGTAAATTGTAGGTCTCATATGTGCACTTACTTTGGTTTTGGTAAGGATCCTGGTTGCAGCATTTTTAACCAATTGATCAGGTTCTTATAAAAGGTGGACAGTTGTCCCAAAGAGATAAATGGTGTGATCTTGGTTATGGTCTGGTTATTTTTAAGTAATGATATTTGTTTTGTCCCTCTTTAACTGTAAAACATTTTATGCGATCCATTCACTGACATCAGAAATGTTAACAATTGTCGACTGTTGTCAACAGGTTTCTGATATTCAGATGAAACAGAAATGTAGAGCAGTGTGTCATCTGCATAACAGCGGAAACTACTATCGTATTTATTAGTGATGTATGATAATGGCAGCATATATAAAAAGGAAAAATGGGACCAAACACAGAACCCTGGGGTACACTACAAGAACTACATCTCACCTTCTTTGTCTTTTTCTTTTTTTAAAGCTGCAGTAGGGCATATTCTTCTAACAGCGTCTTTGTTTGGTGTCTCAAAGGGGCAGTGGGACATCTTTCTTCTGTAGAATCTTTAGCTCCTCATGGAGGACGGATGTGATCAATACTTCAATCCTCTTATCAGGAGAATTGTGTCTGTTAGTCTGCTTTACAAGCCTGCAGTTAATGGTGTGTGTGTGTTGGGGGGGGGGGGTTGATGGAAGAGATGAGAGGTGAGAAATGGTGGGTTGAGGGCTGGAGGATAAGAGATGGAGGAGGGAGAGGCGAGAGAGCAGGATAGATGAAAACAGGAAAAGAGGCAGAGTTAAGAGAGAGAAAGCGAGAGAAGGGAAGATGGATGGAGAGTAGGGGAGAGGTGAGAGAGGAGAGAAAGAATAGAAAGTGTTAGAGGGGAAGAACAGGAAGAGAGAGGGAAAGAAAAAAGATAAAGGAACGGACAGGTAGGGAGCAGAATGACTTGCACACGACTCCCAGCCCTGAGAAAGAAAAAGAGGAGAAGGAGATAGAGAGATGGAGAATAGCTTTTCCCCACCGTTCTGCCCGCAAGGCCTTCATTAACTATTCATTACCAACTCTGCACATCCTCTCTATCTATCTATCTATCTATCTATCTATCTATCTATCTAGCTATCTAGCTATCTAGCTATCTAGCTGTCTGTCTGTCTCAACATCCTGGTTCTTCTTTCTTCACATCACCCTCTTTTCCAGACATACAACTATCACACACACACACACACACACACACACACACACTGCTCTCCATGTGTGTGTATGTGTGTAGTTGTGTTTGTTTGTGTGTCTTTGAAAATAACATGATTTCTGTTGAATCTGAAGGGTGTATTTATACTTAAATACATCTCACTGCAGCCAATAGAACAATGCACAACACCAGCGATGAGAGACAAGGTCAACCAGTGTGTGTGTGTGTGTGTGTGTGTGTGTGTGTGTGCGTGTGTCAGTGTATGTGTTTGTGTGACTCCAAAAAACAGAAAGGGGAGGAAGGGAATGATTTATTGACAATCACTCTTGCAACCACGCACACACATCCACACACAATGATTTTCTTTATCAAATGAAGGCGCACACATAAAAACACACACATTGGCAAGTATTTTCTCTTTGTAACACACACACACACACACACACACACACACAAATGGAGGGTTGCCCTGGGTTTGGTATTGCTGCTGTGCAGAGGTTAGCTGGGTGATACTGCACAAGGGCCTGTTGTGCCGGGTATTATTCAACAACCAATGCTCATCTCTCTCTCTCTCTCTTTCTTTCTTGTTTTCACCCCTTTCCCTCCCTCTCTTTCTCTCACACACTCCCTCTTGCGTGTTCTTCCTCTCTTCTCCCTTCTCAGTCTTTTTTTAACCTTTCTTTCTGCCTTACATCCTCTCTCTTTCTCTCTCTCTATCTCCTGCTCCCTCCCTGGTTTCCATGGTGACAGCTGTGCGCTGCAGAAATCACACTGATCGGAGAATGAGATAGAAGGAGCTACTCTCTTTTATACATGATCACACACACGCAGGCACGCTTACACACATAACACTCGCACACACACGGGCATGTTGCTGACCATGCCATCTCAGGGCCATACCTGTCTGTGAACACACCTAATTGGTTTGGCGTCCATATCACTCTCTGTTATTGGATCATGCTTAGCAAGAAATCAGAATGCCTGCTTTGCTGGACAGAGAGAGAGAGAGAGAGAGAGAGAGAGAGAGAGAGAAGAGAGAGAGAGAGAGAGCGCATCAGCTGACCTTGAAAGAAGGACCTCTTGATGGACGGCTGATGGGAGCTCTGGTCATGTGTGATTGGCTAGTGGAGCAGGCAGGTCACAGACTATTGGCCAGACAATGCTGTCCATTTGTGGCTCCCCTATCACCATACCCACTGCCCCAACCCTGTACTCTGTGTTCTCACTGAGGAATTCTCTCATCACTCAGTGATACAGAAGGCTTGGATCAGCAACTTACAGTGTATACACACACACACACACACACACACACACACACACACACACACACACACACACACACACACACACACACACACACACACACACACACACACACACACACACACATTCAATACACATTTTTCACACACAGACAATCACAAGTATCCATCAGTGCAGGCAATAAGATGCTCACGTGCACATCTGTGCATCCCACATGCTTTCATATAGACACACACACACACACACACACACACACACACATACATTCATACATATTCACAGTGCTGTGGAAAATCTCTGTGTGTAAATTGCAGCTGCAGAATTAGACTTGTTAGAGCTTGCTTGGTGCCTGTGGTGTGTGGGATGTGTGAATATACTCTAATTGTGTTGGTGCACATGTATTTTACAGTCTCTCTCTCTCTCTCTCTCTCTTTCTCTCTCAACAAAAATTGTTGTGCAGGGTTTTGTTTTTTTAATGTCTGCAATAGTATGAATAATTCCTTATCAAACTTTACCTCAAACACAACATTTCCAAATTAAGTAAATTTAAAACATATATTTCAGTTTCATACACAATATGGTTTTCTGTGCTTGTTAGCAAGCAGTGCTGCCAAAAATAGGCATCTTTTGTGAAGAGGTTTTGACAGGGCCCACAGGATTTATAAGCTGACTTGGATGTTCTCCAGTCTTTTTACTAATAATTTTACAGGTAAGAAATAAAGAGGATGGTAAATAGGGTTTCACGGTTTGGCTTTTACAACCATTCAAAGGTCGAGATCTCATAGTAACATAAAATGCCATTATTGTAGCAATATGGAGGTTTGACAGCCTTTTAAAGCAGAGCTTCTCAATCTTTTTTCAGCCAAGGACCCCATACAGGATAGAAAATATACCGGGGGCCAACCAATGTATGTCCCTTGGAATAATTGGACCTATTTGGCCTATTTTGTTTTACATTTTTTATAGTTTCAAATGATGTGAAAGAACAACATATTAGTATTACATATTACTATTACAAATATTTGCAGATTCTAAGAGTTACAGATTTGTTAAATTAGAACATAATCTATGAACAAGTATAGATTTAAACATTGGAATACTATGCATGGAACTATGAAGCATTTTGTTGAAGAAAATACATATTACACACACAAATCTGACCAATTGACAAATAGATCAGTCAGTCCCTAACCTGTCAACAGTTTGCGTTTGCACTGTTCTGTTTTTAAAAATTGTCATCTCTTAAATTAGTGACGTTTCCATGTATTTGTTAAAGTAGGAGAGTCTCAGATATTTACGAGATTTGTGTTGTATGTTTTCTGCACGCTCCGAGTCACCTTTTCTGCCTTGTGCTGGGATCCTTGTGCTGTTTTACATGTGTGCTTGATAATTAATGCAGAGCAAATGAAGATCTAGTCAATGAGGCCAGATGGAAATATCAATTGAATAACTTATTTAAAACATCATCTGTCCAACATCCTAATGTACCCTCCTATAGGTGCTAATGTGTGTCTGGCGTAGAGAGAGCGGTTTTAAGACTTAATGGAGAACCCTTTACAGTAAATTCCTCCTACTCAGCATTTGGGAGTCGGTTTTGGAACATCGAGCAACAACAGTAGAGGTTGTTTCTATGTTTTACAGCTTTTAAACCTATGAGTAACTGTAAGATCCAACCATTAAGAATAAACCCATATAATGAATTTATGAATTAATCGTCACATCGAAAATAAGATCAGCGAAGGTCTGTATTGATCAATCATATTGGAGTTCAGTTTGAAACTAATGCACTTGGGCATTAGAGTAGAAGATCTATGATGGTGAACAGTAGTCATTTTGATGTCTGATTAAAATAACAACAATAAATATACATACACATTATTGCTCATTTTCATTGGTATCAATTCCAATGATTAGTCATTTTTTCAGTCAAGGACAAACTACAAAGAGTTTTTGAATACCTAAAGTGACTTTGGACTATTATGTCAGATGTTAAAAATGAGCTCAAATTGCAGTGGGAATTTGTAGTGAATCAATCAATCCGACACCGTCACACCCATGATATGTGGATGTCACATCCATGAAGGGTAATTTCCTTCTGGTTTTCAGCTAACATTCCCAGGCGGACAAAAAGGTCCATGTTGCCTGAGGAGAGTGTCCCAGAGAGGGATGCGCTCATTGGTAACCAGGCTCGCCACTCGCAGCTGCTTCAGGCTGACTTTCACCACTCATTTCTACACTTACCTGCATAAAAGCCCGGCAGTCTCACCTCAGACTCACCAGATGATGAGCCTCATCTGGATGGTTGTTCAGCGGAGCTGCTGCAGTAGTATCAATCTTCCAAATACAGACTAGAAGTGTTTATTTTTCTTCAAACAAGTAAAATATGTGCCAGTGGGGTAAAATATTTTAACTTAATGCAAATCATCTTGTTTCAAGGATTTCCTTAAATACTAGTAGGATTATTTTTGCCTTATTCTGTTTGTTTTCAGAAAGTGATTTTGCATCAGAAACAAATGGGATTATCACGTCCAACTGGCAAGTAGTTTTCAATTGTTTTAAGAAAAAGTATGTATTTCACGTGTTACGTCAAGACCTGGTTGTTAAAGGACAAAAAAAACATTTTGGTTGATCTAATTAGCTTCGTGACGTAGATGACATTATACCATGTCGGGGTATTTACGGCAGGAAAATAGTTTAATTTGATTAGGTGATTATGATGTCACTGGTCATTTTGCTAAAAAGATATCTAATTTCCTTCCTGTTGGCATTTGACCTGTTGGTCATAATGTCACTAATACAATTGAAGGGAGCTGTGATTCCAGTGTGAGATTGGGTTAGGGTTAGGGTTACAATAGAGGGGAAATATTTTAGCTACCTAAAACAAACCGGTTTTCTCTCTAGGCTCACCATGTTGGACTTAAATTGAACAATCATACAGGATGACATATATCGCAAAGAAAAACCAACTTAATAGTTTTCTCTTGCTAAATCTGTGGTTCTCCTGCTCCAACCCTTTCTCCTAGAAATAATGTTCATACTAATATACTTTGCCAGTTACCTTTCATTAGGAAACCTAATTGCTGCCTGCATAATGTAGCCTGGGAACCAGACGAATCTGGGAGATCATGTTATATTTTCTCTGGCAGATACGTCTGGTTCCCCTCCCACGCACACCATCGTGACACTACTGAATGGCGAGCGAAAACCTAGCTTAGTGAAGAGGAGCACCATTGAGGCATTTTCGAAAAAACAACCAAGATGGCTCCAGCTGTTTCTGTTGAAGTACTATTTTCAAATTCTGATGGCAGGATTGGCAACACTCGTTCACAGACATTTTCAGTGCTACACCATCACAGCTCATCTCTGCACACTGTAGTTTGTTTACATTTGTCCGTCGCTTAGCGCTACGTCACATGTTTCGTTGTTCTGGTTGGTTGTAGGCAGGGGCGTAGCACCAAATTCTGGGCCCTGTAGAAAGGCATTCTCCACGGGCCCCTCCCCACATCCACAGCTATTCATTCTAGTTTGGCACCTCCTCACGTGAGGGCCCTGGGTACTCAGTCCCCTTTCCACCCCCAGTCCAAC
Organism: Perca fluviatilis; assembly: GCF_010015445.1. Taxonomy (NCBI): domain Eukaryota; kingdom Metazoa; phylum Chordata; class Actinopteri; order Perciformes; family Percidae; genus Perca; species Perca fluviatilis. Next base: position 3,392,346 of record NC_053121.1, read on the forward strand.
ACCCCTGGTTGTAGGTCACATGTTTCGTTGCTCTGGTTGGTTGTAGGTCTTTCCAATCACATCCAAAGGCATTTTGGTCTACGGCCGTTGATAATGCCCCTTAGAAATCGAAAATTACTGTAACTGAGAGGTTCCAGATTAACTTGCATTTGCGTTTTGGTCTGGTGATGTCAGGCTATGGATTATGTTCACTGGCAACTTTTTTCCAGTCAAGGAAGTGTCATGATCTTGTACTGCACAGAGGTGATACTCATTTCCTAGAACTCAACGTTAAGAAAACTAAAGAATTAGTAATTGATTATAGGAGAAATAAGACGACAACTGAGGCAGTGGAAATTAAAGGTTCAGTAATAGAAAGAGTGAACACATACAATTATTTGGGCATTGTTTTTAATGATAGGTTAACATGGTCAGATCATGTTGACTTGCTGATGAAAAAATTAAGTCCACGGGTATACTGTATGAGGAAGTTGCAGTCCTTTAAGGTGAATACAGATGTGGTGAGAATGTTTTTTATGTCAGTGAAATGTAGTGTTTGGAGCTACTGTGTGGTGGGTTGGGGGGGGGAATGTTGGGATAACCGAGAAGGCCAGGATTGATAGAGTGACTAAAAGGGCTGTAAAAATGGTAGGAGAGTTAAATACAGTGGATCAAGTACATGATGACCGTCTGGCAAAAATTACACAGAAAATAACGAGGGACCCGGGTCACCCTCTTCATGATAATCTGACTGGTAGAGTTATGGAACGTAGTGGTAGGCTAAGGCCTCCCGTGACACGAACTAAGCGGTATGCTCTCTCTTTTATACCTCAGGCTATCAGACAGCACAACAAGCACTTTAAACGTACATTTTTATAAATTTTGTATTGTATTTATGTATTGTATTACGTTGTATTTATTGTATTGTATAGGCGGGTGTGAGCATTGTAATTTCCATTTTTATGGATGAAATAAACTTGACTTTGACTTTGACTTTTGGGAGGTATTCGGGGAAGGTTGTTGGTGCTCAAAACACAAAGATTTTGACACCAGAGACGGGGTCCTGACTCCGATTCTCCACTGTGCTGCGTTCCGGTTTTATTCCGTCCTTCTCCACGAACCATAACCACTACGGGAATGTCTCAGAAGCGGAGCGTCTTGCTGCCCGACTCGCAGATTTTATTGTCTCTTCAAGTACTTTATAGAACAATCGTGTCTTTATTAAACTAGTACTTCCACTCCAAGCACTCCTGCAATTACACTCCATGCCTTCTCTTTTCTGGTCCTTAAAAAACTGACGTGGTGTTGTATTATGTTTTTCAACCTCCAATATGAATCTCTCAGCGTCCATGGTGTTGTAGAGGAGACCTATACGATATTGGGGGGTGTCTTTTGGTGAACTGACTGGATACTCTCGATGTTTCACTTCCTGCCCAGCTGTCTTTGGCGGAGTGGAGAGCCCCTTCACGCGTGCTTCTGGGACGCGCCGCTGCGCAGCTGGTGGAATATCAAGCATTGACTTGAATGGCAGCGATTAGTCACAGGGGTCGCGGCGCCTCCAGAACGCAGCGCAGACGCGCCCGGTGGAAAATAGGGGTTAGTCTCACGTGAGGTTAGGTTTAGGCTTCTAAGAAACGTTGGTTAAGGTGAAGGAAAAATTGTAGTTAAATATAGAAAAAGTAAACACGTCCTGTCTTGTGCCTCAAGTCATACCCACATTGGACAAGAAGACATATATTAGGGCTGCAATTTATTTATTTTCATGGTCGATTAATCTGATGATTTTTTTCTTGATTAATTGATTAGTTGTTTGGTCTATAAAATTTAAGAAAATGGTTAAAAAATGTGGATCAGTGTTCCCCAAAAGCCCAAGATGACGTCCTCCAATGTCTTGGTTTGTCCACAACTCAAAGATATTCAGTTTACTGTCACAGAGGAGAGAAGAAACTACAACATATTCACATTTAAGGAGCTGGAATCAGAGATATAAGAGAGATTTTGAGATAACTTTTTGATTTTTCTTTATAAAAGACCAAGGACACTACCTTAACATATTTCTCTTCTCTTAAATGGAAAATGTTTGGCTCTCCTGCTCTTATTGTGTTATCACTATCACTCTCTTGGCTTCCATGTAAAAAGCATAGTAAAGTACAAGGAGTTTGATCATTTGTTTAGGAATTGTCAAAAGGAACTTGTAATGGAAATGTAATTCTGCTATGAATACATTTCAACACTTTATAGCAGAAAGACGAACCCAGACTAATGTTATAAACATTTGAAGGGAATCTGAGGATGTTTCTCCTTTAAAGTGGGCATCGAGCCGAGCTCTGGCCACACACTGGGAACAGCACTGAGCAAGAGAAGGGGCTCCTGCAAATGTGATTGAATTGACCACTTGAGGTAGTTTGGAGGGATTGATTAATAGATTGACAGAAGGATTGGCTGTTATTTAACACTGGATGTATGGACAAACTGGCTGTCCTCTCCTTCTCCTTCTGTGTGTCCTAACCTCCTACTCATGTGTGTTTCGCCAAGCTTTAGAAAAAATATTCCAATCTGTGGGGACCTAAATTTCATTTTAACACCTCACTCCTTTCTCCCACTCATATTTCAAATAAACTCACTGGTTTCTGAGGAGTCACAACTATCATTTCTGTCTTTGTTTTAACATCTTGGTTGTGCTTCATGTCTCTTAAAGCTGCCGTGCGACAGTGAAATGATACCAATGTGTTAACTATATAGTCTGTAGTAGAGTAGCTTTGTAGTTTTTCTTTCTTTTGTTTGGTGGCATTTCTAGTTAATTTACTGTTGATTATTTGTAATGTATTTACTGACTTTGACGCACTGTGTAACTTGCTTTTTGAAAAGTGCAATACACACAAAGATTATTATTCTCCGAGGTATTTTGTCATTGTGAGTCTAAATGTCAAATCTGTACTGCTGGAGTTGGGATAAAGTCACCCCTCCCACAATGCAATCTCATCTCTTTTCCACATATGGTACATTGTTATTAGATTACAGTTCCCATGGTATCCTCATTGTCTCCTGCAAAATATCCATAGCAAAATGCTGGATGACAACAGCAAGGAGGCTGCTTGTTTTCTTTTGTCATGACAAGAGTAAAGAGACTTAACTGGTGAGTTTTTACTTTATGCATTTGTGCCGAAATAATAAAGGTTCCGGGTAACACATCCTTGTTTTAAATGGGAGTTACACACAGAATGTTTCCTGTAATGACTTCCAGCTAGCATTGTCCTTCTGAAGTAGAGCTAAGAATGATAGCCATGATAGATATGTTTTAAAGAAGCATAAAGTATGTGGACCTTTATGTATGTCTCCTGTAGCAGATAACAGGAGTATAAGGGTCGTGTTAAACTCAAAAAGTAGTAGTTCTTATGGCGTGATGTCCGACCACATCGGCAAACGTGTGTATAGCTCTTCCCACTGGAAGCTGTGGTGAATAGCCAGCTGTCTTATAAATACATTTCCGAAGCTATTCGACCACGACACCGACAAACACCTCTACACACACTAAACTCCTTTTACTGTCGAAACATCGAATGACAGTGCCTTCAATTTTTACTCGGAAGTCAGATTTTCCGAGGTCAAAGTCCAACATGGCTGCCCCGTGCATAAACAGTTGTGAAAGCTGTAGTGACATACAGTTATTAGCACTTCTGTCTAATTTGTGTCTCACTAAATCGGTCGTACACACAGTCCTGTTCAACTTCTATCTGTGGACATGTTACACTGTTTGTATGCACAAAAAAACTGTGTAATGCATTGTTATCAACTGGTGTCTTAACATTGCTAACAGTGGCTAACTTGGCTAGAGCTAACCCCACAATGAAAAATCCGACTTGTAAATGGAACACGTTCAACGCGGGTGTGACGTCATTCTCAGCTCTGGCTTCCGAGTTCCGAGGTAAATGGAATGCACTATAATATCTGCAGAATTTTGTTCTTTAAAAAAACCAAAAAAAAACAGCATTAATTGATTTTTTTTGGGCCAGTGGGGGGCAGCACAACAAGTTACTGTAACAAAACACTGACACATAAATACTTTATAAAGTTGGGACGTTATGACGATCATGATAGCAAACTGTTGCCTATTTACACTTCCAGCAGATATGGAGCAACATTAGCATTCATTTAGAGTCATGCTGAATGTAAGTCCAGCATGTACTCTTCTTTTAGCTCTTTTTTTGTCTCCACTAACCCCTGAGAGAAAGTCTCTCACAATCTTCTTTGTTTGGTTTCATCAGTCAACAGGAGCACAAGCCAAGACCAAGTCTGGTTGAGTCAGGTCAACATTTCAACAGTGTATCTAGTCCTAAAACAGTATGTGGCACGGACTGAAGCCTCAACAAAGAAGAGAAAATACCAAAATAGCAGGCAAATTGTTCCAATAAGATATATGATGCAAGTGACAGTGCTATTCTTAAGTATAACTCATTACAAGCCAACAGCCAGAGAGAGAGAGAGAGAGAGAGAGAGAGAGAGAGAGAGAGAGAGAGAGAGAGAGAGCGCATCTGGTGAGGTTGAGATGATTTACTTTGGTGTGACGTGGAATTATACATCAAGAGTGTGTGTCGAGTCTGTGACAAGACTAAATCTTACAAAATGTGAGAGCTGTGTTTAAAGATGTGCTACTTGTTCTGTTGTGTGTCTAAAAATCCTTCTTAAATCCTACTTACATAAGTGCAAGCTGTTTGGAAGGTACTTCATAGAGGTTCTCTTTTTTACCTCCACTCTGAGTTTGTGTTTTTCTCCCCATTAACTTCCACTTGTGTAATTTAAAGATAAGGCTGCCATTAATGTATATTTTTCTTACTGTGAAACAAAGCACATTTCTTCCTACTGAAGAAGTAAAAACGGTTAAATGAAATGTAGAGATTTTCTTTTTCTTTTATGTTGTATAAAATGTGCTAGATTTACAAGACATACACAGAAATAGACCTACATTGTTGAGGCTCAACATGCACATACAGTATGAACTGGGAGGAGTTAATGGAAGGATGCAGCAGTGCTGTGAGGAGCTGTGGCTCTATACAAAAATTGACTCACAGTTGATCAAGCATGTGCTATCACTTAAACATTGTGAGTGTGTGTTGTGTGTGTGTGTGTATAAATGGTACTAGATGGTGCTGAGCTGTCTCTTTGCTTTAGCTTCTGTGTGCTGGTGTCAGAGTGATGCAGTCTGTTGTAGTTTTTAAGGAGAGAAGAGAGAGAGAAAGAAACTCTCCTGAGACTGATGAATCACACGCAGACACACACACACACACACACACACACACACACACACACACACACACACACTCTCACACACACACACACACACACACACACACACATAAACACACCCACATTGCTCCATAGTGAAAATCTACTGCAGTTTCTGAGAGAAATTTCTTTCTCTATAAGCCTTCACTTTATCTTTGCTTTTCAGGATTTTCGTGTGTGTGTGTGTGTGTGTGTGTGTGTGTGTGTGTGTGTATGTGTGAGAGAGAGAGAGTGTGTTGTGTCATTGATTTTCTTCCTTTTTTGACCTCTCTCGTGAACATCTGAACCCTCACAAACTGATTTTGTATCACACACACACACATACACACACACACAAACACACAAACACACACACACACACACACAAACACACAATGAAATGGATAGATTAATTGAATGTCTAATTTCCCTTCCTCTCGTCATCTCCCTCTCTCTCCCTCTCTGTATCACTGTCCCTTTCTCTCTCTTTATCAATGTCTCTCTCTCTCTCTGTCTCTCTCTCTCTCTCTCTCTCTCTCTCTCTCTCTCTCTCTCTCTCTGTCCAGCCTCTGCTCCTAAGCTTCGTCTGACGCGAGGCCAGTCTCTGGTGGAAGGGGACAAGCTGTACTTGAAGTGCGAGGCGTCGGGGAATCCCAGCCCTTCCTTCCGCTGGTACAAAGATGGACATGAGCTTCAGAAAGGCAGAGACCTAAAAATAAAGACCAACAAGTGAGTCTGTCAGACTGGATATTTTTCTCAATATTCACAGTGGACACACAATTTTTACACCAAGATTTTTGAAAATCCCCCAAAAGACTGCTTCTTCAAACACACGCTGTACATACTGCGATGGCTCCTGGCATGCAGCTCTGTTTAGGTGACCGTGGGCCACTTCACACTGCACCCAAACTGTCTATTAGCAGATAATTGGACTTCCTTTTCTGTTTCATTTCATTCATCACCATAGATGCAGTAAAACAGCACGGAAGTTTAAGTATAGGTTCAGGTTTTTTTTGAAGGCCATCTTAATACAACAACAGCCACATGCCCATATGTACGTTGAGAAGGTCATTGGTCAGTGTCTTCATTCCTCCGGTCCTTACTGGCCACGAAGCAATAACTTCCTAGAACGGCTACACTGGAAGAGACGAGGGTTAAAATCCACAAAATGCTAGTGTAGTCAAACAGTAGACATGGCAGAGGGGTACATCCTGGTAGTCACATGTAGGTTCAGGGACTAAACATCAACAAAAGCTGCATTTTGTAGCTAAGATTTCTTTTAATCTCTGTGCGGCTAACTCAGACTACTGAAGCCTCGTGTTAGCTTTAGCTGAACAATACGATGCATTTTTGTACTGCAGGTCTACATGGATTATGTATTTTGTCCCCCATTTCTTACAATGTTTTAAGAAAGGAGTGCTTCGCCGTCAGTATGGATAATGAGTTCAGTGACCCACAACTCTTTCGACCGTACAATACATACAGCTTTTGCATTGAGGGTTGTATTAAGATAGACTTGGAAAATCCAAACCTATCCATTTATGATTGGACAGTGAAATTGTGCCGACTTTGACACTGTTCAGATCTTATCAACACATCTTCCAGAGCAGTATTATCAGGCAGTGTCCTACTTCTGTTTCATTGGTTACATCACAGATGACTTACCTGGTATTACAGATCACTGCTCAACCTTTTCATCCACTGAAATGCTCATTTTAATTCACTTATTTTGCATTCATCAAACACTCCTGAATGTCACCCTCTTATTCACTGTTATATTTTTTAGATATCACCTACTTTTAAGAATCTGTCCTGTTGTTTTTGTATTTAGTTCAGATATTAAGGGAGTACAGTATCATTTCTTGTAATCTGTTCCTGTGAAGATTAGGTGAAGCCTGTTTCTGTGTTTTTTTGCACACAATAATTATCCATTTGCTTTGATGGCCAATCACTATGGACATCATGATCAGTTGTTAATTGCTGGTCTTGGCTGGAAACTAGAGTAAAATTTCTCATTCAGTCGGAGATGAGTCTGCTGCTTTTTTGAAAACAACAATAACTGACACTGTCTTTTTAACTGCTCTGTATCACTCTCTCTCTCTTTTTCTCTCTTTCTCTCTATCTCCCTCCCTCTCTCTCATCTCTCTCTCTCTCTCTCTCTCTCTCTCTCTTCTTTCTCTCCCACCTCTGTCTCTGCCCCTCGTTCCCCTTTACTGAAGGAAAAACTCAAAGGTGCAGATCAGTCGCGTCCGTGTGGAAGACTCTGGCAACTACACCTGTGTGGCTGAAAACTCACTAGGACAAGAAAACGTCACGAGTATAATCAGCGTGCAGATCTGTGAGCAATGACACAATCTATCTATCTATGTATCTATCTATCTATCAATCTATATATATATCTGTATATATATATATATATATATATATATATGTATCTATCTATCTATCAATTAATGCTGATTGTAGCAAAATGTACATTAACTTACAATAACGCTTTTTAGCACATCAATACAAATGTCCTTCTTATATGCTTTGTTCTTTAAGCTTTCCTTCCTAAATGTATTTTTTTCATAGTTTCTTTCATCTGTCTTTCTAAAAAGCTAAAAATTGATAGTGGGGTTTTATGTTCGTTTCCTAAGATCAATGGGTAGCTCTTGTACTGGCTAGTAAACTTTGATCACCCTGTCTTTTAACAAAAATATGAGAGCTATTATTCTGTTATCGTTTAACAACTTCATCTTCTAAGAGTTTTTATTTTAGAATAAAAGGGTTAGAATAGAATAGAATGTGTTTATTTTAAAAATGGATTTAATATCAAAGATGGAGGAACCCGATCATGTAATCACAAACCTTTACGTAAGCATCATATATAAATCATATATATATATATATAGATATATATAATGGAAAAAATTATAATAATAATAATAATAATAATAATAACAGTAAGAAAATAACGGAGTAAAAAATTAAATGAATTAAAATAATAATAAAGGGAAATAAATAATATGATAATAAATTAAGTACTAAAAAAATCAAAGGTAGATAAAAGCTGATTATTTCAGATTATTTTTTAGGCTATGGAAATAGGCAGAGCCCAATAGTTTCAAAACAGAAACAATGGAAAACAGAAAAAAATGATTATATTACCCGTAAATATACCCGAACATTTTCAAGTTTGAAGTTAAGAAGACAGAAGTGTGTTGGGTGGGGGGGGCAGCTCTGAGCTGGAGAGCTGCAGCGAGCTCAGTAAAGTGACTGATGCCTGCCAAAAAGGTAGATAGATTTGTCACACCAAACTCTTTGAAATTCACTTAACCCTTGTGTTGTCTTCCTGACGACCAGCAACTTTTAATTTTTCTGGGTCAAAATAAAAAATAAAAATTCAATGTTTTGGTCATCTTTTTCAACGTTTGTCAGTTTTTTCCAAGTTTTTTGTTATTTTTTCCAAGTTTTTGAAGCTTTTACAACGTTTTTGTCACTTTTTTTACAAGTTTTTTTATTACTTTTTGCGATGTTTTTGTCAATTGTTTTTCTGCGCATTATTTGATATTTTCATAGTTTTTTTCCCACGCTTTTGAAGCTTTTTCCGTCATTTTTGTCACTTTTCAACGTTCTTTTATAAAAAGAAATATTCCAATGCTATAAAATTGAATAAAACACCCAAATTCAATGAAAGTAGGGAACTGATCATTTATTTTATTTGTGAAGAGCGTTGCATGGAACCATCCACTTTATTTTTTTGACAATTTGATTGAAAGAAACCCAAGTTTCTGATATAGAAACCTTTTTGAAAATGGGTCAGATTTGACCCGAGGACAACAGCAGGGTTACGAGGTCTGAAAGGTATGTGGTAGAGTGTGGTATGATATTATTTAGGACTATGGCTGCCATAAAATGTGTGATTTTAACAAAAAGGTTGCAGCATCTTTTGCATCTTTTTTTTCTCCCTGTGTGCCTGTCCTGTCCTCGTAGTGACCACCACCACCACCCCGTCTTCAGGTGTGAGTCACGCGAGGCGCTGCAACGACTCGGAGAAGGCCTACTGCGTCAACGGAGGAGACTGTTACTTCATACATGGTATTAACCAGCTGTCCTGCAAGTAAGTTGGTTGCTCGGTCGGCCCCCGTCCCCTCAGTCATCACTGTGTAGTCGCTCCCCTGTCTCTCCTCCCTCCCTCTGTCTTTCTGTCTCTGTCTCTCTGGTCTCACACACTGTGTCGCTGCTCACTGCACTACCTTGTCTTCTGTTCCCTGGTTTGCCCTCCCCACATACAGGCACCTGCAGCCCACCTAGCCACTCACTATGCACTGTGTCTGAGGCTTGTTGTTTACACTTTTAATAGATTGTCACAGAAGAAAAAGGATTTTGTATAAAGCTGATGGCAGATCCTCACTTGGACATTATGTCCGCACACATTGGAATCGGTTTTATCTTGTTCTAAGATGATTACTTTAGTTTAGTGAGTAAAGCTTGCTTGTGGTAACAGAAAGTCATAAAAAAGATGCAAATAAATGCAAAGGTATTAGAACAGAATAAACAGGTGTCTTCGCATTACAAATGATATTGATTACATCAGATTGTTTTTTTTTGTATTCAAAATAAACACCAGGGGTCTCATTTATAAAAGTGTGCGTAGGATCCTTACTATAAGTGTACGTATGCCCAAAAACCCCAAATGGCGTTCGCCGAAAAAAAGTCAGATTTATAAAACCATGTGTACGCACACCTGTAAGCAATGTTCCCTTTATAAATCACAGATTGACTACAAGCGTGCGTACGTGGATCAGCCTCTTATCCCGCCCTGTACACGCCCATTTTTAACAATAAATAGTCAATGCAAAGCACCTCGTGAATGCTGATCAGTGTATGAATGACCCTTGCAGTACACCGAATCATGCCGAATCATGACGACTGGCGGAGAAAAGGCAAAAAAACTCTCAGACGCTTGGGAATTGCTGCCAATTGAATTATAATTTCGGCCTGTTCTTGCACAGTGTATGGAACCTTGATCTATAGACTACCTTTATTAATAAAATCTTCCAAAACTGCAGGCATTACAGCACTCGGGGACAGCTTCGATATACCAGACGTATATAATAAGATTTAACCGAACTATATATTATATCCAAACAAGCCTTAGTGATGAAGTTGAAGATTATATATAATATTTATCTAAAAAAACACTTAGCCGTCTGACATGTCCCTCTGGAAACAGCCGGTTTCACGAGTGGCGAGGACCTGTAATTGGACCTGGATATGGCACGGTTCCGGCGCGTTTCCCTCTCTACTGGACCCAATTCAGTACATAGATCCAAGAGCGCAGCTATATTACTATTACTATTACAGCTATATTAGGGAATTTAAATCGGCATATAATATATCATGGTCCCTGAAGTCTCTTTCTCTCCTGATTCTTCCATTCCAGTCCTCCTGCAGTGCCAGTAGTGCCATCATGCAGCATTACGCACGGGTTCACCGCAGTATTTATATGTTTACAACAATTTGTGATTGTTAACACCTTGCTAAAATCACAGCATCAGTGGTATCCCCCACCCCGAAATACAATTTGAAGACGAAATGTAATCGGCAAGCACACTTTTCTTCATGCAGGTTTTGTTATGAACAGTATTAAAGTTAGGACCGATAACGAAGACATTAAGTGTAACGATTGCGCGAGAGCTTAACGGCTGTATTTCCAGACTTTGACATTTGATGATATATGCACAGTTTTAAAGACATATATTTAGTTATTTACACTGTGTTCTGCCGTTATCTAATGCTAGGGTATTTGATGATATCCTGTATTCCATGCAGTCGGCCCATCTGCTCCTGCGCTCCTGCGCTCCTGCGCTCCGTAGCGGACAATGTGACAGCCAGACAGCGCCGATTAAACATTAAGAACGAGTTTTGATTTAAGATTTGAGTTGGAGGTGTTTATGGAACAATTATCACTCTGTACAAGCGCAAATAACACTGCTGGAGTCCATCTTCATGGTAACGTGGATGATGAGTGAAAGAATGTGCGTGAGGCATCAATACTAGAAAATATTACGAGTAATCTTATTCCCATTTACTCTCTGCAGTCTGGCTTCAGTTCACCACCTCACCATCTGCGTGACCAATTCCTATTTTGTCTCCAAAATGTGCGTACGCATGGTTCAGAAGTTGCGTGGAGGACCGCACATTCTCCCGTCAAGTTTGTTTTTTATAAATCACAACCTTTGCGTGGGAAGAGGCGTACGCACATTTTCAGCCCCGTTTTGTGCGTACGCCACGTTTATAAATGAGACCCCTGGACATTTCTTTGCCATTTTTTATGAATAAAAAATGAGCCCTGACTATTTTATATTAGATGCAAATTAAAGCAAAACTGGTGCCGTGAATCCCACCTGTTAGCAATACCCTGGGCTTGTCTCTAGGTTCCCAGGCTCCTATGTTCCCAAAGGCCTAGTCTAGCCTTGTGTCGAGTTTTGTAAGAGATTGGTAATATAAGGGCTACATCTTCGCAGTTCAAATGGCAAAAAACAAAAGAAACAAAGAAAGCCAGATGGACTTTCAAAATGCAGTTTAACTTGTACTAAAAATCTCTCAAGCCGCTGTGGAGATATCAATGTCTAAAGTCAAGAAAACTGTCTTGCCTGCAAATTTCAGGGCGTAAGTTTTGATAAGTATAACATCAGCAGTCTGTAAGCTGTAGGTGGTTGAGTTCAACATATTGACTCAGGGAAACGTACATTGAACATTGGACCTAAGGCAAAAACATTGCTGAGAAGATAAAACCCTTCGAAAGGTCTCTTTAATGTGTCATATGAAGAGGATATTAAGCTGGGGAACATGGGACCCTGAGAACATGGATACGCTGCCCTATATGTTAGTAGAACCCAATGGAAACAATTGGTGTCTCCCTGCATATATATGCAGGGTAATGACAGTGTTTGTAGGAAAAATATTGATGTTATGGACAATTATATATAAATATAGATTTAAAAAAACTTGTTATCTTCCATTAGACAGTATAGCAGACCTCTGTCTCCTTGGCCCAAGCTAGGTTAGCAATCAGCTATCTTGTCCAGCATGGCAGTTGATTCTACTTTTGCTGACCCTGCAGCAGAAAAAAAGTTTTTCCCAAGAGCACAGTATTGCTCAGAGGAACTTCACAGGCGTGAAAAGTTAAAGAGGACATCCTGTGACGTAGTTTATTAGCTGCTGCCTCTGTTGTCGGTCACTCTGTTGGCATGTAACCACCAAACACTTTGCATGCTGAGGGCACCTAGGAAAGCGAAGAGGACAGCTATTTGGACTGTCCTGGATTTTTGTTATTTTTTTTTTGAAAGAAAGAAAAAGAAGGGACATAATGGGGTAAGTTTCGTGTTTGATTTGATCCATTCATTTTCATTTCATATTGCATTTTCGTCGCTTTCATTTACTAATTCCGATCGATTCTTCTTTTTAACTCATTGCCAGTTTTAAATCGTTCATCCCAATGCTTAGAAAGTGGTGTGTATGTTTACGTCCGCTGTATACAGCGTAGACATACATGCGGATAGCTCAGAATGCGTACAGATAACACGCCACTTGGCATGTACAGGTTTTCCTCCTCTGGTACTGCTAAACAGTTGACTGTAATTTTATAGTTCCTTCTTCGTCAACGTTCTCACAACTATGACAATATATTGATGTCAAAGCGTTAGGACGAGCTGCTTGACAAACTAATGGTCACAATCATGGCAAGCTGGATCTGAACTGTAGTAATAGTGATGCCAGAACTACTACTGTATTTCTGCATTGAAGCGGACCAGGAGCGGTTGACAGGGTTCCATTTAATGCTAGGTATCAAGTCCTTCTTCTTCTGTTTATTTGAAATAAACTAAATAATAATAATAAAATGCATCACTTCCTGTGAGTGGGAGGATTATTTCCAGAAAAGAGCTACCAGACTGGTATGTGTTTAGAACAGCAAGTGCAGTTCTATGAACTAGATATTAGATGAATCACTGCTATGTTATATTAACCGGTTCCTGAGAAAAACAGACATTTATTTATATGAACATGTCACAAGTTACAGTTACAGCAAATATAATGAAACAATGTGCATGTTGGCAAAGTTGTGGTATCAGGTAACAGTAAAACTCTGGCTACAACATAGAAGAAACTTGGAGCCGGTAGCATTTACACTAGTGTAGTAGAGGTGGAAAATGGCATTATATCAACAATTAATATTTCCCTTCTTTGGTACATTCAAGGGATAGTTTGCACATTTTGAAGTATGGTTGTATGAGGTTTTTCTCTGTAGTCAGTGTGTTACCTACAGTCGGCGGTCGACACGCCCCCAGTTTAGAGAAGCAGACAGAAGGACAGAAATGGAAGCTAAGCAATGTACAGCTGTGGACCCCCGCAGCTAAACGTATTTTAGCCACCTAAAAAAATCATTATCAGTTTAAGTGTACGCTATATTTAGAATATTTTCGCCGCTTTACCTTGCCATCAGGCAGCTCTTTCTCATCAAAGCCACCAGATTCCTTTTGACAAAAATAGTAATTTAACTTCACAGAACACGGGAGTTGCTATTCAATTAGTTAGGTTTGTCTCGATTGGTTAGTTCGTTAGTGTTATTGTGTGACTTCGGTGTTTTAAAGGGTTAGTTTGGATTCACCAAAGTCAAACAATAACGCAAAGAAACTAACCGATTGAGGCGGCGGTAGACCGCCGTGTTCTGCCAGGTAAAATTAACTGTTTTTGTAAAGGAGTCTGGTGGCTTTAGAGCATATATTAATATAATGGCTTCATTTCTCAGTCGGAAAGGACTTTCTGACTGCAAGGTAAAGCGGAGAGAATATTCTAAATATAGTATGGTACTGTAGGCCTTTTTTTAGATGTCTAAAATATGTTTGCTGCGGGCCCCACACTGACAATGAATAAGTACCTTATACTACCACACTTCAAAATATCTGAACTGTCCCTTTAAATGGCACAGTATGCCGACAGCTGTAAGCTCAATGCGATACAAACTGCACTTTTACAACCAAAGCTTTGTATGAACCTAAGCTACGAAAAAGTCTTTGTTCCACTTTGTGAAATGTATATTTTTCTAAACTGGAGGTTGCATTCTTTCAGTTCCAACTTGCCATGCATACAGGGTCATTTTGTAGATGTGTAGCAAACACTTCCCCTGAGTGTGGGTAACAGATGGCGTGTATAGTCGTATATGATCAAGAGCTTTTGTTGTTATGCTTCCTGTACAATTGGATGTGTCTGCTAGAAATCCATCCTTAGATCCTGCATGTTCCAGATCTACACTCTTTGTTTCTTCATTTCCATTTCTCTCTCTCACTTTCTCTCTCTGCTTCCCCTCTTCACTCTCTCTCCCCATGTCTTTCTCTCTATCCCTCATCTGATATACAGTACCTTCCGGTCATTGCTGAAGGATAAATCAGGATTTTTTTTTTTCATGGTGCTGACAAGCAGAAAACTTTGTTCGAGTAGGGTTGCATATAGACATTAGGAGCTGCGTATATAGCAATTTAGGAGTCCAAAATGGGCAGGATTGTACAACACTCTGTGCATGATTGTGCTACACACAAACTCACGGCATATTTCAAGAAGCTACAGCAGGCTAGCAAGGTAGTAGCAGACTAGCCAGCAGTTTCCAGAGTTACTGTAGCTTCTCAGCTTTGTCATCCTTTGTTGGCCTGTCTGTTTGGGCCGGTGGATAACAGGATGTAAATAAGACCACTGTCTGTAGACTGTCTGCTCGGCTTGTTCCCTTCAGAGATATGTAGGCCCCAAATCGCACACGAAGACATTCACGATTTTGCAGCTGCAAATCAGTGCACTGCATGGCACTGGCAGGCAGCGAACATTTTTTAATATCCCTAAAATTTGAGTGGTATTTGCAAGCTCTTTTGTGCCGACCATGGAGACATATAATCTCCTCTTTCCTGAAGGGGAAAGTAATGCTTTACAGCAAAATGGAGTCTGTAGGTTAAAGTGGAGGACAGCACATACAGAAAGGCACCCTGGCTTAAACAGAGAGTGGAGGTTAAAATGGAGATCAGTACATACAAACATGCCCGCTGGCGAGCTGTTGGCAGTCAAAGCTTGGTGTGTCTTGCTTACTCAATGTTCCTTTAACCTGTGTTATAGCTTTCTGTGTACAGTTGCAGATCCTCTGATTAACGTTGTTGCTAAACTCCAGTCTGGCTGCCAGCTGTAAACATTAGTATGTATTCCCAGTTACAGTATAGGTTGAAAATGCCAAATCCCCCATTTGAATCTATAAAGTTAATTTAATCAAATCGAATCTACAAATGCCACGAGTTCAGGCTTGTATTGAACACAATGTCCACAGCTGTCTGTGTTGTTTTTTTTTCTCTTAATTTTTACGAGCCTTTGTATGATAAATATAAAAAAAAATGAATCACAGACTTTTGCTTTCATTCAGATGGTTTGAACAAAAGGTTTGCTGGCTTTTCTTTCCCTCTGTGCTCATTCTCAGGGCGGAAAGAACAGTACAGTCGGGGGGAAAAAAGGGAAAGGCGAGCATAGGCAGATAAAGCAAGGGTGGAGAAAAGAGGGGGCATGCGAGGCAGGGAGAAACAGAAGAGAAGAGGCGAAGGAGAAAAGAAATGATATACAGTAAAAGCTCTGCCGGCATAGGGCTGCCTCTGCTCCGAGTGTCTCGCACCTATCTCCCTCTCCCTTTCTCTCTCTCTCTCTCTCTCTCTCTCTCTCTCTCTCTCTCTCTCTCTTGCGCTCTCTCTCTCTCTCTCTCTCTTTCTCTCTCTCCCTCTCTCTCTCTCTCTCTCTCTACTCTATTTATAACTCTATGGGAAATTGCTGAGTGGGCTCTTCCGAGGGGTTTTGCTATAATTGATTCAAAATGCAAGTTGTCTCTTTAGTGGTGAGAAAGAGGAGAAAAGGATCCCCAGTCAGTTCTATGGACGGTATATGCAGGGGGGTAAACGGAGGTCCTTGCCTTTCAAACTGGATACGTTTTTTGATCTGATACTAAATCACTGTAATAAAAACAATATGGCTATTAGAGCCAGAGAGCGTCTGTTATCCTATAATGGCTGTAAGGGGTTGGTCAACCCCAGTGTTCTGATAGCAGAACACTGGGGTTGACCAATTGCTTTGATTCATCTACAGTATAATGTGCACTGCAGTTGGATCAGATTTTCTATAACATGCCTATTTTTCATTTGACTGCAGTAAAAGCTGATCTACTATCACTTATAGCAATAAAGAGATTCAATCAATTAGGCCTGGCTGGGTAAAAGCCATGACACTCATTATAATTCAAGACATTTCAGAATTTGAAGCACTCTCTCAAAATGATTTTTTTTTTTATTTTCTCAAGGACATGAATTGAAATGTAGCGTTTCATTTAAAGAGCTGATAAGCTGGATAGAAAAGAATGGCAGTAATATTAATTAGCTTTAAAAAAAAAAAAGAATATTTTGGGCTATGTATGTAAGCATGTATGTGTATCAATTTTCGAGTGATGGTTATGCAGTGAGGAGCCTACTTGTTAGTTTCAGTGTTGTGAGTTTGATGGCTGTTGCCTGAATATGAATTATATGCAGCCCGTGGTATCGCTGACAGCTCGCCACCCATCCAGAAACAAAACACCACACTCTGCAGCTGTATGTAAACTCTTGCTGTTATTTATGCCCGAGAAATACCAAAACCTATTCCAACCATTTTCATGCTCACACGCTGTGGAGGTCCATCTCTCTCTCTCACTTAGGTGTCTCTCTTTCTGCTTCTATCTCAGTCTGTCTCTTTCTGTGCGTGAGTGTGTGTGTGTGTGTGTCACCTTTATACTTCTATTCTTGTGAAAACCAGGTATACTTTATTTTACACATCCCCATTTTTGGTGTAAGGTCATTTTGACAAGTCCTCATTCTTTAAGGCTTACTTTACAGGATTCATTGAGGGATTTTTGTTGTTACGTTTTTGTGATGGGTTACCAGGCTTTCACACCAAACACACAAACGCAGCATTACACAAAGCAAGGGTGTTGTTCTCATTGCAGCAGCACTCTCCTTAACCACTACATGTGCATGACTAAACAGGGCTTTGATTTCCTGCTGGGCGTTTGCACCTTCAGCTTAATTAAACCTTGACCTCAAAATACTCTGACTGAGACAAGGCACATTCAGCGACATTCAGACTACTTAGGTGTTTGTTGGATTTCTAACCACTGTATCTCTCAACTGCATCTTACTGATAAAGTCATAAGAATAGAAGGAAATATCCAGGAGGCCAGTGATACAGTGTGTGCGTTTACATATTCCTTAACCCATCCACACGTTCATAAGATCATTGAAATTATTCATGTAAAGTATTTAAAACTGCTCCAAACTATATTTTTTTATAGTAACAGTGGATCAAATGACTATGTGTAATATGAAAATAGTGACAAATGTTGTTTTTTTCTCATATATGGAAATATCAGACAGTGTTATCCAGCTCTGCTCTGATTGGTCAGTTTGACTCCCAGTCATGCAGATCACAACCACCTAAGTGATTACGTAATGGGATTGTGACTGTAATATATTGCTTGCTCTGCTCTGTGATGGTCATCTGACCATGCCTAATGAAGATCTCTGTTAGATCGAAACATTGCTCTATTAAATTAAATAGTTGGGAACTATCAGTACAGAGAATTTTTTGGCTTCAGGTTTGTTTTCTAATCCAGCACCTGTAGAAGTATTTAGCATGTGCATACCCTACACCCTGTTTACCGCTTGTAGTAACAGACCTACAGAATATTATCACTGTGCAGCTTCAGCTCTACAGAATGTTACAGTTTATTTAAAGGTCCCATATTGTAAAAAGTGAAATTTCCATGTCTTTTTTATTATACTTTTACTATACTCTATATAGTTAGAAAGTGCCGCTACAGTGCCGTTACAGTCATTCCAAGGCTGCAATGGCGGCGCAGAGACACCGAGAGCGCGGATGCCGAAGACATTAAAAACGCTGACCATTCAGAGCAGACTGGACATTTTCAGGGAGGGGGCTTAAAGAGACAGGCGCTAAAATGGAGCTTTTCAGACAAAGAATCATTCTAGTAGAAACCCAAAATACAAGTATGGGCCTGAAGATTAGCATAATATGGGACCTTTAAACTCATTGTTTGGGTTTCATGGCTCAAAACTTGAATGTTTTGGTTCACTCGTACGGCTCTCATCAGACTTATTTCCCACAAAAGCAGTCAGTTGTTTTCAGTGACAAAGCTCTGATAAACCCACCGTACGCTACCAGCTCCGCACCAAACAGCAGACAGATAAAGTTAGCAACAAAGAAAGTGGAGCATTTAGCAGCTAAAGAGCCAGATATCTTTCTCAGGAGCAGGTGGAGACCTGGCCTTGTTCTTTGCACGTTGTTTAACATATCCTGGCTGGCACGTTAGCCAATGAAAATGATTTTGAGACTGTAATGACCATTTTCTCGACTCAGATTGATTTGTTAACCTCGGATAATGCAACCCAGCAAACAGGTATAGGCAGTAGGCTTTATGGTTCAGAGAATATTATAGATCCAAGACGAAACTGACAGAAGGGCGGGACTGAGAGAAAAGTCGCAATTACAAATCCGTCTGCTACTTCAGCACCACGGACAGCGCCATTAATTTATCAACACAGCGCAGTTAGCCTACTGATATTTCAGAGCCATGGTTCAACATTAAATGGCAGACAAGATCTGTATAAACTGTCCTTGTCTGCTGTTTTACAGTCTTTACGGACATATTTTATGCTGTACTTAAAAGTATTCCCTTGCTTTGCTTTTTCTATTTCACAATGGTTTTGGCCAGGGGTTAAGAAATGGACGCAATGAATGAGAGTCCGTAATACGGCAAATGTGAGTGTGTGTGCTTGTGTGCATCTGTGTTTGTATGTGAGAGGTTGTTGGAGGTTAACGACTGTACGTTTGACCCCTCCTACTACCTGCACCACCATCACATGACCCTCATGACTGTGATGATGTCTTAACTGTAGCAGTGATGTCATATTGATGGCGGTGATGTCACGGTATGCAGGTCATCTCTCTCTCTGTAGTTGGTGGATTGTGCTGTTTCTAATCCCTCATCTCTCTGCTCTCTTATGTCTCCCTCCTTCCCTTCCTCTCTTTTTTTCCCCTCTTTTTCTATCTGTCTTTGTGAATTTCTCCTCCTCTCTTTCCTCCTGTCAAACCCTCTTTCTTCCCTCTGTATCTTTAACCCTCCCCACCCTCCCCCAACCCCCCCCCCCTGCCCCACTCCCTCCCTCTGTGTCTTGTTTTCCCTCCATCAGGTGTCCCAATGACTATACGGGGGACCGCTGTCAAAACTCCGTCATGGCCGGTTTCTACAGTATGTCCATTTGCTCTTGTCTGTCTCCTTCCCACTGAGATGCTGCATGCTACATCGGAGGGGTTGGATGGAGGGAGCGCTCTGTGTGTGTGTGTGTGTGTGTGTGTTTGCAAACCTGCTCTTGTGTTTCATGTAAGTTAACGTGTGTGTGTGTGTGTGTGTGTGTGTGTGTGTGTGTGTGTGTGTGTGTGTGTGTGTGTGTATGTGTGTATGAAAGTGAGTTTGCATGCCTCTGTGTCCACCCCTTCCTCCCC
Source organism: Perca fluviatilis (assembly GCF_010015445.1). Lineage (NCBI taxonomy): Eukaryota > Metazoa > Chordata > Actinopteri > Perciformes > Percidae > Perca > Perca fluviatilis. Next base: position 3,412,203 of record NC_053121.1, read on the forward strand.
CTGTCTCCCCTGGTTCCTCCGTGGTGCTCCTCTGGTCACCAGAAACAAACAACTTTGTTTGAGAGATTTTATAATTTACAGTACATATAAGATATGATATACACTAGTTCATCTGCTTGAATTCTCTTTTTAGAGCACATTATATACTAGATACTTGACTTAGAAAGCTGCAAAAAAAAAAGCAGAGAATTGACAAACTCAACAACAAGCAGCACATCTGTACAGTAGGTTGTGTCTACTCGAAAAAATCTGTATTTTTAAGCTGTAAATTGCGCACAAAAAAAACTTCTGTTGCAGCTTGATCCAGAGAACTGCACAAAAAGAAACAGAGGAGACAGAGAATTGACACAATAAAAAGCTTTTATTGAAACACTTTATTGTCACTTTTCTTTGTAGATGGTCCATCGGTGCTGTTAAGATTTTCAGCAGTTAAAAAACTAAAATTAAACAATCAAGGCTATGGGCCTACGAGCTATTAATACACACGTGAAAGTTTTTACTCAATGCTCTGCCTCTCTTTTAAACAAAGAGAAAAACATTTCACTGATTTTACTTTTGGGAGTAGGAGTATGACTCAAGGCTTGAGATGTAAGTCCTTCTGACGTTGTTTTGAACAGCCGCCAGTCAATACTAAATGCTCCAGTGTGTCCAAAACCCCAACAATTTGGCATTTAAATGACAATAAGATTTAGAGTTAGAATTTGTTCAACATTTAGGTCTTAATGTAATGAGTTTCAAAAACATCAGTGATGGTTATATCTATCTGAGGGTCAGTCCCTCTGTGATATTGATTTAATTTTAATATAAGTGGAGTTTCTCCATATCATGTGAGTGGAATCTGTCCTGAACTAAGAGATTAGGATAAAACCCACAGTAATAATGAATGTGATAACCTGTTGTTTTCACTCTTAAGCATCCATGGATCATCTGATAAAAATCTTTCATTACGGCATGTGGCTAAATGCTGCTTGAAATGTTCTAGGGTTGACTTCTACTGTGTTCAGAATGGTGTCATTTGTTTTCATTCTTATCACAGTGTAATTTAATTAAAGGAATAGTTTAGACATTTGTGTGAAATGTGTATGTTGTAAAGATTTGGCTTAGCTTAGCAAAAAGACAGGAAACGGAGGGGAAACAGCTAGCCTGGCTCTATCCAACGGTAAAAAACCCCACACCAACCAGCATCTCTAAAGCTCATTGATCAAAACATTATATCATGTCAATGTGTCACAACTACAACTTGTGGTTTTACAGGATTGTAATTACAGGAGGAGCAGTGAATTCCAGTGTTGTCGATAGCCACAGGTTACTTGGAAACCAGTGGTGCTGATAGGCAGATTGTTTGAGGATGTGTTTGTTTTTTACCGTAGGACAGACCCAGGCTAGTTGTGTCCCCCTGCTTCAAGTCTTTATGCTAAGCTAAGCTAAAAAAGTACCCTGGCTCTAGCTTCTTATTTAGTGTTCAGACATGAGAGTGGTGTCGATTTTTCTCATCTCACTCTCAGCAAGAAAGCAAATATGCAAAATTTCCAAAAATGTCGAATTGTTCCTGGATGCAATGGGGCATGTTTGGTCACTCTCCTGTGATTGCATGGGCAGTGACACTGAAACACATATAGTCAGTATTGGTACCATCAGATGGTAACCAGAGATTCCATGGCACGTTCATGAAGATTTAGCCCTGCTACAGAAGCTAAAATGATTCCTGTAGGTTTGGCTACTTTTATACAGAAATAAAAATGCTCCTCCCTCCATCAGCTGTGTCACGCTCCTGTTACTGGCCCAGCAATCACAGGGGTATAAAATAGAGGGATACAAATGACCCTCTTCTCTTTGTTTCCAGGGGTTAAACACTGTCGCTCCATGCCATGTTGTCTCGCTTTGCTGTTTGTCTGAATAATGTCTTATTTAGACCAAGACCAGGTCATAAGATATCATACTATATGTGACGTCTGCTTATTTTGACCCCATCATCAGGCCTTGTGTCCATGCTGAAATCTGTCTGTGTGCTTTTTTTTATTTTGCATTGTGACGCTCTTTCAGTCAGTTGAAGCAACACTTTTCTGCTGTTTTGAATCCATGTTGATTTGTTACTGCCTGCGTAGTGCTACAAACATAAAGCACTGTCAAACTGTAGAGTAGTTAAGGTCAGGGTGGACCGAAAATTGGCTGACTTTTTGTATGGGCCTCTCTTTTTACAGCCGGTAATGCATGCAAAGCCTTGGAAATTAGGAATGCTCACATGATTTCTCTGTAAATCATAAGAAAGGTTATAATAGCTGTACGCAGCAGTAGTGGGACAAAGTGCATTACAAGAGGTATGCTGTAATCAATACAAAGGCACACAATTGCAATTAGTCAAACGAGTTATAGCACCCACTCCCATTCGCTGTGCCAGCCTCATCGACTGTAATGTGTTTTTATGTTGTAGAGTAACTCACTGCTTTTTATCCTTTTTTTTTTTCTTTTCTTTTGTCTTGTTTTTTTTTCTTTTTTTACTATTTCTGTCTGTTAACTCCAGAAATGATCTCTAGTAAATATAGCAGTAAGTGATGTGGCTTCTAGTCTTGCTGTCTTTGTCCGTCTGTCTCTGCATGCCTTTTCCTGCCTGTTGGCTTTCTCTTACCTTCTGCCTTTGGTTCATTTGATCCCTTTTGATTTAGTTTGGTTCAGTTTGTTTTCCTATCATTTCTGGGGGTCACAGAGCTAAGGCTGTCTGAGTTGTCTGTCTGTTACTGGACGGTACACTTGTCAATCACTATGATTGACAGCACTAATTAACTTGTGTCCTGGTTCAGCGTATCTAGGACATGAAATATAACATATCTGCTCCAAAGTGGACATTACACCTGACCCTATCTGTCTCTTTCCTTTTACCACGACAACTTTCTGCGCTGGCAGAGCTGCTCAGAATTGAATTTATGGGTATGGAACATTATTATTCATTTTGCTGTGCTTAAAGGGTTTGCCAAGATCCTCTCACAGTCACACATTATTGTGCCATCTTCTTTCTAAAACCAACAACTGGGTCTCCCTCAACCTGTCCCTCTTTTTCTCCTGCCCACTAACCTGCTTTTAAGACACGTAACCTTCCTCCTCTGCATGCACTCTTCTTACAGTCGGACACATTTGGAGAAGTAGACATTAGAGACACAAATTAACTGGGAAGGATACACTAATTAAAGAAAGTGCAGAGGTGAATTAAAACACAATTTACTAGGCCTGTTACAAATCAGAGATGTGTTTACCTAGACACCATATCAGAGCAGAAGATATCTTGTGTGTGTAGAGTTTCACATCATCGATAAATACAAGTATCTGGCTCGTCCTCTGGGCTTTGGCAATGAATATTGGCTTCAGCAGCCTGTCGAATAAAAACATGCAAGCTGCGAGTATTTTAGCAAAGCGTTGCCAAAAGTGAGCAAAAGGCCTGACCACATAGTCTGTCCTTATTATTCTGCCCTTGATTGACTCAGTGTCAGAGTCAAGAGCTCGCCTGTCCTAAATCATGATTGCTGTTGGCTCCACTGTGCCAGCGAGCTCGCCTTCCCATTTCCCTTTGCCTTTCTGTATCAGTACCCTGTGACACGCACACAATGCCGGGCCAAGGCTCTCGTAGGCTTGTCAGTCCCTACAGAGGCCCTTTATTTAGAACCCCCTCCCTCACCCCTCTTCAGTGGCGTGTCTAGGCGAGGGGAGACGGGGAAAGGTGAGGTGATGAATTAGGTAAAGGGGACAGTTATTTATTCACCAGCTTTTACCGTATTTTCAACAACAGATAGTCTTCAGCTATAGATCTCTCATAGATGTCACCGTGTTAAGCAGACAGCGTCAGTTTTAGTCCAACATGAGAAGAAACCTAGAAACGAACAGAATGTTTGTAAAACAGAAGGTTTGTGACATTGAAAAGCATTAATCTTTAGTGACTTTAATTTGGCCATAACGAACAATCCAAGGGCCTCTATAATCCAGTTTCTGTTGATAAGAGGACAAAGTCAGGGTATTGTGTGGTTTCTGGGGACTAGTTTCTCCCAGGCCATTCTCCTGGACACGCCCCTGCTCCCTTCTCAGCCCCCTCCTCCTCTCCCTCCCGTCTACATGTTTCCTCCTGCTCCTCCTTCCTCACCTCTTTTATTCCCTCCCTCTCTCCCTCATGTTCTGTTCTGTTTGTTGCTCCCTCTGTCATTGTGTCGTTGCGCTTTTCCGTTCTGACACAGAGTGTGACACCACAGCAGGCCCAGAAATCTGAATTAACCTAGTTAGACCGAGATGGCGAAGTATTCACCCAGCATCACCACAAACCTGTTAGAACTTAATGAGTTTAATGTAGTTCAGTGTAACGTGATCCAGATCTGTCTAGAGATGTTCCCAAAGGCAAGTTCTCACTATAACATTAAAAGTGCCGTAGCCAACTCGATCCCGTCGCCGGCAAACACTTTGTAGACGTCCCACACATCTTTTAGAAGTGTTGATTGGAGAGTTGTTAGTGAGCAAATGATAAAATATAGAATGAAAAAACAATTGTGGCTACTTAAGTAGTAGTATTTTCTTGTGTAGGTCAGTTCAATAGCTTCAAGGAAAAGTGAATTGTCTTTTATAGTAGCTGATATTATCTAAAGCCAAAACAGTCAAATTATTACTAAATATCAAAGGAGAACGCCGAAATAACGATTTCAAGTTATTGTAATACATTTTATGATAACTTCACTCCAACATCAGAAAAATAACCAATACCATAATAATTTGTACCCTGGATACAATGGTTTTCTATTTCCACCTGTTATTCAAGCAAAAATAAGAGAGCTGTGGTCACATTTTTGCAAGTAAAACATACATTCCTATACATTAACTATTATCATAACATATGTTTCATACAATGAAAAATAATAAATTAAAACCTTTAATACATTTAATTTATTAATGAATGTCGAAGTGGCAGACAAAATATTGGCAGTTTGGCATTTTTTTCTAAAATTTATGACAGTTTTAGTTCTGGTGAGCTTTGTGAATACTTAACCTTTTCATCCTCAGGCCATTGTGGTATCAACACTTTGAACAAAAAAAAATGCTTTATATAATTTCTTCATCCGGACGACTTGTCTTTTGATGATTCCATCCATACAGGCATGCATTCAGATCCCCTCCAGTGTCATCTAGCATTACATCCCCATGGCCATTGTAAATACACGTGTACAGGGACAGCAGGAAGTCTATGTCAGGATGTAGCTTTACAGCTCTGCTTTTCATCTTAATATTTATGAGCTTGTAGTATTACTCCTGTGTTGTAGCAGCACTGTTTGATTGTAGTACAGTTAAAACTGAAAGGCATGTGCCATTATAGATCAGGAGTTGTTTTATAGACAGCACAGGGGATAGGATGGCAGCAGATAATAGTGACATAACTGTTTCTGTAGTTACAGTCAATGGAGTAGTGCTCATGCTGTTCGTGTGTGTGTGTGTGTGTGTGTGTGTGTGTGTGTGTGTGTGTGTGTGTGTGTGTGTGTGACGGTGCGTGCGTGCGTGTGTTGTGTGTCTGTCTGTCTGTCTGTGCACATAATCTTGTCTGTCTTGTGATTGTCTGCAATGTGTGGATGTGTGCGTGCATATGAACATGTGTGTGTGTGTGTGTTTGTATGTGTGTGTGTTTCCATCCACAGAGGCTGAGGAAATCTACCAGAGGCGGGTGCTGACGATCACAGGCATCTGTGTGGCGCTGTTGGTGGTTGGCATCGTTTGTGTGGTGGCCTACTGCAAAACCAAGTATGTGTCTTTGACGGAAACATAAATGAATCCCTATCAATGAAAGGCTCCAAACCTTCAAATTAACCCACTGTAAAACATAATTTAAAAAAAAAATAGTAATAATATGCTTCTTTTCATGCTGTAGAGCAGTGGGGGAAAAATAATCAGATTCTTTTTCTTAAAGGTACTCTAAGCGATGTCACGCGTTTTTTAGGCTACAACATTTTTTGTCACATACAGCAAACATCTCCTCACTATCCGCGAGCTTCCGGTCCCCTGAACACACTGTAAAAAAACACGTTAGTGCGCTGAAGCACAGAAGGGAGGGAACGGGATGAGGAGGAGGGAGGAGCGAGTTAGTCTTCGTTTTGTTTGAAAATACTTTGAATGTCAACAAGAAGTAACGTCACCCAACGTCGCTTAGAGCACCTTTAAATAAAGGGCTAGATTTATCAAGCCGTTTGCGCCTGTTTCCAGGCGCTAATTGGTCGCAAAGACGGACGTAACCGATGCGGGCTATTTACAAACAGGGCGCACTTGGGTAAAATCGCAGATTGTCTGCCACATGAGCGAGAAGAGACAAGTTGCGCTTTCAATATGTTCGTGGGAGGGTCGTGGGGAAAGTGGGAGTTCCACCCAAAAAGGTGGGGAGGATAAGCGCAAAGTGCCCCTAATTATATATTCCGTGGTATTTACAAAGACTGTCAAAGTAGGCGCTCTTTTCTGCGGGGAAATTCTCCGCCTCTTAAAACCAGCCGCAATCGAGTTTCCTCGTAGACCTTTATGGCGCTGGTGAAATGGCAACAGTAATTTGAGCAAGACGAAGACATAGGCGAGGCTGAAAATATTTTTAACACAAGAATCACACTTTGTCTGTGAACACAACATCATTTAGCGTTACAGATCAAGCAGCCATGCAATATTAGAGTTACTGGAAGAAATCAAAGATGAAATTGAATCTCCCACTCAGCGTTCACATCCCATTCGCTACATTACAAATATTGGCATCAGGATCATTTCAAACAGTCATAGCATCAGCAGTGGGAATATGGCAGTCTGCACTCAGCCATATCATAGCACAAGTACCGCTTTGCTACAGCGCAATTTACGGGATAGTGGGCGGAGAAAGACGCTGATTGCCTGATGGGTGTCAGGGTTGATAAATACTACGCAAAATGTGGAAGCATAGCGTGCGCTATTACCGAACTCGCATAAACAGACGCAGAGCAAACTGCGCTAGTGTTAGTAAATTAGGTCCAAAGTGTCTTGTTCTACATGTTCTGTAGAAAAACGACTTCCTTTGTATTGGTATTCTAAACTCCGGTCAATTTATGAGAACTATGGTTAACTGCTCCTCAGATCTCTAAATCCAGACAACTGTCTGTCGAATCTGAGTTTTCTGTTGCACGACTAAAACCACTTTTGAACGTACACATTAGAGGATGGATACCCTAACCGAGCCCATCGGGGCTCAGACACATATTTAGAAATGATGTTCGGTTTCGGGTCAGGCTCTTTCACATCAGCGCGATAAGGCATTGAACATTTTAAATTTAAAAAAGCTTATTATGTAGGTGCGCGCCTGTGTTAACGTGCACTTGTTGCCCCGTGTGCGCTCATCTGTTGACATTTCCAAATGCCTTCCTACAGTTGCTTAATAAAAGCGGGCTTTCCACATAAACAAACGTACTGCATGTGTCATTAGTATGAGAATGTGTCGGGCTTGGGTCGGGCTCGGACATAAATATCTTAATGCCTGTCGGACGCGGGCCGGGCTCGGACAGAAAAACGCGGCCCGATCCGCACTCTAGTACACATGTTCCACCAAAACAAGTTCCTTCCCGAGGCTATTTTACAGAGGCGCCGTTGCTCCGTCCAGCACTTAGCGCCGTCCATGACGATTGTGATTGGTTTAAAGAAATGCCAATAAACCAGAGCATGTTTTTCTCCCATCCCGGAATGCTGTGTGGACTAGCCAGACCCTCCTCCACAGCGCTGTGGAGAAAGGTCTGGCAATGCGAGACTACATTTTACTAGACATAACATTGATAATCCGGACTACGACGGAATATTAACCGTTCATTAGCCCAATAGCATGTCTTTACAGCAGCATGGCCAACATCAACAACGGAAGCTAAAGTTACCCACAATCCATTAGGTGTATCTGAACTACGGATCTAGTAGTAGCTCAACATACATAACATTTGCTCCGCTCTTACATTAGATGTCCAAGGGAAATAATAACTGAGTGTCTACACAAATTCTTAACTCTCATTACAGCACAAAACAATTTCACTGAAAATATGAACATTACTGTACATTCTCAACAGTGTGTTTCTCTATGCTACCTTAGGGACATGTATGCTACCTTAGGGTAGACTACCTCGAGCCCCTGCCTGTGCCCACGGGGATTATTCTGCCCCGTTGACTTGGGTCGGTCACTATTTAACCTAATAATTCAGGCATACAGGAGGCCACTGCTCTATAGTGGGGTATCAGCGGTCTGCAGGAACATCAGCATGATCTCAGTCACTGTTCCTTGTTTAGCACTTTTGCCAGATCACTTATTGTTCCTTCATCACCACCCTTCCAGGAAGCAGAGGCAGAAGATGCACAGTCACCTACACCAGAATCAGAATCAGTGTGTGGAGCAACCCAACCGCATGCTGGCCAACGGCCCCAACCACCCCGGGCCCGGGCCCGAGGAGATCCCCATGGTTGACGTGAGTCCAAACAGTAGAAACACACAGCAGAGGCAGGTAGAAGCCATGCTGAGGTCAGATTTCACTGACATGCTGGAAGTGAAGTCTCATGCTGAGGAGAAACCCACAACAGGTCACTCCTGACAGGGTCAAGATTTACTCAGAGGCAGAGCTGCTCTCAAGACAGAAATATATAAATAACCACCATTTTTTGAGAAATGCAACAATATTAACTGACCAGATTGAATGTCAAAACAAGGAAAAGTTACTCATTTCATGGCAAAAGGGAAAGGCTGGTTGTTTTTTTATTTTAGCATTTTTAGCTTCTTCTTTTTTTAAGTCGAGACACTGGTTAAGCATAAAGTTTGTACCAGAGTCGGGACCAGAGACATTTTTGGCATCTGTGATTTTGTCTCAGCTACTGGTAGCCAACAGTAACAATAATTGGTACAACAATGCAATACATATACAATTTTCTGTTAGCTACCAATCAGGACGCATGGAAGTCACATTTTGTAATCTCCAGGCTGACTTGGCTTTCTTATCAAAGTGCTGCTGAAATACAGTAAAGCCTGATGTGTCAGTGCTTTTAATTAAATATAACTGTCCTATGAATAGGATTTTGGTGTCAAACTTTCCCAGAATACCCTCAGATATTCATAAATGCTAAAGGAGGAACAGAAGAAGAAAAAGAAGACACGAGAACTGGATGTCGGCTTCACCCGAGCAAACTCCACAGGAAGCCCACAGAGCCTCCTTAGATGGAGTCACTGGTAGACTTTATTTTAGCTTTGGCACTTAGATTTGAAGTCCACCAAGAAGGTTCTTTTAGCCTTCAGAGCAGTACTGCCTCCAAAAGAGTCTTTGTGTAAATAAAGCTCTGATCCACTGACAACAAAGGGAAATACGGTGGCACCGAGCTGACAGACGTTAAAGAGTGTGCAGAAACACCTACCATTCTCCGGGAGACACGATGTGCATGAGGCAGCATAACAGCAACAATTAAAGATAAGTAATGAGGACTTACAAAAGATCTGTGCAGGAGAATCCTCTCATCATTAGGTATCACTTACATATACTTTATGTTATATATCTATATGTGTTAGATAAAATTCATATACATCACAATGTGCAACTTGCACAAACAAAGGTTTTACTTACATCTTTAGAAATACTATATAAGCAGGTTGTACATTTTTATTCGCCACACGTTTGTACATTCTTTCCTTTGTATTTTTTTATTTTTGATTAGTTCTTGTATTCTATCTCTTGTATATTCTGTATGTGTGCTGTGTGTCTTATTTTTAGCTGCTATAGCACTGACTTTTCCCAATTTGGGATCAATAAAGTCGAATCTTTTCTAATCTAATGTACGATACGTTTCTTATTAAAACATAAGTAACAAGTATTAAAATGTGTGTGTTTGTGTGTGTGTGTGTGTGTGTGTGTGTGTGTGTTGCAGTACATCTCCAAGAGCATCCCAACGACAGAGTGTGTGATCAGCCACGGAGCTGAGGGTGCAGGCAACTACGCAGGCAGCCGAATGTCTACGCGCTCCCACCACTCGACCACTGCCTCACATGCTTCCAGGTAGATCTGCCACCCACGCACATCCAGATGGGCACGTATACACATAAAAATGATAGAATTTATATGTTCCTTCTTACAGTTTCGTTTATTTACAGTTTTCATAGGGACTATTTCTTTTGTAGAAAGTAGCTCCAATGAGAGCTGTTGGCAGTGAGGTATGTGGATCATCCAGAGTAACAGGATTCATTTCTGGATAGAAATATTCATGGTATATGTTTTTTTTGTTGTCCAAAAATAATACGAATTCCATTCACCTCTATTATATTGTGATAGCAGCAGAAATCTTAAAGACTGTTTTCTGAAAACATGGACAGATAAAACCAATTCTACCTGCATACAGTAGGTAGAAAGTAAGTATGAAAAATGTGATTTGGTTGAATCAAACTTTTAACAACTTTAACAACTTGTTGGCAGTGTACTTTGACTTGTTTTGAAAACGTTGGCATTTCACAAGTATCATAACAATATCAACCTAATCAAGAGGGGAAAAAAACTCCCAGAGACTTGCACTGGAAAGTCACACCAGTGGCAGATTTTTCATTTTATGAAAGGTAACATTTTATAGCTAAATTATGAAAGGTTTCCCCACTGGAGGGAAGAACATTGACTCTACAGACTCACGGAAGCAAGCTTTGATATACTGTATCATCTTATACTGTAGCTAACACGCAAAGAATTGCCCATTTTAACTTAGGGGCCACACGGAAATGCTTTTTTGTGTAAACGCACATGTTTTGCATCGTTTTGGCCGATCGTCCAAACGAATCCTGTAAATATTCTTGAAGCGATGCCAGGGATGCCACGATGCCACACACAGAGCAACATAAGCATCCCATACATCTCATACTGATTGACATTCAATCTCTCGTTTGGTTCACCAACTCCTGAGAAACATATGGGTGTCTTTAGCCTGTTGATTCTCCACTGTCGTCACCAGTGTGTACTTTGTCTAGAGTCCTGTAATGTTGTTGTTTTTATTAGATACCTGTATCGGAAAAGCCTAAAATGCTGGTATCGGTATCGACAAGTACTGGAGTTTATGCATGGATCCGATACGTAATTTAGCCCAGAAGAAAATCTACTTTAAAGTAGTTATGATCTTTTTCCATTATGACTAACAAACTGGATAATAAAAGCAAGTTATTTGGTGTTAATTGTTTTGTGTGTTGTTCATGCAACAAAGTTTAACAACGATGATAGCAATTATATCAAATCCATAGAGGATAGTAATATACAGCTGTTTAAACATAATAAAATATATGTATTTTTTTAGTTTTTAGTTCAGGTATCGGAATCGTTATTGGGAAGGAAAAAAATGGAAAATCGGAACATCTCTGATTTTTTTTACAAAAACCATTACCTCGTGGTGCTTTGATAGACAAGGCATGTGCACATTTTTGCAGTATAGTCTCTTTAGCCAGTATTCCTCCCTCATCTGTATTGTCCTGCCTCCTCAGCGCTGTTGTAACCTTTTAAACTTGTTCTGCTGACACCCACACCTGCAGACACGAGGAGCAGACGTGGAGCATGGAGCGAACAGAGAGTATGAACTCAGACTGCCAGTCAGGTGGGCTGTCCAGCTCTGTGGGAACCAGTAAGTGCAGCAGCCCGGCATGCATGGCGAGGAGGGCCCATTGGGGCTGCACGGACATGTCTGGACCGGGAATGCAGTACGGGGATTCCTACGACTCTCTAAGAGACTCGCCTCACAGTGACAGGTAGGCGAGGTGGTAGTGTGTGTGTGTGTGTGTGTGTGTGTGTGTGGGGGCTTGTTTAACTATATTCATGGTGTCCAAAAACCAGGAGTCAGTATTCTTGTGGGGTCCCGACAGCTTTGCTGGGCCAAAATGCTGGACCCCACAAGTTTAAAGGGCTATTTCAGGGTTAAGATTTAGTTTTAGGATTAGGGATAGAATTGAGTTAATGGTTTCCTACATGTCCCAGAATGTCCTCTGACTAATTAACAGACTTTCCTGTATTTAGCCCATGTTTGTATTACCTGTGTGCACAAATGACTTTTAAAGGAATTTGTTAAAAAGAATTAGGAGGATTTTACAACTTTATTTTGACAGCGACTTGTCTATACAACACCCAACCCTTCTTATATAATTTCAAACTCATTTAGAGTTCCAATAGATTTTAAAGCTTTAGTGCATAACTTTTTTTATGTTAATTCAAGACATTGCCAAATGAAAAATCTATCGCAGAAAATCTAGTGAAGATAATGACCTCTTCTGAAGACTCCATCATCATGTTTTTTTTAAATCCTCCGTGTCCTCCTTGGCTACTAGCAACTGTGTGGAGGAGAGGTGGGGGTGGTGCGCGATCATGGAAGGCTTGTATCATGTGGATGTGCCGACAGTTCTGTTGTCATTACTTAGAAATTCCTCATGGGGGAGACAGAAACTACGCACTATAGCTTTAATAAAATTCATTATGTAATTCGTTATAGGCATGAATCATTTTGGTGCTGAATTGACTTTAGTGTTTTAGAATTTGGGATTTATTCTGTGGCAAAATGAACAACATTAAGTTCATTAACAACAACTAGACAACTCAATGAGGTGCAGCAGTCTGCGTGCGAAGGCACGGACGGACTGAGTGGGTGGCGATGTGGCTCAGCAGTCAACAGTAACACTGGCAGTAACACTAGCAGTTAACACTGTGGTTTCATGGCAAAAAAGATCCTGCGTGGTGCGTCTGAGCCAGCCTGAGCCAGCTGGCTGCAGTGTTTCTGTGTGGAGTATGTATATTTCCTCCCACAGTCCAAAGTCTTGCAGGTCAGGTGGACGGGAAACTGCCTGTAGGTGTGAATGTTGTTGTTTGTCTGTGTGTGGTGAGTCCTGTGATTGACTGGCGACTTGTCCAGGGTGTACCTGCCAAGGTGTTGCTCATGCATGCTGGGTAGGCCCCAGCGCCCCCCGGCCCAGCAGAGGACAAGTGGTTTAGAAAAGATGGATTTAACTCTCTGACAGAATGACTTATAGCTACTGCTATCAACCTTATCAAAACTCTTGGTGATGTTTACGCTAAGGTCGCTGGCAATCAAACTACTGTACCTCAGTGCTACATTGGAATACACAAACAGTTCATTCTTCCTTATTGGTCGTTTCAGTATCTATTCGTCTATCATCTCTTACAATTGTGGCCAAATGTGTGCTAGTTCTAGTGGACTTTGTTACGTCAGCACTTTTGCTATGTGTTCAAGGTGTGATACAGACACTGCAATAATCTTCTGTCTTCTTTGCTGTACAGGTATGTGTCGGCGCTGACCACGCCAGCGCGCCTGTCTCCCGTGGAGTTCCACTACCCCCCGTTGCCGCCCCAGGTGCCCACCTTCCACATCACCTCGCCCAACACAAGCCACGCCCTCTCCCTGCCCCCCGCCGCTGCCGCCTACCACAGAGAGGACGACCAGCCGCTGCTACGATGCCCCGATGTACGTAGGCAAATATAGTACACACATGTCGATGACACGTCCTATAACAAGAGCAGCTCAGTGATGGTGACAACATGCAGTTCAGTCAGTTAACGGAAAGGGCTGGTTATGGTCTATTTTTTGTCATTGTCAACCAATCCCACGAAAAGACCAAAACCAGCAATGCTTTGTTTTGTGACTTCCCGAACCTGTCTGTGGCACTCAGACCCAAGCCCGTGTATTCCTACTCAGGATGTAAATCTTTAAAAAAAAGTGTTACAAATATTTTATTAAAATTTTTGTTTTTAAAGCCAAAATAATTTCCCAAAACACTGGACACTGGAGTTTTTAGTTAGCGTAAGTCAAACAGGAGTAAATAGTGCCTTTGTTGGGGACTATTTCCAGCAGCAGAATAATACACATTTTGTGCTCTAGTCACAGCAGCAGGACGGTGTATGTGGGGTAGGGGTTGCACAGACTAGTCGACTAGTCAACTTGTCGACTTTACTGCTCCAAGTTTTGAGCTTGACGTCGACTCACGCAGACATGCAAGAGCTACGGTGCTAATGCTACAGCCTGCTGTCGAGCATAAGATCAATTGATTATCACACGGCGCCCAACGCAAGAGGTTTGAGTAGTGCTACACTTAAATGGCCATTGGTTGCCAATGAAGGTGGACAATAGTCGTTGCACTGACTGTTACGGAAAACATTTGATTGACTGACTTTTATCGTGGAGATACAAGACGCAGCGTCGATCATACTTACAGGGACTGGTGTGCGTAAAGTTACCACTGGTAAACCCAGTAGTGTGACTAGCGGTGTTGAACCACAAACTGAAAAACGGTTAGTTACACTCACTGCAAACGCGCTTGCTGATAAATTGGGACAGGTTGGCTAAGCTACACAAAGCAAGCGTTTTAAGAAAATCAATACAAGGGTTGATATTAAAGGGTGATAAAATACAGGTGCAGAATCCAAAGCATTCCCTCTGCCTGTGATTTATTTAATGACTGAAAATAATTAGTGTGGACTTTAAATATGAAGTCATGTAACCCCTAATTTGGCATCAGCTCAAAATAAACTACAGTGTGTGTGTGTTCATGGTAATTTAGGAACATGTCAGCCAGTGCAACAGTGTTTTTAATAGTTTTGGAACAACATGGGAGCTCTGTGGCATGGAGGCAAAGACACTGTATATCAGGCTTTAGATAGATCTACTTGTTAGCAGGATGACTTCATCGTTGGTTTTGCTTTTTTTCCTTCAGATTTGTTTGCGTAGGCATCCACCGTGCTGGAGCTCCTTTGAGCAAACCTCTGACAAAATTCCATATTCAACATCTATCAAATCCTCCACTCTTTTTTACGTTTTAGGATGGAAGTTTATACAGGCAGCCCCGGCGTCCGCGGCGACCCTACCTGACGGAGAGCACCGGAAGCCTACCGTCCAGCCCCTACCGTCTCGCCGACGACGAGGCGTACGAGACCACGCAGGAGTACGCCTCTTCGCGGGAACCCATCCGGAGCCGGCGCCGCCCGCGACGCAACCGCCTCAACGGACACATCTCCCAGCGGTCAACGGGCCTACGGGACTACAGCTCACAGAGTTTCAGCCAGTCAGAGGAGGAGGAGGAAGAGGAGGAGGAAGAGGACGGCCACGGGGAGAGCACACCTTTCCTTAGTATGCAGAACATGAACATGGACCCGCCCTTAACCCTTCCGGGTTTCCGTTCGTCTTCTGGTGCGGACACACGGACTCACCGCGGGCTGAGTCGGCCGGGGACACGCAGCAACGGGCAGAGCCGCGGCTCCCAGTCGCAGCGCTCCAAGGCTGACAACATGCACCTTTAAGACTTAACCTCCCCCCCCTGCCACCACCCACCCCTCCACCTCACACACTCCCCTTCCTCCTACAGTACACACAACCAGTGGACTAGAGACCTGCACCTAGGAGAAATATTTTTATTTTGTATAACAGACAGATATTCTAAACAAATGAAATATTTATTTTCATTTCAGCAAAAATTGTCTACTAGCTAACAGCAAAGACTTTTTTTATAACGGGGGGGGAAATATTTATATGTAAAGTTTTTTGATTTACAGCATTATGAGAGATGAAAAAATAAGAGAATTACGTGCCAATTTTTTCACAAGTTAGATAAATAGAATAATATTGTGGTGCCTTTTGCTGTATGCTGAAGTCGGAGGTCCCATTGAGTTTTTGTAGCCTTTCTTATAAAGACTCCTCGTTTTTATAGAGACCAACCATATTCCTTCCTATTGCTTTGGTTTTCTCTCTGATTTGGGATCTTCCTCTTTTTGAACTGTGATCTGATTATGTCATCATGCAATATTGATTCCTCCTGTGTAAAAGGTGTCTGTTTACATGAGTATGATCCACGCGATGCGCTCGTTTCACAGGGACATTGGTCACTGACGCAATCGGAAGTGTAGGGTAGTTTTTCTCGGATGATTTTTGGATGAATCACATCGGCCATTTATGTCCTCGTTCGCTGCCTGTCATTTGTTGTTATTTCTGTGAAAACGAGAGTGTTAGGAAGTTGTTGAGGGGAAGTAACTCCAGATTCCTGCGTAGGTGTTCAGGGTGCTGCAATGACGTTGGTGTTGTGTGTGTGTGCGTGGCTGTGTGCCTGTGTGTGTGTGTGAATGTGTGTGTACGCGTGTGCGTGTGTGCATGTGTGTGTGTACACCTCATGAAACCTAATTTGGTTTGGCGCCTCCGTTCACCTTGGAATGCGTGGTCTCTTGTTTGACTGACATGCTCCTCTCACCAATCCTCACGCTGCCAGAAGCTTCATTGCACTGTAAGAACCTCCCTCCGTGAGCAGTCATTGGCCAGGGAGCTGCCAATCCAAACCGAACCTAACCAATCCAGTTGTAATCCAGCCTGACTCTGGCCTCCCGTGGACTGCCCAGCCCGCCCGTTTCCTATGCCAGCAGCTTAGAGCCGCACTGTGTCTCAGGACTTCCCCATCGCATCACAGCCAAAAGACTCAAAGCAGAGAGCGCACGTCATCTCAGTCACAGTTCAGTCCGCAGGCCAGATCCACATCCCCTCACTCTCCTTCCTGTCTGTCTGTCAGGTTTGTTGCATTCACTCATGGCCATGATTAAAGGAGCGTGGGTAAAAACTCTTGGAATCAGAAAGGTGATTCAGTTGCTTTTTTTT
Organism: Perca fluviatilis; assembly: GCF_010015445.1. Lineage (NCBI taxonomy): Eukaryota > Metazoa > Chordata > Actinopteri > Perciformes > Percidae > Perca > Perca fluviatilis. The sequence continues at coordinate 3,428,844 of NC_053121.1, forward strand.
TACTTTAAGAGGTCGTGTGTATGTGTAAGTGGGCATGTGTGTCGCTGTGTGTGGGTCACGATGAAAAAATGATGCGGAGACCACATCTGTTCACTATGTTGCAGGGGCATAACTAGGAAAATTCTGGGCCCCCTGAGAGGAAGATATTGCTCTGGGTTCCCCACGTTTTCTTTTTTTTCTTACTAATATAAGCCTGCTACTTTACGGGCCCTCCCAAACTGTGGGCCCCTGGAATCACCACCACCTTTCACCCCTGTAGCGGTGACATGGCTCTAATGGGAAAAAATCGCTTGCAGGTCGCTGCGTGCAGGTTCACACTGCTAGAGAGTGAGTTTCTGAGTCTGATTCTACTTTTTTTCTTTAGCTCACAGCCAAACGGTGGTATATGATAATACTGATTACTGCATCCTTGATTTGCATTCCTATACCTTTATTGATTGAACTTCTTTTGCTTGGTCATATTGACTGAATGATCTGTTATCTGTCTGTCTCTGTCAGCCCCCTCCACCTCACATCGCCCCCTCACCTTCATCTCGTCTTTCTCACCCCCATCCCCCCTTCACAAGCAACTAGCAGGTGAATTTAGGCCCCATCTCCAGATGAGTATACTGAACAGCACACGAACAGTAGGCTGATCAGGTCAGAAACTCTTCACCGTCAGATACACGTCGGGCTTAGAGACCCTTTCAAGCTCACTGAGGGGAATGATACTGTGTCAGATACAATATGTGTCCCTATTAGAGTTAATTTACAATAAGTGGAGTTTTTGTTCTTTTTTTTCCACACAGGAGATGCATGGATCACAGATATAGAAAGTATTTTAAAAATGGTGAAAAACCCCTTCAGATTCAGGGGAATCATTCTAGAAATTTATTTAAAAAAACATTTTTGGGTTCATGGCCCAAAAGGTCTGGATAATTATGTCTTACTATCACTGTATTCAATCTGGGATTTACAATGTGGAAATACTGCAAGTGAGGGTAGTGTGCTTTTAGAGCTAGTTGAATTGTTAACACCCCCCCCACCACACCCCCGCCCCTTTCCTCTTTTTCCTCACCCTGCACTCCCCTATTTTCCCTTTACATACACATATACAACACACACATGTTTCACACATCATACACTCCTCACACTCAATGAGCACACACAGACACACAAACCATTATATGACACACACACACAGACACACACACACACACACACACACACACACACACAGAACCCTACCATGTTTGTGTTTGTCAAGCAGTTTGCCTTTGTCTTTTTTACCTCCCGACTCCCTCTCTCCTCCCTCCTCTCTCCCACCCTCCCTCCCCCTCCCCCTCCCTCCTCCCCCTTTCCTCTCACCCCCAACCCCTCTGCATGTCCTAGTGGTACTGGTAGTTGGGTGCATGGAAAAAGCAGCAAGCAAATCGTTTTTCCACTCGGTGAAAAAAATAAAAATGTGTCTTCATTTTAACATTCAGCAATAAATCCCCTTTCTCTTCATGTCCATCATTCTTGGAATATGCTAGAAGATTTTTTGCAAGTTTTATCAAAAACATACTACTTGTAAAAGAAGACAAATCCAAAACCACCCCTTCATATGAAAAATAAAACTTTATTCCTACCATTTTGAAACAGTCCTGTCATCTTTAACCAAAAACAACTGTTTGTTGTTTTTAAAGGTCCCATATTGTAAAAAGTTAGATTTCCATGTCGTTTTTGATTATAAAGCAGGTTAAGGTGCTATATAAACAGTGTGAAAGTGCACACAGCCCGTATTCAAAAAACTGTGACTTTAAACGAGCCGTCGGGACTTCCGTACAGTTGTGATGTCATGTCACAACTATGCTATATATATATAGGTAGAAAGTGCCACTACAGTGCCAGAGATTCCCCGGCTGCAATGATGGTGCAGCGATGCAAAAAGCACATCATGCGTATGACCTGGAAACGCTGACCAATCAGATCAGACAGGGATTTTTCCGGAGCAGAGCTTAAAGAGACAGAGCGTTTCAAACAGGTATATTCAGACAGTACGAGAAAATGTATGTTTTTTAAACATAAACATGCTCTAGTAGAAACCCAAAATACAAATATGAACCTGAAAATGAGCACAATATGGGCCCTTTAATTTACAGTTTAGAATCTGTTGTTACTTCTTTATTTATATAAAGAAGTGGTAATAAATTAAAAGTGCACCAAATGTACAGTAAGTAAGTTATGACCAGTAGATGGCAGCATTCACCATGTCTGTAATTTGATGTGCCATGGACTGAATGGTGGTGCTTTCTGTATGTGAGTAGAAAAAGGTTGTAACTTATCATACTTGAAATTACTTAGTATATTTCATACTACTCCAAAATGTTTTAGGGAAAAAAATAATTTGGATACAGAATGTTAGATAACGGCTCATTTTACACAATAGCTTCACTTTCATTCAAATACGGGTGTGATTACCAATAATACTATCTTTTGGCTGTATTCTATTTAGTTTTGCCACTTCCAGGGTCTTTTTACTGTGTATGCTAGCTCACTGTCATGTCTTACTGGTACACTTCAATATAACAGTCATCGTTAATCAGCGATATTGGCAACACCTGTGATTTTCCTGCTATGAGGAGCCAAAATGTGCCGCTGGTCTGTGCCTATATTCAGACTGTGTAATCAGTGTTGTATAAAGTACTAGAAAGCAATACTTGAGTAAAAGTACAAGTATCGTACTAGAAAAAGACTTTGGTAGAAGTGGAAGTTACCTTTTAGAATATTACTTAAGTAAAAGTCTTAAAGTATCTGATATATACTGTACTTAAGTATCAAAAGTAATTTTCTGATATTTAATGTACTTAAGTATTTGAAGTAAAAGTAAAAGTTTTTTTTTTTTTAAAAGCAAGCGGTTAGAACTTTTATTGTGGCTTTCTTATAGTAAAGCATAAAGCATATTCAGGGTTCCCATATCTTCTTAATCTCACTCATCAAATCAAAATCACATTCTTTTCTAGGACTTTTCAGGCACAATTTTAGAGCTGACATCAATGTACAGAAACATTTCTTGCAACACAGGTGTATGACGTTATCTTCACCACTACCCTGTTCACCGAGTTCACCACTATCGTCGGGGTGGTCGCAGGGCTCAACATAAAAAAAAATCCCCACTGGCCCCCGGGGCCAGTAGATCAGAGTTTTGCTGGCCCCTTCTACATTTTTACTGGCCCTGAAAGAAATATCATAGGTGTGATTGGAAAAGGACAAAAAAGCAGGAAGATATACGCCGCACCTATGCTTTAGAAAATGGTTCTAACCCAGCTAGCCACTGCCACTGGATGTTGTGCCATTAGCAGCAAAGCTAAGGGGTCATCAACTACATTTTTCCAAGGGCCAGAATTTTTTTAAGCAGACACTCCAGGGGCCGGACTTTCAAATAGAGAAAATTAAATTATACCTAATACCATCATCTTGTTTGATATTTTCACTTTCTTACTAAATTAATGCTATATTTTTTTACATTAGTAAGCAAACCCCTAAAAACATGGAAAATCCATAATGATAACTAGATAGGCTACTTAACTAGAAAATGATCTCCGATTAGTCCTGTATGCATAATTTGAAATAAGACAATTCTGTTGCTAAATAATACAACCGGCAACATCGTCAAGAATGAAGAACGCGTCATTCACGTGCATATTAAGTAGCCACATGTATTTGTTTTGGTCTTATAATACATCCACAGGTTTACCGCTCCAGCGGAGAGGGTGGCTCGTTTAGACAGCAGCTACGCTTACAAGAGTTTGTCCAAAGTTCAAGATTGGTTGCAAATTAAGACAAACAGTTAGACTACAAACTGACATCTTTCATTTTAGCTCGTTTGTAAAGTCGCTATTTGCAGAGTAGAGCTGTGTTTGCACAGCGCGGTGGACGAGAGTGGACAGCGCAGACAGATCAGACTGAGATATGGTTTCTACGTGTTTCTGCCTGTAGAACAGGTGCGTGGGTTATTGATAAGTATTGACTCTTTAATCATGGAGGTTTTATTGTAGGCTACTTACTTACAGTAACGAGTGTAGCGTTAGTTCATCTGCGCCATCGGCAGTAAATAATCCTCGGTAACGTTTCCAGTCAGTACATGTGCTGCGTGAAGTAACGCACACACCAGTGACTGTGGCTGCAACCAGCCCGACATACGTTTTTACTGGCCCCGGGCCATCGGGCCATTGCTTATGTCGAGCCTGGTCGTCTACGATAACGGGAGGTCCTCCAGTAGGTGCTCGTGCTTCCATGGCGGTTTCAGTTGTGCGTCCTCCTCCTCCTCCTCCTTTAGCAACAAACAAGCGCTGAAATAGAGCGCGCGGCGTGCGGAGCGTGCGTAATGCAATCTAGGAGCAGTGATTCGCCAAACCTCCCTTATTGCAGTCGCACACATTTCTTCTAATTTTATTTTTTAGTAACGAGTAACGAAGATGCTTAGTGGAAATATAACGGAGTAAAAGTATACATTTTATCTAGGAAATGTAGTGGAGTAAAAGTGAAAGTTGACATAAATTTAAATAGCGAAGTAAAGTACAGATACGTGAAATTTCTACTTACGTACAGTAACGAAGTATTTGTACTCCATTACATTACAACACTGTGTGTAATACACATATACATTGTCTGTTTAAATTGATTGTTTATAGTTATAAGAGGCATTTCAATCCAATAGATTATATTACATGTTAATTTCTTAAAAACATGCAACAGTGTCTGACAGATTAGACTTTTAAAGCTACTTTCACACACCAGCTGATGACAAATCTGACGAGCACAGCGAGGACTCGCACCCCGTTTACACGTACATGGTTATTTTGAAAAACGGAGACATTTCCCTTTGTTTACACGCAAACGGAGAATTCGCCTCTGAAAACGATTCTTTCTAAAAACTCCGGCCAGAGTGGAATTTTTGGAAAACTTCGTTTGCATGTTTGCATGTAAACTGAGAAAAACTGAGGTTTAGGCAGCCAAGGTCTGCCTTAAGCTTGGTTGTGAGGGCGGCGCGGGTAATGTCCTCCTTTTGATGAGGAAAATCATTGGTAGATGCGTTGGGGTAGTGCTCTAAAAAAACATACATGTTATGGTCTAAGACAGTCCAAAACCCTCCAAAATTAAAAACTAGAGTGCTAAAACTCAAATTGGTGATGTCATCAAGCACAAAGTGTGGAACTGCTCCATAGACAATACATTTGGAAAGATGTTATAGATGACACAAAGAACACCCAGGGGAATGCATGGGAGTATATGTTACCTTTTCTGTGTCAAAACTGAGAACACAACAAAAGGATAAAGCTCATACATCGGTTTCTTAGAGAGAATAGCTGCTGTTCACGAATGTTGTTTGAACGTCTCTTGGCCATTTGGAACACCATATTGGAATTCTTAACCCTCCTGTCAAATTTGACCCATTTTCAAAAAGTTTCTACATCACAAATTTGGGTTTCTTTCAACCAAATTGTCAAAGAAAATAACATGGATGGTTCCATACAACGCTCTTCACAAGTAAGTACACTCTTCATTGAATTTGGGTGTTTTATTCTATTTTATAGCATTTAAAAAAAAAAAAAAAAAAAAAAGAAAAGGACGTTGAAAAAAGTGACAAAAATGTCAGAAAAAGTGACAAAAATTGGAGGAAAAAACTCGACAAAAACATTGGAAAAAGTGACAAAAAATTGACAAAACATCGAAAAGTGTCAAACAAAAAAAGAAACGTTGAAAAAAACTGTTTGAATTTAAACGACGGGAAGACAACACAAGGGTTAATTTAGTTGATGTTCCCCTTTATTGACTCTTGTTGCCAATTTTCTCTGGCTTTCTTTTGACCTCTCTAAATTGAACAGGAAAACCCAGAGTGGGTTTCCTTACCTGAAAGTGTTGCAATAGAAAGGTTTCAGCATGTCATTTCAAGCACTCAGGTGTCTTCCACACTATACCTGTTTTGCCTGATGAGTTGAATGGCCTTGGGAGGGACGAGGCAGATACATAATGGCATTTTCTATAGGGGATTTGCTACTTCAATAGACCTTTTGAAATAAAACCGGTTTAAGGAATACAGTCACTAGACTCGCACTTCTTGGCCTATGAGTCAGTAACAAAAAGTAAAGGTCTGTTAGCTTCCTATTTAAGTCTCTCTCATACAGATTGTTCTGTTGGCCCTTGTTGGTGGCTGATATTACACCTTTACTTATCACCGATGAAGGAATAACATTTCATTCTAGTTTGCTCTCTTTTTTTTATCACTGGACGTGTCCCATGTCCTCTTTCAACTGGATCAGCAGCCTTATTTGTCAGTGAGCCAGATGACTTTAGTCTAGAAAAGAGAATCTTGACTGGGACTTTCTAAATTCCATCTTGTGAGAAAGGAAATCTTTCTTGATTTTTTTTTTCCTTCTGTGAAATGAGCTGATAACGGGGCTGTCAGACTACTAAAGAGGACCACAAGCTTTGCTTATCGAAAAGGATTTGGTGAAAGTGGGAGTCTTCACTTAAAACAGGTAAGCAAAGAAAGCTGCCAGCACTCTAGGAGAAGATGATCACATCTCGGTAAGCTGTATATCATACCGTAAGATTATTATTATTGACACGCAGATTTTGTGGACTGAGGTCATTTCTGTATTCATCTGCTGATATAACTGCTCCTTTTTAACTCTCTTTTGATCGTTTCAAAAAAAGTTGAGCTCGGAAGTTCATTCTTGACCCGGGGGACAGCAGTTGACAAAACAATCTTAACCACAAGGTCCATTTGGTAGCTGATCTGGAGCCATTAACCATATCACATGCCAATATTTATGAAGAGATGGAGTTAGCTTAGCTGTAATGGAATTGTAGAAGCACAAGATCTCATAGAAATGGGTACTGTTAAGTGTACCGTAAGTCTGTGCTACCAACATTGCCATCTTGAGTTCAGCTTGCTTCACGTTTTCTGCTTCTGTCTGTTCTTTCATGATGAAGGATGAAATCTCCCGCGTGCCCTTATGTGCCTCTTGTGGGCGATGGCGCCGCTGTGTTTTGATGTGCTGGGTGATGTCATTTTCCCCGCCGTGCGCTACATTAAAATCAGTGCGACACACCTTACAAAAAGCGTGGAGGTTGTCGATATGACTAGGTAAGATGCATGTAAATGTTAAAATGTACAGCTATATTTCGATTTCTTTGCGGGAACACTGCCTTCATCTGCCATTCTTATCTGCTTGCTTTCGGGTCTGAACTTTCCGCGAAGCTTGCGCAGAAATCAACTGCGCAACTGGGTTATAGGTTGCCAGGTTGAGGTGACAAACGGGTTGAAAATTGGCAGCTATGTGTTACAGTCATTGTGAGCCTTTTAAAAAGGCCTAATGAGGAGGTAGGCATAGTCCTGTAGTTGATGTCTTCACTTCTTGGTGCAAAGAGTTTTATTTAGGCTATTGATTAACGTGTCCAAAACTAAAGATATGATAATCAATTTTCAGGAGAAGGATGTTGAGATTGTTTCTCAATATAAAAACTTGGGAACCATTAATGATAATACATTATGTTTTGAACCCAACGCAGACACTGTTTGTAAAAAAAAAAAAAAAAAAAAAAAGTTCAGTCCAGCAGAGGCTTTTCTTTTTAAGAAAAAATAAATGATTCAATGTGTGCAATGTTTTAATGACTTTGTTTTATCAGTGTTTTGTCAAGTCTGGCCTCATGTCTTGCTTAGCGGCTTGGTATGGCAGGCTTCCGCTGGCTGGTATAAACAGGTAAATGCAGGATATCTATTGTAAGCGTGTCACCTGCAAGGCTCAACAAATTCTCAACTCAAGTTTCGGCATTCCCAGAACCAGGCGTGTTAGGGCTTCTTTTATCCCTGTGGCCATTGAGAAGCTTGATTTATGCTCCTTCATTTACTTCCTTACCTCCTGATTTTATGCGTATCTGTGTAAAATAGCAGGATTAGCTTAGATTGATCATTTATTTATTTATTCCATTTACTTGTATATTTACTTGTCTCTGTACAGCACTTGACATGTATTTATTTACTGTGCTGTTTCCAATGTTTCCAGTTAGCTTCTCTTTCAGTGTTAGCCTGGCTCCGCCCTCCTACGTACTTCCGCTCAATTTTCATTTTCCATCAGTACTACGTCTGGGTTTGCGGTATATTCTTGGGTTTTTGGTTAGTGGTGAAGGAGTTGGCTAAGGCGAACACTAGCGATGCTAAGCCGATAGTTGTTGTTGTCTCCCCTCTCGTTAGCCTGGTCCTACCAGACAGTACGTAGGAGGGCGGAGCCAGGCTACCAGAGTGGCTCTGGGCAGATCCAATAGTTTTAAACTTCAACGGAGTACTTCAAGGAAGTTAACACTTGTCAATGGAGAGTGGCCAGACTCTCTGTACAAATGAAATGGACCAGAGTCTGGTTGGACCAGGCTAGTTCAGTGTGGCAGGTGTACCTTATGTACCTTGCATTTGTGGTGGGGAATTTTGTGTTTGTTACTGTTGTGCTGTCAATGTTTTTTGTTCGTCATGGTCCTTGATGTGATTTGATGCCTGCTGCAGATCAAATTTCCTTCGGGATAATAAAGTTGATACAATCGGAAACTCCAGTACATACTAAATGGACCTTTTGATGAGATTGTTTTGACAACTTTCAAAGATAGCCTCCCCCCCTCTCTTGCCTCTTTCCTTTCTCATGACTTTGTTTACTCTCTGTATACTCTGTACACACCGACCTTTTCATTTCACAGTACATTTACTGTATTTTGATACTCAAAGCTATGTCTTTTTTTTACACTGATTTAAGATTTGTCCAAACTAACACACTGTTCGTGTATTTGCAGTTGAATGGCGTGGTGCTACTATCGCTGGCGGAGAGTGTTAATCTGTGTGTGCACACCATGCATCTCCCTGGCCCTGCTGTTCGTCTACGTTACCGTCATGTTGTGTATGGCCACGAATGGAACAACAACGTCGGGCCTGGACGCCGTTCACTTCGTTGCCTCGGGAAACAACCCTAAAACTTTCTGGGAGCTCCACCTGCATGGGGACGCCTTTTGGAACCGTCTCCAGCGGACCCTGGACAACCATTTCAACCCCATCCTGTGCCTCAACAACACCAAGAGGGGATTTGAAAATGGTACATTTCACAAGCCCCTACTGACGCAAGGTTTCTCTAAAGTTATCAACTCGGACAGCACGAGGAGAAACTTTGACCAGCTACCACAGCAGATACAGGAGTTTATAAGCCACATGCAAAGGAGAGACTACCCAGCCCTCCTCCAGCCAGATGGAGTGTGTGGAGCTGGGACAAAGGAAGAGAAGGAGGCCCCTCTGCTTCTCCTGGCCATCAAGTCAACAGGGCAGAATTTTTTTAACCGGCAGGCCATTCGACGGACCTGGGGCCAGGCAAAATGGGTAGCAGGACCGAAGAGGAACGGAAATGGAGGAGAAGGTGGAGGATACGTCCGTAGGGTGTTCCTGCTAGGCAAAGGAAGTACTGAGGAACTGGGTGTGAATGCATCTGTGTTATTGCAGATGGAGAGTAAACAGTACGGAGACATTCTGCAGTGGGACTTCAAGGACACATTTTTCAACCTCACCTTAAAAGATGTGCTCTTCTGGAGCTGGTTCAAACGCTCGTGCGGCCGGACTCGCTTCGTCTTTAAGGGGGACGACGACGTCTTCGTCAACACCCCCAAAATGATAAGCTACCTCCAGGACCAGCTAAAGAAGCCACGAGCACACAAGACACTACAAGACTTCATGGTCGGAGATGTCATAGCTGCAGCTGTACCGATCCGTTTCAACAAGTCCAAGTACTTTATCCCAGACAGTTTCTACAAGGGCTTCTATCCTATGTATGCAGGCGGTGGAGGGGTGGTGTACTCAGGACTGTTGGCCAAACGCCTACACGACATGTCTAAAAGGCTTAACCTGTTCCCCATCGATGACGTATATGTGGGGATGTGTATGGTTCGGCTCAACGCTCACCCTGTCCACCACCCTGCCTTCCTCACGTTTGACTTTCCTAACAAGGAAGAGGAGGAGCTGTGTTCCTATCACACAATCCTATTGGTCCACAAACGAAGCCCCGACGAGGTAGTTAAACTGTGGGCCCATGTGAAAAAGACACAGGCACAGTGTTGGGATGTGCCCCTGAGAGAGGCAAACAAGTAGAAGAACAAACTGGAAGACCGTCCAAAGTTTCTCTATTGAACGATTTTGCCACGACGGTCTGATAAAGTTGTAAAGAGGTGACACTGTATTAACTACACAATATGTTATGACTTGATGCTGTAAATCAATATCATGACTATCATCATGTCTACTCATTCTTGAAATTTTTTCAGTTATATCAGGGACCCCTAAGCTGAACGAGAGACCAAGTAGGGACCCCCTACCACATATAACGTATAAAATTGAGCTGCATATTAAACTGTGCAGAATGGATCAAATGAAATGGCAATTATATATGCATCATGTTTTAATGTCAAACATACATCTGGAAAGCACAGTGACTCCTTGAGCTTAACTGTATGGCTACCAGCGGCTAACTTACCTATAGTAAGCTTATCTTTAATGTGTAAATACATTTTTTATTCACTTATAGGCCAATTTATCTTTGCTATTAAAATTTCGCATTCATATTAATGTATATTTTCAGACTTATTTTAAGTTTTGAAATAAGAAACATTCAGAAAAATATATTTTTTACATAATTTGGCGGCCCCCCTGAACTAACTCTTGGGATCCCCAAGGGGTCCCGGACCCCCTGTTGAAGATCTCTGAGTTATTTCATTGATTTTCAAAATGAATGTACACATAACAGTGTTTTACCACAAAACGATAACATAGCTGTGACATGCAGACATGATGTTTGCTACAATATATTCCCTAACTAACCCATCAAGTCTGCAAGTGTTTTGTCATATGGGACTGAAATGAAATGAATAATATGTAAAATAAATAAATACTAATAATCAAAAACGCTATGAAATGCAACAGAAAATGAGTTCACACTTGTGGTGCAAGAAGACAGTTGTTTAGCTAAAATGCTAAGCTATTGTAACAGTAGCACAAGTGGAGAAGAGACAGGTGTGAACAGACTCAGTGATGTGTGTTATGCTTACATTAGCCACTTTAAGCTAGTGGTCTTATCGCACCAAGTAAGGATGTGTATTGAATTGTACTGAATTGAGCAATAGTGTTTTAATGCTTATGATTTAGATTTATTCATTTGTAAGAGAAACAATGTGTTATTTCTTCCCTCAAAAAGTCTCACTTTAAGGGCTAGTAAAGTCTCAACATACCTCTTCTTATGTACATAAAGTGTATGCTCAAAACAATTATGTTTACAGTTGAGCCAGTTTTGCAGTGTTAAAAGTGGAAAGGTCTCCCTGCAGCATGTCTACATCATCTGAGTTTAATGAGCAGCGGGTGTCAGCTTCTAGTGATGTTTTATAATCTGAAAAGTCTGTTTTCACTTCATTTAGGCTTGCTATTTATAACTGTCTAGCCAATGTGATTAATGAGTAAAAATATTTTCTTCTTGTACGTTCCTGTATTTCTGTGTTTTCATATCCCCATAAACATTTCATTGACACCAATGGACTTATTTACAGTCTGCTTTGCTTAAGCAACTTGTATAGGTAATGTGCTGCTATGATAGCAAATGCATAAAAAACACCAAACTCCAAATGTGATAATCCAAGTGTCTGGAGTGCAGAGCCCTGGGACATGGGCAGACACATAAGGGGGAGTCTGTGGCTTTCTACATGTGTGACAAGTTTCCCAATGAGCAAAGGGGGGAAATTTGACAATGGCCCTGTGAGAAGCAGATAGAGTTGTCCATTATGGGTGACACAAAAGCCTACATGAGCCAACTTAACTAGTAATATCAACATCTTCTGGATGTTCCCCCATGGTATGTTTAGATTTCCTTGTTCTGGGTGCTTACTTACCATTTTATGGTTTTACAGATGCAATTGGAATATTAAAATTCATCTCCGTAAGCGCTCATTATTAGTTATATTGGGGGGTTGAAGACTTCATTGCCCTCTAGAAAACCAAACCAAACCCTTGACTGTTGGCTAAGTATGATTAGCTTGCAATGCATTCAGCAGCATTTTGTATCACTTTTCTTTTACATAATATACTATGATTTTTGTTCAATATATCATACTATGATTTTTTTTTTTAACATCCTATAATGTGACTTTTTTTGACATGCTATGCTATGACTTTTTTCGTCATAGTATAAAATGCTTTTTTGTTCAGGTTTTCAACATGCTACACTATGACTTTATTCATCAAACTATACTATGACATACCACTTTTTAACATATTATACTATGACTTTTATAATCACTTTTTATCAATTGTTTTGACATACGGTAAATATATTACGGTTTTCAGCATAGCACATTTGGTGGCATGTCGCTTCAATGGTTGGAAATGCTGCAACAAACTATACAATGCTATACTTTTTTCCACATGCTATAGTATCACTCTTTTTGCAACTTCCTGTTTTATCACTTTTTTCGACATATACTATGACTTTTTTATCTCCTTTTGTTCACATATACTATCACTTTTTTTCAACATGCTATACTATGTCTTTTTAATCACTTTTATCGACATACTATATTATGACATTTTAATGGATTTTGTCGACATACTTGACTTGACTATGACTTTATGATGACTTTTACTATACTATGCTATGACAAATTTTTACATACTATACGACTTTTTCAACATTCTATAACACTATACTATGACTTTTATATCACTTTTGTCGTCATGCTATACAATGACTTTTTAATGGCTTTTACTATACTATGCTATGACTATTTTTGACATACTATACTATGACTTTTTTCAACATTATATACTTTTTCGACATACTACAATATGATTTTTTTTCGACATACTATACTATGACTTTTTTCGACATACTATACTACAACTTTTTAATTACTTTATTCAACATACTATACTATCACATTTTTTGACTACTATGACGTTTTAATGGATTTAGTCGCCATACTACACTGTGACTTTTTTATCACTTTATTTGACATACTATACTGTGACTTTTTTCGACATAATATACAATGACTTTTTAATGGCTTTTACTATACTATGCTATGAGTGTTTTTTACATACTATGCTACGACTTTTTTCAATCTATACTTTTTTCGACATACTATAATATGACTTTTTTTCGACATACTATAATATGACTTTTTTTCGACATATTGCAGTATGACTTTTTTATCACTCTTTTCGACATTTTCTATAACTTTTTAATTTACTTTTTTCGACATACTATACTACGACTTTTTTAAACATTCTATACATACTACAATATGATTTTTTTCGACATACTATACTTTGACTTTTTCATCACTTTTTTTGACATATTATGCTATCACTTTTTTGATATACTATACTACGACTTTTTTAAACATTCTATACATACTACAATATGATTTTTTTCGACATACTATACTTTGACTTTTTCACCACTTTTTTTGACATACTATACTATCACTTTTTTGATATACTATACTACGACTTTTGTATCACTTTTCTTTACATAATATACAACGACTTTTTTATCTCTTTATTTGACACACCATACCATGAAATTTTTGGACATACTGTACTATGACTTTTTAATTACTTTTTTGAAATACTATACTACGACTTTTTAATTACTTAATTCAACATACTATACTATCAATTTATTCAACATACTATACAATGACTTTTTTTTACCTTTTTCGACATACTATACTATGACTTTTTTCTACCTATTATACTATGAGGTTTTAATGGATTTTGTCGCCATACCATACTATGACTTTTTGTTGACTTTTTTGACATACTATACTACTTTTTTATCCCTTGTTGTTCACATTCTATAATATCACTTTTTTTCAACATACTATACTGGGACTTTTTTTTATCACTTTATTCAACATAATATACTAGGACTTTTATCGACATACTATACTGTGAGGTTTTAATGGATTTTGTCGCCATACTATAATATGACTTTTTAATGACTTTTTTTTTGACATACTTTACTGTGACTTTTTAAACATTCTATACCTACTATATTATGATTTTTTTTTCGACATACTATACTATGACTTTTTCATCTCTTTATTCAACATACTACAGTGGGTACGGAAAGTATTCAGATCCCTTTACATTTTTCACTCTTGTTTCATTGCAGCCATTTGCTAAAATCAATAAAGTTCATTTTAGAAGTAGAAATTTTTGCAAATTTATTAAAAAAGAAAAACTGAAATATCACATGGTCATAAGTATTCAGACCCTTTGCTGTGACACTCATATTTAACTCATATGCTGTCCATTTCTTCTGATCCTCCTTGAGATGAATCTCCTCCTTCATTGGAATCCCTCTGTGTTTAATTAAACTGATTGGACTTGATTAGGAAAGGCACACACCTGTCTATATAAGACCTTACAGCTCACAGTGCACGTTAGAGCAAATGAGAATCATGAGGTCGAAGGAACTGCCCAAGGAGCTCAGAGACAGAATTGTGGCAAGGCACAGATCTGGCCAAGGTTACAAAAGAATTTCTGCAGCACTCAAGGTTCCTAAGAGCACAGTGGCCTCCATAATCCTTAAATGGAAGAAGTTTGGGACGACCAGAACTCTTTCTAGACCTGGCCGTCCAGCCAAACTGAGCAATCGTGGAAGAAGAGCCTTGGTGAGAGAGGTAAAGAAGAACCCAAAGATCACTGTGGCTGAGCTCCAGAGATGCAGTAGGGAGATGGGAGAAAGTTCCACAAAGTCAACTATCATTGCAGCCCTCCACCAGTCGGGGCTTTATGGCAGAGTGGCCCGACGGAAGTCTCTCCTCAGTGCAAGACATATGAAAGCCTGCATAGAGTTTGCCAAAAAACAAACTCATAGTCAGGAGTCCCTGACTATGAGAAATAAGATTCTCTGGTCTGATGAGACCAAGATCGAACTTTTTGGCGTTAATTCTAAGCGGTATGTGTGGAGAAAACCAGGCACTGCTCATCACCTGCCCAATACAATCCCAACAGTGAAACATGGTGTTGGCAGCATCATGCTATGGGGGTGTTTTTCAGCTGCAGGGACAGGACGACTGGTTGCAATTGAAGGAAAGATGAATGCGGCCAAGTACAGAGATATCCTGGAAGAAAACCTCATCCAGAGTGCTCAGGACCTCAGACTGGGCCGAAGGTTCACCTTCCAACAAGACAATGACCCTAAGCACACAGCTAAAATAACAAAGGAGTGGCTTCGGAACAACTCTTTGACCATTCTTGACTGGCCCAGCCAGAGCCCTGACCTAAACCCAATTGAGCATCTCTGGAGAGACCTGAAAATGGCTGTCCACCAACGTTCACCATCCAACCTGACGGAACTGGAGAGGATCTGCAAGGAAGAATGGCAGAGGATCCCCAAATCCAGGTGTGAAAATCTTGTTTCATCATTCCCAAGAAGACTCATGGCTGTACTAGCTCAAAAGGGTGCTTCTACTAAATAGTGAGCAAAGGGTCTGAATACTTATGACCATGTGATATTTCATTTTTTCTTTTTTTTAATAAATTTGCAATAATTTCTACATTTCTGTTTTTTTCTGTCAAGATGGGGTTCTGAGTATACATTGAGAAATAAAATTAACTTTATTGATTTTAGCAAATGGCTGCAATGAAACGGAGTGAAAAATTTAAAGGGGTCTGAATACTTTCCATGCCCACTGTATACTGTGACTTTTTCGACATACTATACTATGACGTTTTAATGGATTTTGTCGCCATACTATACTATGACTTCTTAATGACTTTTTTGACATACTATGACTTTTTTTATCACTTTTTCCAACCTACTACAATATGACTTTTTTATCTCTTTATTCGACATACTATACTATGACGTTTTTATGGATTTTGTCGCCATAAAATACTATGACTTTTTGATGACTTTTCTCGAAATACTATACTATGACTTTTTTGTCCCCATACTATATTTTGACTTTTTTATCAATTTTTTAGAAATGCTATACTATGACTTTTTTTAATCTCTTTATTCAACATACTATACTATGACTTTTTTCGACATATTTTACTATGACGTTTTAATGGATTTTGTCGCCATACTATGACTTTATCACGTTTTTAGACATACTATACTATGAGGTTTTAATGGATTTTCCTATACTATGTTTTTGACATACTATACTAAGACTTTTTTCAACATTCTATACTTTTCCAACATACTACAATATGACTTTTTTAGACATACTATGACTTTTTTATCCCTTTTTGTTCACATTCTATACTGACTTTTATCGCCATACTATACCATGACTTTTTAATGACTTTTTTTCGCCATACTATACTACAACTTTTTATCACTTTTGTTTTCATACTATGCTATGACTTTTTCAAGACCTTTTTCAACATACTATACTACGACTTTTTTTATCATTTTCTTCGACATGCTATACTATCACTTTTTGACACTTTTTTTTGACATACTTGACTTTTTTCAATGGTTAGCAATGCTGCAAATAATACCAGCAAGTGGGAATTGCAGTTTCTGACCCCTGGTTCTATCCCCACACCATGCATGACTTTTTTGACAAAATATACTATGACTTTTTTCGACACACTATATTATGACTTTTTTGTCACTTTTTTTCAACCTGCTATACTATGACTTTTCAATCACTTTTTTCAACATATAACATACTATGACTTTTATTTTATCACTTTTCGACATACTAAACTATGACTTTTTTATGACTTTTTCCAACACACTAGACTATGATTTTTTTTTTTTTGACATACTATACTATGACTTCTTATCACTTTTTCCAACATCCTATGCCATTCCATACAACTATGACTTTTTAACATAATATACTATGCATTATATATACTGTACACATACAGTAGCTGTTATTTTCACAGCATCATGGGCATCCTTTACATACAAAACCAATCGATCAGTAAAAGAGTAAAGTTATGCACTCAGCACCACTTCATTTGAAGCATGTTGTCTTACTAACTTGTGTCGTAGAAAGTTCTTGTAGAACTGGTTCCACTGGCAATATAAATGTACTGCTTGGTTAGTGGCTTTATGTCCAATATGTGAGCTCATCTTTTGGGAATTTATAGAAATGGTGAAAAAATGTGTTTACTTTTATATCCATTGGCAACAGTTTTCAGGAGTTGATTCTTTGCACGTGACCAAAAAGACATTCTTTAAAAGGAGAAAGATGTGGAGAGGATGAAGTCCAAGTGATAAAAAAACACAACTTAAGAATGAATCTAATTTATTTCCAAAACCTTCATCATTACACAAACCAAAATCAGCAACTGTGAAAGGACTGTCAGAAATAAATGAGGCACACAGCAGTCACAGTGAACAACTATGTAATTTTGGACATACTATACTGACTTTTTGATCACTTTTTTCTACATACTATACTTTGACTGTTTTATCACTTTTTGACATACTATACTATAACATTTTTTTAAACATTCTATAACATCACTTTTTATCACTTTTTTCAACATTCTATACTATGACTTTTCTTCGACATACTAACATTTGGCTTTTTCAACATACTATACTGTCCTTTTTATCACTTTTTTCGATAAACTATACTGACTTCATCACTTTTTTCGATATACTTTTTGACATGCTACAATAAAAAAAATGTGACTTAAAATATTCCACTCGTTTGTTACATTATTGGTATTATTCAACATTTCAATGAAATTCATTATAATTAAAACCATTCCCACTTTTCCAACTATTCTCACTACCTCACGTTCTTACGCAATTAGGCCAGAAATCCAGTTTTGCTTTAGCAATTTAGCTTTTCAGCATTCACAATCATTTTTCTGCAGGAAATGCATTTTCTAGTAAATAATCAGTCTTTTAGAACTTGGTAGCATCAATGTTTATTAAAGTCTGCTGCAGAACTTAGCACAGCAAAAATATTTCACATAACTGTTAGTTCACAGGATTATCCACTGGCAACAGTTTCGAGGAGAGATAGTTCTTTGAACGTGAGCAAAAAGATATTCATTACAAGGACAAAGATGTGGAGAGGATCAAGTCCAAAAACACAACTTATGATTTATTTCCAAAACCTTCAGCATTACACAAACCAAAATCAGCAACTGGGTAAGGAATGTCAGAAAAAGATGAGGCACACAGCAGTCACAATGAACAAGTATGCATCTTGATCTTTCGGTGCTTTTAACACTGCAAATCCCCATGGCTATCAGCTGCAATCATTTGAAAATCAAATCAATACAATCAGCACTACAAGGAGCTCTGCAAAAGAGCGGTTTACAGTCCAGCTAGTTAAAACAATATCTTTTTAAGGGAGCAGTGAAACTGGAGCTGTTTAAATTGTCACCACGCTCCGGACTTCCATCATGAAAAAAAGTTGTTCTGCCAACGGTGTAAAGGTTTCGAGTTATGCAATTTTTGTGAGTTTCCAACAGATTTATTTTGTCCTATGGAGGAGGAGGTATGGATATAACAGTTTACATTAACATCATCCTGCAAATGTACAGTAAGGCCTGGGTGTAGCGTATACGCTGTAATGTACTTTAGTAATGGCTGCACTGGAGGTCAGAATATAAACATGCTTGAGTTTGTGACACATGCTCAGTCAGACACTGACAGTACAGTAGAAATTGACCCTACAGAATTTCCAACTGGCATGGGATTCTTATTCAATTTCAGTTAAAGTGTGACATTACTGGGATTTTTTAATGCAAATAAACAAGCAAGACTTATTTTGTTCCATTAAGTTTAAGTCCATTGAACGAGCCCAGCCATTTATCGCTACAACAGGCCAGAGTCCAGAGGGAGCTGTTGCATCAGGATCATCATTTCCAATCATCAGTCATCCCGCAGCAGCAGAGCACACGGCCTCGTGATTTCCACAACTCTCACTCTTGATTGTCCGTGTCCTCTGTGCTGCGAACTATGAACCATTTTCTGTCCTTTTCTCTTTGTCATCATCTTCTTCCTCACTGTCCTCCTCCTCACTCTCACTGTAATGGTAGTTACAGCGGTTGGTGTTTACAAAGATGTCGCTCTCATCATCTTCAGAGTCACTGAATTCCTCGTCTTTCTCCTCCGTCTCCTTTTCCTTATCCTGCCGTTTGTCCGTCTTGTCTTGCTCTGGCGGCTCCTCCGTAAACCCCTCTGGCCTGGAGGAAGTGAAGGAAAAAACACAATACACTCAGTTGCGCTTTGCAAAATTGTGTGTGTGTGTGTGTGTGTGTGTGTCCTGCTGGGTTCTTACTCACCAGAGGTGTAGTTTTTGCAGGTTCTGAATGTGGTCTTTGTAGAGAATGAAGCTGATCTCTGCCTTCACCTTCTCTCCTTCCTCAATGGGATCCACAATCACATAGTCACCTTGGGGATCAGAAAGCAGACATATATGAAATGTGAACCAAAAATAAAGCTTTTTATAAATGAAGAGAAATGGAGTTTGTTTTTTCAGCCAGTACTTACAAATGCGTCAATGAACTAGTGACTTTTATTGTCCGTTTCCCCATTTTATTAGGATTATATCGTCAGTTTTTACATTGAACTGGAGGGATTATCAATAATGTATATTACTGGTTGAGACTGGTAAGATGTTAAATGGAGCTAACAAAAAAAGGCAAACTCAAGTTATACTTTATTTTAAGGCACACATCTATAACAGCTCTGTGGTTTTATTTTTAAATGCAATTATTTTACTTTAAATAAAACAAATTACATTTATGTATCATTAGAGTACTACTTTATTATTTATAACCCCTCACGTACAATGTGAAAACTCATGCATATTGTTTAAATATATAACAAATATTGAATTGTACTTTCTTTATTGGATTTGACAGTCAGTTGTTGAATACATACAGACGATACAACTACAAGGCTACTTCAATATATGCTGAAACATAGCACAAGTTAGACTTCATGATGTGCTGGACCTTTGCTTGAGGACATTTTCAGTAACTAGGCAAGCAATGTGAAATTACTTTTCTCTGACTGTTATTTATTTGTCCCTGTGTGTGTATAGCTCACTCACTGACTTGAGTGGCAAGGCTTACGGGAATGCACAGATTTGATTGGCTGAGTAGCATCACGTGAGATGATTTAAAATGCATTCAATCGGTCTGCGAGTTTCCTGGCCCACTAAACCAGCGCTGTAAAAAGGTTAGAAAAGCTGTGCCAGTTCAAATGGAAACACTCCATCAAAAGATAATAATTCTCAATAATTGATCAGTTATAGGTCCAAGTTCGGATAGGATGGCATCTGGGTCCGGACCCACCTATTAGTGACCTCTGATCTAACATCTTATTTCTTTTCTTTCTTTATTTCTTGGTTGGTTATTAGGGCTGCAGCTATCGATTATTTTAGTAATCGAGTATTCTACCGATTATTCCATCGATTAGTCGGATAAGAAATACTTTTGTTTTATTGAAGATTGCTCCTCAATAAAACAATTAACAATAGTTTGGTAAAATTTTAGGAAAAAGCTAAAATTTTATTGCCTACATTGCTTACAATATCATATCTAAAAAAACTAAACCTATTAAGTGCATTCAAGTGCCATATTACATTGTTTTTTAAAAGAAAACTTTTTTCAAATGATATCAACCTCAAACTAAGGCATACAATAAACATTACATTAAGTTGTGCAACTTAACTTTCAGCTTCAACCTGAGACTGATCTATATGTAAATATTAGTTATACTAAACCTAGTTTCATTTATATATTTGATTACAATGCTAAATAGCTCTGTTACACTTATGCTAGTAGATCGTTGATCAGCTGTTTCTCCGTGGAGAGAGAGAGAGAGAAAATGGTGCGCAACAATCGGCTGTTTTTCCGAAGGGATAGTCAACGCGTCAGCTCTTTAGATCAGATCGTGGGCACCACTTCGTATTTTCTTGTCTTTGTTTTTGGTAGTTGTTGTGTTTGGTGTAGTTTCATCGTCCATACGACTTATTTACTTTTGTCGGGTCCGCTTCGTGGAATGAATGATTAAGTTAGACTCCATGTTTTCTGTTGAGATGCTAAAGCACTGACGTCGTGCTATTATTGTGGTAAGCTAGTTAGATTTTGCAGTAGACGTACTGTACAGAGTTTTCGTTTTAATTACGTTTGAACTGATGGAACAAACTTTGGACACTTTCTGTTGTTTTCTCCAGCCTGTCTCTTCTCTCGCTATTTACGCTCTAGCATGCGTCGCCAGCAGCTGACTGAGCAGCGTCTGGTGTGCGACAGTAATAATGATCCGTGCGGAAACACCGTCCGTCAGCGATACAATGTTGGTAACATTGTTTTAACGAAGCTTCGAGGCAAGTCATTTTGCATCAAGGATTTTTTGTAATCGAATTATTAGAGAAATCGTTTCAGCCCTATTGGTTATATATTCCAGTCTGTTGACTATGTGTTGAGGACGTCAGAGACGTTGACAAAAGGGGTTGGTGATGTAATTTAATGGATGCTGATGTTGACGATGGTTGTTGTTGATTATATTGGGTCATATTTGTAAGGCTAATATGCACTTTTCCTACCCTGTGTAGGCTACTTTGATGCTGCTACCCACGCACCTTGTACAGTATTTATTTGGTTGGAACGGTTGTGTTCCAGTTTTTACTGTTGTTTTGGCTTACTCTAGTCCCCCACTCGTGACTGTGTGTATACCTCGTATGTATTTACCGTATTTTCCGGACTATAAGTCGCACTTTTTTTTCCTACTTTGGCTGGTCCCGCGACTTAGCCAGGTGCGACTTATATATCAAAATATATATATAATTTAACATGTTTTTAAATGTTAATTCATACTGAAAACATTACCGTCTACAGCCGCGAGAGGGCGCTCTGGGCTTGCAACAACTAGAATGCTGCTGCTAAAGACAACTGAGAAAGAAAAGAAACTGCAGGTAGTAAAATATGCAGCCGAGAGAGAAAGAAAGTTTGAAATGAGGGAGAAACTTGTGAGGGACTGGCGAAAAGGTTACTCTTACTGCAATGAAGAAAACAAAGAAAGCTAATCGGCTAATCGTGGGCTGAAAGCAAGATGGCCAGAGCTGGAGGAACGAGTCCACAGATGGGTGCTTGAACAACGTGCTGCCGGGAGGGACTCGTCAATGGTGCAGTTACATCTCGACGCCCTGGTAGTTGTTCTGTGTGCTATTGTGTAGTTGAATAACTGTTAATGTGTTATGTTAACATACCGGACACCTACTGTATTCAGCCTGTTCTGTGTGCTATTGTGTAGTTGACAGAGGAAAAAGGCTATTTTTGGTCTTTGATTTTGTGAAATAAATTTCTAAATAAATGCGACTTATAGTCCAGTGCGACTTTTAGGTTTTCCTCTTCATGACGCATTTTTTGACTGATGAAACTTATACTCCGGGGCGACTTATAGTCCGGAAAATACGGTATGTGTCTTTTATGTGTTTATACCTGCTGCACACCCAATTGCCCTTCGGAGACACAATCTACTAGCACTATGGAGAGTTTTTTTTTTGAGTGGGTCCTCAACCAGCTTATGTAATTGATACCAAATGATCTATGTAATAATCTATAATATTTCAATTAAACATCCCACTTCATCACTTACCTCTCTTGATCCAGAGGTTCTTGCGGAACTTGGTGGGCATGCTCACCAGGAAAGTCACACCCTGGGCCGTGACGGCTTCATGGAGGTTGTTACCACGGCTACCAGTAACCTACAAGTGCACAGGTAGAGGATGGAGATAAAGGAGTGAAATGTTTTGTTTGCTTTTATGTGGGTGGTTGTTTACGGTACATACGTTAAATATGCAGTCCATACTAGGGGTGGAACGGTACACGTATTTGTATTGAACCGAAACGGTACGGGCGTCATTGTTCGGTGCATGAATTTACACTGAGAATACACGATATAAAAATAAATAAAACTAGCGTGCAAATTAATTAATGTAATGCGGAACTACTTTTAGATACGCAGGTTCTTTAGGGACACCTAATCTGTAGTCCAGCCTAAGCGCTGAAGCTCTGATTGGCACCCAGTGAGACGGTCCAGTGAGTGAGTCAGAGATAGCAGCACTAAGGACGGGTATGGCGAGTTAAGAGGACCCGCCGGCATCTTTAAGATCGCAAGTTTGGGGAAACTTTGGTTTCCCAGTCAGTTAAAGTAGTACAGGCGAGAGAGTGGCAGATAAGACGAGGACTGTGTGTCGTCGTCGTTCAGCAGTTGGGTATGTGAGTGGAAATAAATCTAACATGCTAACGCATATCCAATGCCATCACCCAGATGTGCATATCACTGGAACGAGACAAAAAAAAACAGTGCTTAACCAGCCTTTAGATACACATACAAGTAGGGCCAAAAAATAAATAAATCGGAATTTACATGTCATCTTCAATGCGCCCGTATTCACTCGTAGAGGAACCTGGCTTCAAGTATTTGCTGTATGTACTCAAACCTCAAACATGCCATCCCGTCCACATATGAGGCAAACTGTAGTCCCTTCCATAATATACAACGAAACACGAACATTGATGGAGCACGAGTTGTCAGCTGCACCTTCCGTTTCACTAACGACTGATGGTTGGACTTCTTGTGCTACGGAAAGCTATCTCACGGTGACTGCTCATTTTATTGACCGAGTGGGAAATGAAAGCGTCAGTTCTATAGACGCGGCCCCTGCATGAGCAGCACACAAGCGCTCACCTAGCTGAGAAGCTACAGGAGGTCGTGGCTGAGTGGAAACTAGAGCAGTAAATAAGAGATGCTGTATTTTCAGTCTTATAGCTGATTGTCTTATTTTGTTTACAAGTTCCAGATGGAGTCTGGAGATGATTTGGGGTACTTATGGTTTACCGTTTACGTCTTGCTTTACACACTTCAGGCTGTTGCAGCTAGCTCAGGGGAGAGACTGGATGACACTAAGTGGTACAGCCCGAGACATGCATAATAAAAAAAATTGCCTCCTGCATCGTGCCGAACTCGTACCGAACCGAGGAACGAACCGAACCGTGACTTCTGTGTACCGTTCCACCCCTAGTCCGCACACATCTCACCTTTACAATCTGCTGGTTTTCTGTGGGTGTGACAAAGTCTCCATAAACCTCCTTGACAACGTGTTTGCGTTTGGTGGCCTGTGACATCATAAACGGTGAGCTTCAGGTTTCTTCGCCAGCTGAGAACAGAAGATAAACAGTGAGGTAGATAATAACATACATTAATAGACAATACATTGAAAGACCACACGACAAAAATCAAAACTGACAAGTTAACGTGAAAATTAGCCACGCTTACACAAATTAACTCAACGTTAGCTTAGCAACTTTTACTAACTTTGGCTACAGCAGTGATTTCAATGATGGTTCTCGTTAGACGAATGACAACACTTAATATTCCATTTACCTATCTAGCTAGTAAGCTAGGAAAGTAAGCAAATAGTTGCTTTCTTACAATTAACGTCAATACAACATTACCATCAACTAAACCGTCACTGCCCTTACTAGTGCTTTAGCTCACTAGTGACGCTAACGTGAGCTATGTCAATATGCAGCTCAACCACGTTAGCATGTTAGATAACTAAATTACCTTGAAAGAAATAAAATAATATTTGTGTCCCTTTAAAGCAGAAAGTGTTTCTGGCCAGCTTGGCAGCAGCTAAAAACTACTTTGGAGAAAAGACACTTTGAAGTATTAAATCATTAAAGCCGAACCGCATGCGTTTCTTTAATTCCTTCCTGTTTTCTGACATCACCAAATGTTACACTTCCGGTGTATGGTGGTCTGCCCTTTCAAAATAAAGATTGATGTCTATTTTACTTTCATTTGTAGGCTAATCTCGCATCGCCAGACTTTAATCCACAGCGTTTCGGAGGGACATGTGATGAGGGTTTAGAATTACACACTTAACATTTCAGATAAAGACAGTCATACTAGAATTCAACTTTGTCACTTCAGCATCAATTGCTATTCATTGTCAGATTATAGTAATTAGTATCTCATTAAATCAGATTGTTACTAGACTATTAAAGTCTAACCTACTGCTCCACACGATCTAGTATTTCCGTGGCAGTGCCTTTGCATTGTGGGAAATAGAGTTTAATTTGCTCTCAATTTGAGAAACATTCAAGATCACTAGAATTCAGTGTTGCCAACCTGTTCTAACATAATACACAAGGTGACACGGATATCAAATACTATTCTGTTCATTTTATTTTATTTAATAAGGGACATTAATGTACATTAATTAACAGGAGCACTTAAATCCATAATATAATTGGGCCTGATTGAGCCATACAGGCTAATTTTCATCTGCAGTCCTGGCAGGTTGATGCCATTAAAAGAAAACCTACAAGAGCATGAGCACAGATATGCCCAGACAAAAGCTCATATGCACAGATACAAGCACATAGGCACAGACTACCACCACTACCCCAGATTATGGTAGCATGTTTGATTTTCCAGTAACCACTGTTTTGTAGATTTGGAGAAAGAGTTAAGAGATGTGATCGTCCTTCGTCACATTTTTATAGTGTTCCAGCCAGGTATGTGCTGCTCGATATACACAAGTAAAATATCTGCAGATTTGATTATGTTTTCACAGTCTAAGAAATCATATTTAGTTTTAAATACACTATAGTTAAATTGTTCTTAATGTAACTAAAATTCGCCAAACTAAATTTAATTATTTCCCCAACTTTTGTAACCTGTATTTTGAATGTGAGTTATGTATCTATTATAATGCCTAAATATTTAAACTTGTGCACTACTTCTCCCTGGGTCTGGATCTCTATTTGCAGACTGTGAAAAAAACATCCAGATTTTGCTTTTGTTAACCAATTTCAGATATTGACCATTGAAGCTGATAGTTCTTCTGTGGGCTGCTTCATGTTGTTAGCATGTAGACATGTGACCGTATCAAGTTACAGTAGGTGGACAAACTTCAAGTAGGTCATCAATGTACAAACTGGACCCAAAATTAAAACCTTGACCATTTGTGAGGTTTTATCGTCTATGGGAACACATTGTTTTTTTTATTTAGTATTGTCTCCTTTCAAATTTCAACTATTTTTATTTAAAGGAGCAGTGTGTATAGGACTTAGAAATGGAATATAATATTAATAACAATTTTTCCTTAGTATGTATCTGTCTGCCGTAATGCACTGCCATGTTTCTACAGTAGCACAGAACAGACAAACCAAACACTAGGTGACACAAAAAGAAATTCTAATATACAAAGATTACCTTTTTAAAGAAATATCTGATATGGTCAATATAATCATAATTATGGGTAAATATCACATTAATTCATGTAAAAATCAAAAACCCTCACTGACTTAGAAATTAATTATTGTTTGTCTTTTCCACTATTAGGTTAGCTGATACACACCAGCTAATAGACTAATTGTCACAATTGATGGTGTTTTGACCAAGACTGAATGTTTTAGTTTTTTGTTATTTATTCTCTGCTACCATATGGGTCGACTGTAATTAGCTGATTTAGGGTCTCAACATATAAATGATGTGGGACACAATGGTATTCAGTTGGTTGCAATCTGCAACTTCACCGTTTGATGCCACTAAATCCTACTGTAGAATATTGTTCTTACTATTTGCAGATGAATATAATAAGAATGTAAAAGGTTTCCATAAAAGACCAAGTTTGTTTTGGTGTATGCTTATTGCGCACAAGGTTTAGCTTAAGCTATAACTATAGAGTAGTTAAAAGTCATGAGTCGCGAGCAAAGTACATTGAGTAATGATAACAAACGAAACAGGAACAGAATGTACCGCTTCGCGTGAGAGCAAATGAGGACGAGACATAATACTGTGGCCCCCTGGCGTGTGATGTGTGAAGATAACAGTCCCGGTGCAGGAGAAGAAGAGGGGGCCCAAGAAAGGAAGTATAAGAGATGAGAGGAAGAATAGATCGGGGTTCACGAGGTCTGACAGTCTAGAGATATGTGGACCGGCTCTGGGTTTTTTGTCTGTTGTTAGGGAAACTTAGTCTCTGCGTGCTTTGTGATCCCACAGATCTGTGTATTGTAGCTTCAATGCTTGACTGATTAAACAAATATATTTTACTTTATCTTATCGTCTTATTTGGCTCTTGCTTAGTATCAATGTAATAACAATTTTAACAAATGTGCAGGGATAGATAGGTCTTTTATTGGAGTCAGACACATTGTCCCAAAAGAGGGGACACATAGGAGGTAAATCCCCAACACTACACAATGCTCCTTTACTTATAAGCAGAACACAAATTCACTATAACAGCAGTGCAATTCTATGAAGTATAATGTTGTCTCCACTTACTTTTTATATATGTTACTATGACATTTTAAGTCAATGTACAGTGCCTTGCGAAAGTATTCGGCCCCCTTGAACTTTTCGACCTTTTGCCACATTTCAGGCCTCAAACATAAAGATATAAAACTGTAATTTTTTGTGAAGAATCAACAACAAGTGGGACACAATCATGAAGTGGAACGAAATTTATTGGATATTTCAAACCTTTTAAACAAATAAAAAACTGAAATATTGGGCGCAAAATTATTCAGCCCCTTGAAGTTAATACTTTGTAGCGCCACCTTTTGCTGCATTACAGCTGTAAGTCGCTTGGGGTATGTCTCTATCAGTTTTGCACATCGAGAGACTGACATTTTTGCCCATTCCTCCTTGCAAAACAGCTCGAGCTCAGTGAGGTTGGATGGAGAGCGTTTGTGAACAGCAGTTTTCGTTCTTTCCCCACAGATTCTCGATTGGATTCAGGTCTGGACTTTGACTTGGCCATTCTAACACCTGGATATGTTTATTTGTGAACCATTCCATTGTAGATTTTGCTTTGTTTTTTGGATCATTGTCTTGTTGGAAGACAAATCTCCGTCCCAGTCTCAGGTCTTTTGCAGACTCCATCAGGTTTTCTTCCAGAATGGTCCTGTATTTGGCTCCATCCATCTTCCCATCAATTTGAACCATCTTCCCTGTCCCTGCTGAAGAAAAGCAGGCCCAAACCATGATGCTGCCACCACCATGTTTGACAGTGGGGATGGTGTGTTCAGGGTGATGAGCTGTGTTGCTTTTACGCCAAACATAACGTTTTGCATTGTTGCCAAAAAGTTTGATTTTGGTTTCATCTGACCAGAGCACCTTCTTCCACATGTTTGGTGTGTCTCCCAGGTGGCTTGAGGCAAACTTTAAACGACACTTTTATGGATATCTTTAAGAAATGGCTTTCTTCTTGCCACTCTTCCATAAAGGCCAGATTTGTGCAGTATACGACTGATTGTTGTCCTATGGACAGATGCCCCCGCCCTCACGCCTGTAGATCTCTGCAGTTCATCCAGAGTGATCATGGGCCTCTTGGCTGCATCTCTGATCAGTCTTCTCATTGTATGAGCTGAAAGTTTAGAGGGACGGCCGGGCTTTCGTTAGATTTGCAGTGGTCTGATACTCCTTCCATTTCAATATTTTGCTCCGCACAGTGCTCCTTTTGGGATGTTTAAAGCTTGGGAAATCTTTTTGTATCCAAACCGGCTTTAAACTTCTCCACAACAGTATCTCCGACCTGCCTGGTGTGTTCCTTGTTCTTCATGATGCTCTCTGCGCTTTACACGGACCTCTGAGACTATCACAGAGCAGGTGCATTTATACGGAGACTTGATTACACACAGCTGGATTCTATTTATCATCATTAGTCATTTAGGTCAACATTGGATCATTCAGAGATCCTCACTGAACTTCTGAAGAGAAGAGTTTGCTGCACGAAAATAAAAGAAAGTCAGGGGCTGAATAAAATTTCACGCCCGCACTTTTTCAGTTTTTTATTTGTTAAAAAGTTTGAAATAGCCAATGAATTTCTTCCCACTTCATAATTGGGACCCACTTGTTGTTGATTCTTCACAAAAAATTACAGTTTTATATCTTTATGTTTGAGGCCTGAAATGTGGCAAAAGGTCGAAACGTTCAAGGGGGCCGAATACTTTCGCAAGGCACTGTATATTTTGGTTTATAAATAAGGTCAAGGTCAAGGTGTTTTCAATTGATAAAGTTCCATTCTGTTGTTCCAGTGCATATAAGACAAGAACACTATAAACAAAGAATAGGATTCCAAACTTTTTTATTCAACCTTCATTCATTTCTCACTGTCTTACAGCAGTTTTTACAATTACATTGCAGTTATCCAGTAGTGTGCAGGCCAATATAAGGTAAACCCCTTTCTTTCAAAACTCCTCTCAAGTACTACATAGCATTAGCATGAACACTGGTAACAAAACATCCAAGAAAACACACAAGAAGTATAGCCACAATTAGTGCACACTCTTCATTAAATGTGGGCTCAGTTACTTTGAGGAAAGATGAGTTAAAACCAAAACTGCGTAAAACACAGCAATCATTACGACCTGCAGGGCTAACGGAATAAAATGCGCACATAAAATCAACTTTAAAATAGCTTTAAAAAGCTTCAGCACAGCTAGCTTCAATTAGAGCTGGTATT
The DNA here is from genome assembly GCF_010015445.1 of Perca fluviatilis. Classification (NCBI taxonomy): domain Eukaryota; kingdom Metazoa; phylum Chordata; class Actinopteri; order Perciformes; family Percidae; genus Perca; species Perca fluviatilis. The sequence goes on from NC_053121.1 coordinate 3,458,367, forward strand.
TTTTTAGTAAACGGACACGAGGTGTGAGGTATGAAGGTGGAACACTAAGTTTGGTTTAACGGAAAACTTCAGTAGGATTTCATGTGTGTCTGATTGAAATCATGCATTCTGGATCAAATGTGTGTGTGTGTGTGTGTGTGTGTGTGTGTGTGGTGTGTGTGTGTGTGTGTGTCTGTAGTGGTACATGTAGTATGATGGTGTGTGTGTGTGCGTGTGGTGTTAGTGCTTTAATTGACTACAGCAGATGTGCACATCTTGTTGATCCCACAGGCATTGGACCCCCTGTATAGGTAGTAGTAACCCTGTATGAGAGAGAGAAAAACACATATACAAGACAGTAGTTAGTTTTACACAGTCCTGTTAAGGTCTTCCAGTGTCAAATTTATTTTAGTTTTAACAGTCTATGGTTTTTACTTATCTTCTTGTCAATTCAAGAAATTCTAGTGATACCTTTTAATTTTTATTAACAATAAGAATGTGGGTCCTGGTTGCTATATTCAAGAAGAATAAAGTATTGTTTTATTATACTATTAATGCCTCTGTTTTCTCTAATCCACAAGTTAGTAAGTGGGTTTGTCTTACCTGCTCTCCATAATCCTCTCCCCAGCTGTTTTTGATGGCCCAGAATGGGATACCTTGACCTGAAAGCACAGAAGCATTAATACAAGAGTAGGAACTGGGTAAATGAAGCCAAGATAAAAACAGGATTAAAACACTTACGTTCTCCGAATCCCACCAGCAGCACAGCGTGGTCGATCATCCAGGAGTTGCAGAAGATCTTCAAAGGGTGAGACACACCCTTCCTGTAGAACTAAGACATTTAAAAAGACAACAAAAAAAAAGATAATGAAATATGGTTCTATGCTGAGGATTACATTCTTGTGAAAACAAAATTAACATGATGTTATCACTTAATGTATAATTTACATAGAGGTGATGGCAAGTGTTTTATATTTTGTATTGATTCAGTCATTGCTGTGGTGGACAGAACTGCTTACCTGCATGGCAAAGGCATTCAGCGCAACTGAGATTGGTCCATTCTCAGCCAGCCAAGCTGCAATTTCTGAGGAGGGAAAAAAAATTGAATTTTCTTTGCAACAGTTGATATACCTGCAAAACTAACAGCCATTTATCTCCACATTAATTCATTAGATTATATCTAATCTTCAGATTTAAATGTTGTGGTGTGTTTTTTAGTAATATTACACGTTGACATGTTTGTCAGTGCTTCGGATTCAGCCTTAGTCTTCCCTTCCTTCTTCATTCCCTATCCATTGGCTCAGCCCACTCACCCTTCTCATCTTTGGACAGCTCCACAGAGCTGTTGATGTAGGCGGCCACCTTCATGGTGGTGAAGTCGCACCTCTGCTTCTTCCCGGTGTAGGAGTAGTCAGTCTCTGTCTCCAGGCCACCTAAACAATACATGAAGGATGATGATTTAAAAGGTTTAGGTTTGCTCTCAGCATCAGCATAAATCGCACGTATGTTTTTACAGGCTGCTCGGAGTCTATCAATTAAATAAAATGGGAATAGCAAGCTAAAATGTTTCAAAATAGTTGCACACATCACTTGTCCTCCACCCATGTCTTTCTTACCCAGCTTCTCAATAGCTTCATATGCATTTGAAGGCAGCCCTCCTTTGCATGCCTGGTCCAGCCCATCACAGTCAACCAGCTCTGTGAAGGACAAATCAATAAACATTTGTGTAATCATTTGTGTTTGGGCCTGTTCGTGTGTATGTGTGTGTGTTACCTTGTTCAGAGAGGGACAGCAGCGACCCATTTTTTAGGAACCACTGGCCTTCAATGTTGCCTGTCACAGAAAATGCCCAGCAGGATCCACACATACCCTGCAAGACACACACACACACACACACACACACACACACACACACACACACACACACACACACACACACACACACACACACACACACACACACACACACACACACAAAGTAGGCAGGAGGTATAATTTATTCATTAGTAACATGCTGTTCAGTATGACTGCCCTATAAATAAATTTGTTTGTTGGTACCTGGTTCTTAACGGAACTGACAGCTCCATGATCCCGCCAATCCCAGCTGGCAGGGGCGGGGCCTCGGGCAGGAGAGGCCGGTTTCATTGGTCGATGAAGAGTCCATTGACTCAGTAGTGGGTTCAGGTATGCAGAGCGAAACTCTTCCTCTGGAGAAAAAAACGAAGGAGAGCCGTCAAACTTTTTTGTTAATTCATTTTTTTTAAAAGAGCTGATGCAACAGAAGGTGTGTGTGGAAATACAAATGAACACACATGCAGACACGTACCAGTCAGGTCGCTGAACTTGGTGACTCCGTACTCAGCCGAACCTTGATCCAAAGACTGGAGCTTCTCTGCAGTTTTCAGGTTCTGGTGGAAGATGCGCAGACGATGATCCGCCTCTGCAGGATCGAAAGTCAAATAAACACATTTAAAAAAAAAAATTTGGCACTTACCAGTAAAATAATCTGTTTTACCTCTTTTATCAAACAACCAGTCAGTCCTTATTACCTTTCCCCTCACTGACTGAGACATAAACAGTTTGTCTGTCTGCACCTGTTTTATCTTTTTATTCTCTGAAACTTGCATTCATATTCATGTGATTAAACGGTCATGGTTAATGTGGTGGAATTTCCAGAAACACCATGTTGTGGTATGACGACACAAAGGGAAAGCTTAGACAACATCAGGTCATTCATAGGTCACAGGTAAGGGGATGAGAATATTCGGGCGGTCTCTAATAACCAAACCTGTTCATGTATAATTATGTTTGTCTCTCTACAGATTTAAGGAATCTAGACAGCTAAGTGATAAGGAGAGGCTTTGTTTCAGGACTGCCTCCTTTTGGAGGTCGGTGGGAACACTTTTGCATACTTCCCAGAGAGAGAGAGAGAGAGACTGAACTAGGCTTTAGCATCTGTGTTTACGGCGCCTGCAATATCTTTGTTAACCTTAACCCTTGTGTTGTCTTCGGGTCAAATTTGACCCGTTTTCAAAGTTTCTTTATTGGAAATATGTTCTGCCTAGGGCTGGGCGATATATCGATATTATCGTGATATGAGACTAGATATCGTCTTAGATTTTGGATATGGTAATATCATGATATGACATAAGTGTTGTTTTTTCCTGGTTTTTAAAGGCTGCATTACAGTAAAGTGATGTACTTTTCTGAACCAGATTGTTCTAGCTTTTCTATTAGTTGCCTTCTCCCCCCCCCCCCAATGACATTATGTCCACATTACTGATGATTATTTATCTAAAATGTAAGTGTGAAGATATTTTGTTAAAGCACCAATTGTCAACCCTAGAATATCGCCGCAATATCGATATCGAGGTATTTGGTCAAGAATATCGTGATATCTGTTTTTCTCCATATCGCCCAGCCCTAGTTCTGCCATTCAAAATAATTAAATGGTTTCAAAACGGTTTCCTAACTAAACATTGACATATACCAGTCTGTGATAATCCATCAATATATATTCATCTGATCTTCACTGCGGTTTATTGACCATAAATATATATATATAAAAAAAAGTGTAAAACTATTGGTAATAAGTTAGAATGAAGTTGGCTAGAAGGTGCACAATAGAATTGGGTGATACTATACTTTATGCTTTGTAAAAAGGCAAAACAGACCGGAAGTTAATTTTGTTGGAGGACAACAAGTGTATGGTTGACAGGAAGACAACACAAGGGTTAAAGGTTCAGCTAAAGTTAACGCCTCCAGCATGGCTTTAAATACACCTTCAGGAAGACAGGAACTTCAGAGTGTTGGGACGGCACCACACAAGAACACATTGTGGTTAAACTGTACTGCCTGCTTAATTCTCTCCTCAACTGAGTGTTGATTAAATGCTCCTGTGTAACACACCATAGTCTCCGATCTTCTTCGCATGTGTGAAATGAGTTGTGCTGCTCCTGAGTTTTTTCCCCCCAATACTCATGACGCATTTAATGTCTTGTGCGGGATTCTTTGCCATTTAAAATGTAGTACTATTTATTTATTGTTGATGTGATACTACACGTGATATGCAAACTCCAAAGGGTCGGAATAGATCGGGGATATTTACCTTATGTATTGGTTTTCGTAAAGGATGAAGGGCTTTTATTGCTGTTATGAGAAGAATGTGAGTGCATAAAGGGTTCAGGCTGTGAGGACAGGAAGGCGACAAATGATGCTATGTACAATATATGTGTGTCAGTCACTCACTCACCCTCCTGGCTGCTGTAGACCTTATTGTATTTAACCATGAACTCTTTGAACTGGCCCAACAGCTCCACAGACTCCTGCCAGAAGAGGAGCAGACAAACACACAACAACACACGACCTCATCATCCATCTAAAGTTCAAGCTGATGATAGCAGTTTACACAACCAATGGATTGCTAGAGTATATTCGAGGCAGATAACCAAATGGAACTTAAGAGGCCGTTTACACGGCGACGTTTTCAACGTAATACGCAAAAGTATTTTTACGTTCTGGCCGTTCGTTTACACGACAACAGCATTTTGGGGAGCTGCAAACGAAACCTTTTGAACCGAGTTCCAGAGGGAAATCTTTGGAGTACGCAACTCCAGTGTCGCCATGTAAACTAGCAAAACCGGTCTCTGTGGAGCCAGAGCCAGTGACGCGGCGCACTCTCACCCCCACCTACCCTTCACCTCGCAGCGAAGGTGGACCTCGGCAGCCCGTTCAAAACACCGCCGTCTAACGTGAAAGAAAAACTTTTTATGTTTTTCGCGAGATTGTTGTCGTGTAAACGTAGCCTTAATATCAACATTATTTATAATTATTATATACAGAATAGGACGTCACTTTTACCTCCAGAGGCTGGCTGGTGGATGCATCCATGACCTTGTTGTTCTCTTCTAGTTGAGGTTCAACTGATAAATAAAAGACATCCAGGACAACATGTTATGCATCAATGTGCAAAATACATATATTCATGTTTCATGTGTCCAAAAATACATTGACTCTATGGATTTCAAATAAGTACGTCTATTAAATGGAAATACATGGAAGCTGTAGAACAGTTTTTGACATGATATATTATTGCTTGTCAGTCTAAATCAACATTTATGGGTATACTCATCACTATTCAACCTCATACCTTGATTATCTATTTGCTATAAAGCATCACCTATCATAAGTAAACATTATTATAACATAATATACACACATAATATAAATGAAGGCATTATTTATTCAATTGTTTTGGGCAACGTGCCAAGTTTAAGGCCAAAGCAGAACAAGATATGGTCAAAATGAAGGGAACATTTGCATAAAGTCTTTTCTCCATGTCCATGCCCTGCCAATCATTACAATTAGATCATTTTACTTTCTAGGAATCTTTCTTTACAATGGTGGTTTAAAATGCCACTTTAAAGATTCTTTTTTGCACATACACTGTTTTAACCAGTTTAATGGAGCCCCTGTCATCCTGGAAGATACTGCTGCAATTACAGAAGAAGCTAAGCATCATGGGTTAACACTGTAACCACCTAAACAGTAGGCCAACAGCGATTACAGTTAGGCTCCGCTTGTTGGGGTAAGAATAAATGTTAATAGCCGCTTTCCGACCGGAGGGATTTTTGCAGTTCCTAGAACATAACGTTCCTAGAACCCTTTTTTTCTCGTGTTCCGACTGGGACCAATTTGGGGCTTATTAAGTTCCTCTGGCTCCTGTAACTCTTTCAGCTCCTACTTCAGGGCCTTTTCCCTTTTCCGCATTTGGTGGTTAGATGGCTGTGTTATAATAACAAAAGGTCAGTCCCTATGGCCACTTGGCCAGTGTGAAGGCAAATGGCAAAACCGATTTTGGGGGAGAGTAGTTAGTAGAACTGTTTATAACTACATTCCTGTAACTACTTGGTCAGAAAGAGGCTAATAGCATTGCACAGGAACCACAGTCACTCAATGTGAACCATACCTATGTTTTTCAGCTATACTTTGACCAAGGGACAGCTGTAACCGAACAACTATGAATCACAGATATTTAATGAAGAATGTGTTTGGCTGCAGACTGACCTGTAGGCTGGCACTTCTGTTTGAGCAGAGTTGAAGTGCCCTGCCAGGGAACATCCCACACTTCGAACACACACACCTCGGTCTGACATAAAAAAAAAACATACACAGGACAAAGATATTCTATATTATAAAGAGGAAATTTACCAGATTATGTTGTCATATAAGAAAAATAGATCGGAAAAGTGGAATAATGTGCACTGCAGGCCAATCTAACAACATCAAAGGAGAAAGTTATGTATGTCTCTTGTTTTGTGTATGCATGCATGTGGCCATGAGGCATTAGCGTGCTTGTTGGGGCTACTTCAAGTCAAACTCAAGTCACAAGATCAGATGACTGATGGCATCTCTGCTGAACAAACAGAACTTCACTGCTGCAATAATACACTGATACACAATTAGATGCACATTCCCATTTTTGGAATTTTACAAACTTTTTGGAGAAATCTACGATTCTAAAACTACAGTATTCTCTCACACACTCACACACACACACCCTACCTTGAGTTTCTGTAACTCGGGATAGAAGTCACATGCCCTGAGCATGGTGGATTTCTTACATTGAGTGTTACTCAGTTCCACTGTTATGGTGTAGCGGATACCCTTAACCAGCTGTAAAAACAAACAAATACACACATACAGTGGTCATTTTTAATTTATAAACAATAAATATTGCCCTGAGACTCTGATTGTGTTTAAGTCTAGTGGTTATCCAATACGTGTGTACCGGTATTTGAATGACATTAAAACAGACAGACTAAGCTTTTTTTGTGAATGTATTGGTATCTGGATGCTTCTTTTGCTGCATGGATTCTGGTGTCACGAGGCCATACTGCGCTGCACAGATGGATGCGATTGTGTCAAAAGCCAGGTTAAACTCAACGATGTGACTTCCGGACAGAATAAAAAGATCAACATTTCGGGAGGCAAATGTGCCTGTAACCTTTCCTTGAAAAAAAATCTATTTGTTAACAAGTCCGTGTAAGCTAAAACATAAAAATGTCCGTCTCTTTGTATGCATAAGGAACAACTGCAGTGAACGGACTATACCATTATTTTGAAGGTATACCGCCTTATTTCCGGCTTTTGATTAGCTTACTCTTGCTAGTTTAACGCAGCTTTAAATGACCCCAAATCGTACTGTTGTTTACAAAGATTTATATAACTAATTACTGTGTAATGTCACAAATCATTATACAACCGTAATTCTCCATCCACACTAGTCTGTTATGCCAAAGTAAGACGCCACAGTGCTGTGAATAAATACGTTAAAATAATGTTTAAATACGCCGTATATGTTTGTAAACGTTACCTGTTTGGTGGCAGAGAGGAGCCGGCTGACTTTGCGGAGATGCATGGCGTTGGAGCCCTGGTTGTAGCGCTCCTCGGCGAACGCCAGAGCCTTTTTCAGGCCAGGGTCGGACTCCTGCAGCCGGATAAGAGAGCCTGGAGGCCCGAACAGAGGCCGGTCGATGTCCTCACCAAGACCGAAGACCGAGCCCAGCACGGCGGCCAGGGACAGCCACAGGATTAACGGACAGCGGAATCCGACTACCATGTTGGCTCCGGTGTGTTGTCAGAAAGAAAAAGGACCAGCGTCTTTCCTCAGTAAAAAATAGGAATGTTTTGTTTTCCTAGTAGACAAATCGATGTCAGGTTATCGGCAGTTGGTGACGTTACTGTTGTTGCCAAACAAAACTGGTATGATCGAGGTTGTGGGAGGAGACAGCTGGTCTTAATGGGCGCGGTGTGTTCAATTAACCGGACATAACATAACATCACATAGGACGAAAAGAAAGAATCACCTAGTGGTCGCACATGTATTGGTGACTGCAAGGTGATAATATCTAATATAATTTTCTTTTAAAAAGTAACCTTTTACCACAATTTATGTCTGGCGCTCCTTTTAAATACCAATGTATTTTGTATTTAGAATCCCGATGGAAATCTTTACAACATAGAGTTTTTTGTTGTTGCCTTTTTCTCAGAAAAAAAAGATAAAATAAAATTGTCCGCACCCATTATACAGTATATTAGATCACACCATTGTAATTACAGCCAATAATCAAACATGAACATATCCACTAGAGGGCGACACAATACCGTAACTTTTTCTTGAGCGATTTTAATTTTGAAAGTTAAAGACCCGGAAAGCTAACGTCCATATTTAACCAGGCTGTCTTTAACAGACTGTAGTTGTTTTCTTTCAGAGCTACATATTACATGCAAGTATGCGAATAACGTACAGGTTAGGATGAGTATTAATTTGCATTTCTATGCCAAATTTAGCTAAGTCAGTTTACTTTTATGGACAGGGCACTTTTATTGTGGAGGATTCTGTCCGGAAGTGCTATTATTGTTGTTGTTGTTGATGCGACCGCTGGCGAGGCATAGGCGCTAGCGCTGCTAGCACCTTGGGTTGAAACATCTTTTGACAATCGCTAAGCTAACATTTTAAACGTGCTGTTATAGGCTGGCCGAAAACGTTTAACTCCAATCTCTCTACTTCATCGCGGGGAAAATAACGTTAGCTGTCACTTTACCCTCCGTGCGACAAAATTGCTGTCGTGAACGTTATGACTAATTTATTTTTAGGGATCAGGTTGTATTCTTAGCATTAGCCTCTGAGCAAAGCTCTGACTGGCAGACATGGAGAATCGGGGGATCGAAGACATGTTTGACTTTCGTCGGTAAGTGAGCTAGCTAGCAGCCAGCTAATGCAACGCTAATTAGCCACAGTTGCACTAGCTAGCTAACGTTACGGCCTTATGTCTTGTGTTCAAGAAATGCAGTAACGTTAACGCTATAGTTTTATAGGTGACATATATCGTTTTCTAGCTAACTAATGTCACTTTAGGAACAGTTTAAAAACATGCAGCTAGCTAACGTTCGCTAACCTAGCTAGCTGTGTGGCGGTGATGTTTACGTAAAATCTTTTTTGCTAACGCTTGTTTTACAACAGTGTGCATTGCTTTCAGTAAACGGAACACAATTCGCTGCGTTAAATGTAACGGTACATGCCTCAACTAGCTAGCTAGGTAACGTTAGCTTAACCTTACATGGGTGTTGATCTTGACATCGTAAAATTAACTTAACGTTATTCTCTCCTGATAGCTGAGAGTGAAGTTTTCTGGAAGACTCAACTTCTATAACGTTAACGCGGACACAGTAACGTAACGTTAGGCTGAGATGACATTTGTACCTCTGTGTACTTGAATATCCATTAACGTCACCTCAAATTTGAAAAGTAAAAGTTGTGCTTCGATAATATAACGTTATCGGTACTCCAAAATGGCCCATCTTTTACGTTCATGCAGGTGGGACATAGGGCCTGTAGATGCACCGATACAGACTATGGTGTCGGATTTCAGGCCGGAATACGACTAGCCAAATTGTGGGCATTTAGATGTTCTCCAGCACCTAACCCCCAAGACAATCACGTAGAGACACGTGTAATAACATGTTGAAAATGAAAGCTGCGGACTAATATAATGCGAAACGAAACTCTTATTTTAAATGCAACAACAATGCAGGAGACATGTGATTCTTTGTTCTTCAGCAGTGAATAATTTGCATACTCTAAATTTAAAAGACGTGTTTTAAATTGGTAATTTAGCGTCAAACTCTATTAGTAGTTAGATCAGTAATAGTACGTTAGTTTGCCAGCAGATGTGGGAACCGATTTTTAACTGCACCGAGTAAGGAGTATACAATACAATAGGGGCAGAATGTTGAGTTATTGTGTGATATTATAGTGATTTGGCGGTTAACCGTGGTGTGAATTGGATGAATTTGGTGGTCCAGTGCAAGTACATAAAGTTTTGAAATAAATGCAGTCCATACATTTTGTTTGTTGCTTCCTATTAAAATGTGTTTATTGCTTTGAGTGTGAATCATCTGGTATGATCACACCAGCAATTACATTTGACCCTCTCCCAAGTTTCATCCACTGACTGGATTTAAAAATGTTGTCTGCAACTCTGATTTTTTTTTCTTTTTTCTTTTGCACAGGTTTCCAAAAGATGCAGGTGTTCTCCTGCTATTGCTGATTTACTTTCCAGTTGGCATCTGTTTGATGCTAATACGGATTTTTATTGGTGTTCACGTGTTCTTGGTCAGCTGTGCACTTCCAGAGAGTTTTGTTAGAAGGCAAGTATTTAATTTATCTAGGAACACATTTTCACTCTCAGCAGTAATACTAGTTGTAAATGTGGCAGCAGTAGCTGTAGTGGTAATCATTTGGTGTCATTCTTAATAGTCTTCTAATAATATAAAAGTTTGTAATTATCATAATTTAGGTACAAGTAATACAATTACAAGGAAAAACAGGGAGAGTTAATGCTAACACACACTTTATAATGCATACTGTGTAAGTCATTAACATCATTGCAGCATTGAGTGAGAGGCAAACTCACAGATGTAATGACTGCATTAAACTCAGCCACCCCATAAAACACCATAAAGGCTAATGACTGCTCAATATATTTTCTATGGTATGTGTCTGTTACTGTGTAACCTCTTGTAAATTAAACCTGGCTCTCACCAATTCCCATGTATAATTAAAGGGGATGACTGTGGGATTAAATAACCATAACTTAAAATTAAATAACACCTGTAAATTACCTGGATGTTGCTGTAAGAGCGGTGAGAAATTGTGTATGTTATTGAGAATGGCCCACTGCATGTTAAGACGATACTGCCTCTCGTCTTACTTTAATTTCTTTGTTCTCTTAGATTTATAGTCAGGGTTATGTGCTCAGTCCTGGGGATGCATGTGAGACAGAAAAACCCTCGCTTCAGAGACAGAAACACCAAGCTGTACATATGCAACCATGTCACAGAGTTCGACCACATCATAATCAACCTTCTGACCCCCTGCCACACTGTGAGTGTTTGAATTTTAAATTTGCGTAACCGTGTTATACAGCATGTTTTAAACATTTTAGCCATCTCTCATTCGTAAGAATGCTACATGTTGCCTGTACCCGTTGGCACCTGTCAGCACGCTCCAAGGTTTCCACGCATATGCTGAAAACTGCACCATGTTTAATTCAAAGCTGTATTTATTACACTCTTGATAGTCATAGATTAGCCCTGTGAAATTAATGAATGACTGTAATAATTTCTGTAGTTTCCTTGTGCTTCTATTTGTGTTAATAACTGGTGCACTCGCAGACGTTTATAGCTCACCTACATGTCAGTGTTACATTTTCAGCACTGTGAATGTTCTCCTAGAGAAACTGCAAGTATGAAAGTACTTGTTCTGTATGTAAACCAATGGCTGCAGATGACACATCCACATTTGCAGAGGCAGTGTGTGCACCCGTGCATGAAGCATTACATGCTTAGTGTCCAGGCCATCATTGACTTATTTGTTTGACCAGTGCAAATGATGGTATTTTACTGTTGAATACAGTGTTAGGGGAACTTTCTCTGTCTCTCTCTGCTCTATTAGCCTCAGTTAGAGGGCTCCACCGGCTTTGTGTGTTGGGCCAGAGGCTTCATGGAAATCCATTCAGCACCTGGCCAGGAAGCAATAGGAGAGTCTCTTCAGAGGTACTGCTCCACTGAAGGCACCCCGCCTTTGCTCCTGTTTCCTGAAGAGGACACCACAAACGGCCGTGCTGGCCTGCTGAAATTCAGGTTAGTGCTAACACTTTTGTTGCAAGACCGTCTACTCAGCGTTTGATTCATGTCACTAAGGACGACGCTGTTATTATTTGTGAGCGGAAATTGTTTGATGCAGTGCGAGCAGAAAGTGTGACTCATTGAGGAAATGTAAAATTTTTACCCACAAATTCTACTTTTGCTCTCTTGTCTCTGGTCATTTGCATTTACCTACAATAATTAAAACGGACCTACAGCACAACAGTAACTGTTAGGGATCTATCTGTGTGTGCACATATTGTTTTGGCCTCATACTCATGACTTTGGTTGTAGAAAGTGATTTTATCAAGCCAGCCGCAAATTATCATTCCTCTTCCATGGCACTTTGAGATAGAGATTAATTACCTTGGCGGTTGTTTCCCCTCCCTAATTTCCCTCTAGAGTTCTATGGGCAAATTAGTGTAAAGAAGTGAAAACAGCTGCGAAATGGATTCATTTCTATCGTTAATTTGAGTAGCTCAGAACCTTGTGTACTATTTATTCTGCTGAAGACTCCGGAGATTCACTGAAACCCAATACAACTTGAAGGAGCACTTTATAATAAGATCAATAATATATCGCAGTGCTTTTGTTTACGGAGTTCAGAAATGTAGCTTATATTAGTTATTCACCACACACTTAAAGTGACTAAATCAGTATCAAACACGCCACCAGTTTGCTGACCGTTTGCCTTTATAAATATATTCAGAATTCTATTTATCTTCAGTAAAGTCAGATTTTGTTCACCAGCTAAATGTATTTTTCCCTCTCAGTTCCTGGCCTTTCTCACTGACTGATTCCATTCAACCTGTGGCCTTACGGGTGACCAGACCATTGATTGCTTTGGTAATGTAATTTAAACTTGCATTTTTAAGATACAAAATAGAGTGAAGGGATAAGATACATAAACAACATGGACACCTTTACCAACATATGATCATTTTACAGTATTCCTGGTTTAAATCTTGAATGCTGTCTAAAATATCTAAAGTGTTGCACAGCAAGTACAAAGAGAAGAGATTTCTTAATGTCGTTGCTAATGATGACACAAAAACCATGTAACAACTAGAGTGCCTATAACAAGACGCTGAAATGCAAAATGTTTGCATACAGAGGAAGAATGGATATCAATAGGGGAAAATTATATATTTTATATTCCATTCCCAGCTGTGGAAAATAATTACGAAATGAATAAACTTTCCTGGAAGCAAAAGCAAGCTGATTAGTGTGGGCTGCTTAAATCTAATCCAGCCATCTCGGTACTGAGAATAAATGTGTCTTGTGATGCTGTGTGCAGCACTGGCTACAGTTGAGCCTTTGCAATCAGTGAAGATATTTTTAAATACCTGCAGGTTCTCCTGGATTATTGTCCATATCCTCTCATGTTACACTACACTGTACTATAACAGTACGGTTAACCTCATTGTATTTTGTCTGTCCACAGAGCACACCTGAGTCAAGCTGGCTGACGGAGCTCTTATGGACATTTTTTGCTCCATGTACAGTGTATCATGTAAGGTACTAAATAATTTGTATCATTATTTCTATCAGCAATTGCTTTTTAAAAGTTGAATCCTGATATTCTGCAGCTGAATGATCAACAATAATCCAATCGTTTAGTTTATTTTTCATGAGGTAGTATTGGGGAGATTTTATGTAAAGTAGATCTACAAAGTACAAAAAGACACCATCCCCAGCACATCTTCTCTGGCCAGTAATGTTGATCAACCAGCCCCAGTTTCAAATGGTTTTAAAGGTCCAGCGTGTAATGTTTTTAGTTGCCCATTCACAATTTTTTTTTCATGACTAGAATTTACTACCATCATCAATTCCAAGTATTCCTATTGGCTTGAAATTTTGCATTTGCATGAACTGGGGTAGACGCGACGCCAGCTTGAGCGTACGTTTTGCGCGAGACGTAATACGTCACCATAACGGCAGGCAGCCTGATTGGACGAACGTGTCAGGTGGGTCTGGCTTCTCCCGAATTTCAAACGCACCATAATGGCGGCTCCCTCGGAATAAGATCTTGTATTTTACGAAAATAGTTCACCAGAATGTGTTTCTGAAAAAATTTTAAGCGAGAAATAGGCCGTGCAGTTGCTGAATCTGTCTTCATTTCAGATCGACAAAGGTCAGTTTAAAAGATTTTCGTCAGATTTTGAGAGACTTTAGTCACGCTCATCCCACTCGTCATTTCCGGTAATTGGTCATTGAGTCCGACTGCCCATCGGCCGATTCAACAAGTCAAATCGGCCCAGATGAAGGCCGACAGTCCTCCGACTGATGACGGCACGGAACACACCGAACAGACTCGGGTTACCGACCTCGCCAGACTCGGGTCACCGACCTCGCCAGACTGTCCGACTGCCAACTAAATTGCTTTTGTTTAATTTATTATTTTTTTAGTTCTCGGAGTTCCAAATTTAGTTTTTCCTATTGACTTTAAACATTTCTTTTGCCACAATTGTTTTGTTTTTTTTACTTCACGTTGCTTTTTGTTTTTCATTTTCATCCCAGTTGGCTCCCACCAGTATCCAGACAAGATGACGAGTCCAAGCCGGAGTTTGCCAACAAAGTCCAGGAGGTAAAACCAATGTTTGCCAGTTGAGTGGATTCATAAAGTGTTTGATTTGTAACCGGTAACACAAAGACCAAGTCATACCATTTTTATCCAATTTCCTGACCACAGCACCCATATCCAGATCCAGGTCTCTCATTAGTTGACTGCATGGCTCTTGCTGTAGTTCCCCCACGCTAAAGGTGTGTCTTAGAGTATGCGTGTCTGTAATTTCAGCTACTAGCCGGTGAACTTGGCGTGGTCTCCACCAAGATCACTAGAGCTGATAAAGCAGAGCACATCAAACGGAAAAGGCACACTGTACCACAAACATCTACAAGTAAGTCAATTACATAAACGCAACATGTAAGGATCCAGCTGGTTGTTTTTTTTGGGGGGGGGACTGACAGCTGTTCTTTTCCTTACGCTAGGCGTCAGACCTGGCTCTATTGGTCTTGGTTTCATGGTCCAGAGTTTGGGTACGGATGATCATAGGATTGCTAAGATGGCCCAACAGGTGAAGGAGGTGCTGCCTCATCTCCCACTGAACGTCATCGCAAAGGACTTGGGTAGGGCCTAGTTTCAGTGCACGTTTACATTTCCACATACCTGACAACCCATTGGAATGTGCTGTCATTATTGTTCGCTCTGCTCTATCCCGTTCTTTCAGTTTCTAACACATCCTTTTTAAAAACTTGACTAGGGTTTCAATTGCTATGGACTTACAGTTGTATCTTGATTGTGTACAGCAAAGACCAACTGTGTTGACACCACCATAACAAATCTGCTGGAGAACAAAGAGGAAAGTCCAATGGGAGCAACTGGGACATCCACATGTGGGTCTATGAACAGCTCCTACTCCTCTGGTTCTGCTCCCGCCATAAAGGTTCGACCATTCAACATGATTCAACACGTCGGAGTTCTCTAACGGAGGAATTTATCATTTAGGATCCATTTTAATCCTATGTAAACATATGAAGTTCATATTTCCTAGACTATTACTAGGGAATTATGAGTTGCATAGAAACAATTCAGTGTTGGAAAGTTTAGTTCAGCTACTTAATCTTGTGAATGGTTGATTGATTTTATCTGTCTTCACTTGCAATTCATCCATCTTGTTTTTTTTTTTATAAACTAAATTGAATTCCATTTTCTTTTCATCCACAGCCCGCTGCCAAATCTTTCGGGAAATCACCAGTTGACAGACATTTGTCTCTCCAAGAGAGAAAAGATGCGCTGTATAATTTTGCTAGAAGGTGAGATTTTCTTGCCATTAGCAATGTCACATCGTAAAGAGATTGTATTATTTGGAAGAGGAGCATAATTTGTGTTAATGTTGCAGCATATAGGTCAGTTATACATGGTTGCATAAAATATTCCATTTGTCTCTAATCAAATCCTTGTTAATGTTAATAAAAGACCTCAGAAATAAAGCCAAAGCTGCTTCATTATGCACAACAACTTGCAGTTGTGCACAAGAGAACCGGTTTGCAATATTCGGTTACACTTTACTTTAAGTTTTCTACATAAGAGTGACATGACGCCGTCATGAACGTGTCATAAAACATTATAAACAAGTCATAAACGTTTATGACAGAACTCTTTTTTTAGTAAGTGTCATTCGGTTTTGTCATGACACGTTAGGGTTAGGGTTACAATAAACAATTAACAATCGAGTCTCTTGCCGTTCTTTGAATTTGTCTGACGATTTTGGCGTCGGCCCTTCCCAACAGAAGTTCCAGAATCTCGTTGTCTCTTAAGTTAGACATTTTCATTGCCGTCTCATGTAAATTACCCTTTTTTTTTCTTTACCCTCGATGTTGGTTTTCTTCCGATTTTGCGAGTCGCATGAAATGTCCTGAACATGCCCACTGCTTGCTGTGAATTCTCACACTTTGGGCTCAATTTTAGATTACACGGACTTCGTACTAGGGAGGCCAAAACATTTTTGTAGGTTAAACTACTGCTCAGAATAGGTATGTACATGGAAAAATATACCCCCAGTGGGTTTACAGCAGTGAAGTGCTGTATAATCTAGGACACACTATTACTCTAGGACAGAAATAATTCTGCATTCATTTTAATTTGGTCCAGAAAGGCACGGAAAGAGCTACATTAATTAAAGCACAGTGATCCATGCAGTCTGTAGTTAAGTGTTTGTGTCACATCTATTGTGTGTGTGTGTGTGTGTGTGTGTGTGTGTGTGTGTGTGTGTGTGTGTGTGTGTGTGTGTGTGTGTGTGTGTGTGTGTGTGTGTGTGCGTGTGCGTGCGTGCGTGCGTGCGTTAAATTCTTGACCGATTATACTAACTCTTATGAAGTAAACACTGACTTTTGGATTTTATCTGTTTTTCCTCATCTAGACGCTATATTGAAAAACACGGATTGGATGAAGAAGACAGTCACTGAACACACTTTGGGTCAAGCCATCATTATAAATATGTCCGAGAGAAGCATATTCAACTTGCATAGCCGTCTTATTTGAATGGTGATTTTATATTCCGTCAACAGGTTCTGTTTCAAAACAGATTTTGTTAATTGCAAACAATGGAGACAAGTATTGAGAACACGTATATGTTGATGGAAAGGGTGATTATGCATGTGTTTAATTCTTCATTCTGGCTGATACATAATTTTGATAACAATTTGTATTACAATCCACTGACTGTGAATCATCTATTTATTTTTATAATGTCCAGAGTGGTTGATGAAAATAAAGTTCAGCTTGACCTTAAGAAAGTTGTCTCTGATGGTGTTTCAATTGAGCGTTGACTCAAGTCCACAGCTTGGCTTGGGAAAGAAATTATTAAATGTAAATGTTGGTTGCATATAATCTGTATTTTGAATATTTAATTTACATTTAAGGACTACGGTCATAATGCTTGTCTGTTTCCTAATGCAAGACAACCAAATCTTGCCATAAGAGGGAGCCAGAGAGTAAGTTGGCCCACAAGTCTGTACTGTCCTGTCCTCTTCAGAAGAGATTTCTTTGGGACAGACACACACACACACACACACACACACAATAAAACCAAAAGCTGTCCAAGACTAGAGAATGGAGAGTTAGGTTGATGCATGAACTATGAGTGTAATAAAATATGTGCATCTGAGCAAATGTGTAGGTGCAAGTTAAAAGCTAAAATTGGTCATGTTTTGTTGAAACAAGTCAAAGACAGATGTTCTGATACTGAATTGAATGTGACACTTAAATGCAGTGTGAACGGATCTTGATATGCAGATCTTCTAGTCTAGTTAGCTGTGTCAATACCATTTTGACAGCTGGTAAAGACAAAAAAAATGTTTTCTAGTGATTGTCTTACATCCATAATAAATCGTGTGTACTGTTTATAAAGTCATGCCTGAAAATATTTTACAAGGTAAAAAAAATAAAGTGTCCGCTCTTACATCCAGTTTGAAAGTGGTGGCAACTTTTTTTTTCTCGCCCTTAAATGTCACATCTCGGCAGCCCGTGTCATAGATATATACACTATGAGCCCGTGTCACAGAAAATTCCTGCACAATTGCATAGACGGTCATCAGTCAGATTATTTGTTTTACACCTACTTGCTCTGTGGGTCCATGGATGTATTGAGAGAGCGTGTGGGACGACATTTTAATGAATACTATCCATAGACTGTATAAAATAGCTATTATCAAACTGAAAGGTTAAAACCTATATTTCCCGCAGTACGTAAAAGCAGCGTTCCGCTACACCGGATATTACGTTTTCTTCCTTCTTGACTACAGAACCGATTAAGCTACAAAGTTAGCGATGTCAGGTATCGAGGAAATTTCAAATGAATCTGTAGAAGTGAAGGAAGACGAAGAGTTTGATGTAGAGGCTGAGGACCACCTAAGGGATGATTTTTTTCATGACCCGACTCGATATATATTTTACAGGTAGGCTTTGGTTATCATCATGTTTGCATAAATGTTCGGGTGGCTAGCTTGGTAGCAGGCTCTAACGGTATTAGCCACTTCTTCACATAACTTTAGTTAGTAACACGTTGATAACTTCTTTAATGTCAGTTTTGTTAGGGAGTTTTCGTTGATGTTTGCAATAATAACACTACCAACAGTGTTATTGGGTGCAACAGCAAACCTTAAACATTAATTGGAAAACGTTAGCTAGCTGTTGTGCTAACGTTAATTGACTGGTGCTTTCTGTAAACGCACCCCACCCCTGCTGCCAAGTAGGAAAATGAAAGAAACTAACAAAGTCACAAATATACCTAATGTGCCGACGCAACGATACAAATGTTAATCTTAGTTATTTTACTATGAATTTACATCTTTAGTTTGTTGTTGTTGTTGTTGTGTGTGTAATAACGCGGTAAGTAGTGCTAACGTTAGCTATTTTCTGCCTTCATTTCCATTTTAGATAGATACTTTATTGATCCCCAAGGGGAAATTCAAGGTCCCACTAGCTAGCTTAAAGACATCACACACAACATACACATACATAATGAGCAGGATGATAAAATAACAAATCCGCATGAATAATATGGACAATAACAGTACTAAGGGATGTATAAGCATAAGAGGCTTGGAGTGACAGGGCAGGGACTGACCCTGTGATTCAGTCTGCAGTCTGGTAGTGCAGCTAAGTCCAATATTTCAAGGTTAAAGTCTAGAGACCAGCATTAAATATGGACAATTTAAAATAATAATAATAATTTTAGGTTAGCAGACAAGAAACCCCCCCTGTGTTTTTGTGTTTCAGAGACAGAAAGGAGTGGTCTGACCTGGAGCCTGTTCCTCAGGATGATGGACCCAATCCTGTAGTGAAGATCGCCTACTCTGAAAAGTGTAAGATTGTTGGGCTTGTTAGTAAGACATGGGAGTCCCATAGAGGTGAAAGTGATGAGTCAAAACTTGCAGATGTCTGAGCCATAACTTGTAACATAATACATCTGTAATACCGTATAACTTAATAATTAGAATAACTATAACTTTAAGATTAAAAAAAACAAGACATTTGACCAAACACATATTCAGTAGTAGTTTAAGTCTTTACATTGTTGTTGTTGTTGTTGTTTATAACTAGTTTACATATATTCCTTCCAACAGTCTCAGATGTGTATGATTATTTCCGTGCACTCCTGAAGAATGATGAAAGAAGCGAGCGGGCCTTTGCATTGACATCAGAGGCCATTGAGCTAAATGCTGCCAATTACACAGTTTGGTGAGCATGCTGCATTTTTGGAATGTCGAAAAGTAGTTTATTATTCTGTAGTTTCTCATTTTCACATCATGGGGAATAAAAAACATATCAACATTTTCTGTTTAAAATCATGGTTTATAGAATTACTTTCAAAGTGATGCTTTGGGGGGAAAATAATCTCAAATTGGATGGGAGGGAGTACTTCTGATGCTGGGCTGTGGATCATAAAAAGGCGCAACTCCTCAGTCAAACAGTACAACATTTTGTCTTCAGATATCTTGTTGTGTTTGGATGTAGTTAAAAGTAAGGTAGCTCATTCTTACATTTTGGAAATGTATATCAGAATGGACTACTCCCTCTATAAATGTAGTTACAAGTATGGCAGCTCATTCTGTCAGGTAGGAAATATCTATCAGAATCTGCCCTACTTCATCCATAAATGTAGTTAAAAGGTAACTCATTCTGTTAGGTAGGAAATATGTCTCAGAACGAACTACTTCATCCATCAAGTGGCTGTACCTTAATGAACAAAGAGGTCACACCCCCACAAGTTGTCAATTAGTCATATTAATGTGTATATATTTAAAAATGTAGTAGGACCAGTACATCTGTTCATTAAGAGTTCTTGGGTTTGGGTATGTGCAGGCACTACAGGCGAGTACTGCTGCAATCTTTATCAAAGGATCTGAGGGAAGAGATGAGGTACATCACCGCCATCATCGAGGAGCAACCCAAAAACTATCAAGTCTGGTGAGTGCTGGCCAATTCATTTCAGGTCACATGTATGTTGTTAAATCATGTGACATTACTTAACCCTAAGGTCTAAGCCCTTTTTTCCCATCTTTTGTTCGCCTGGTCTCCTTGTGTAATAATACTTGTATAACCTCAACCCTGTGATGCACAGTTAAGTTCTAGACCTCATTTCTTTCAGGAGAACCTAGGATCAGGATATGCTGCAGGGATGTCACATGAATGTATAAATTGTTAAATGACTATAAAGACAAAAGAAAAGACTAAACAGAAATGAAATCTCCCAGAAACGTATTGACATCACACAGAGAACAATAATGGCAAAACACAGAAAATAGCCGTTCAAGAAGAGGTCTGTGGAAAGGGCGAGCTCTCTGCTGATCAGCTAGAGCTACGGCGAGACGATCGGTCCAAAGGCCGCGAAGCAAACGGAACATACGCCCAAGTTGATTTTTGGATTCATAATTATTTATTTAGGTTACAAAAAAACACTGTAATTCCACGATGATTTAAAAAAGCTTCTGGATGGGCTACAAGTGTTACATGGTCTCGTTAAAATGGCGTATTTCTCTGCTTCTAAAAGGAAAAAAAAAAAATTCTCTGGAGATATTAAACACAAAATCTAATGTTCCTGATTTCGTGTTGTATGCGACACGGCCGACTCCATTAAAAGTAGAATATGTGGGGAGTGTTGCTTTACTGTTTCTACACACACAGTGTTAAACGTTGGCCTCTCCTCTCTGGCTCAGAGCCAGAGAGAATAAACAGCAGAGGCAAGCAAGTTAGAGAGTGAAGGAAGAGAGGGAGCTCTGTACGAAGCAGGGAATCGGAGGAATAAAACAGCCTTTTCAGATTGTTTACTGTGGTCATGATCTAAGACCCATTCAGACCAGAAAAAGCCACCCGGCAATTTTGTCCCAGGCTTGTTAAAGTGGTCATATTATGCTTTTTGGCTTTTTCCCTTTATTGTGTTATATATCTTTTTTTGTGCACGTTATAGGTTTACAAAGTAAAAAGCCCAAAGTCCCCCCCAAAGGGACTTACCATCTCCAACAGAAAACACTGTTCCCAAACTGTTCCAAACAGCTCTATTGTAGTCCAGCCTTTACTTCAGAGACAAACGTGGTCACTTTGTAACACATGTTATAATGCTCGCCTAACTGCTAGCATGGCACGCCCTCATACTCTGCTTCTGACTGGCTAGTAGTCCTTACCTAGGTACTGTCAGGGCACGCCCTCATACTCTGCTTCTGACTGGCTAGTAGTCCTTATCTAGGTAATGCGCATGTGCGACTCCCAACAAAGATGGTACAGGAGTGAGATGCCTCACTCTGTAGCTTAAACAGAGAGCTCAACACACAGGGTGAAAAGAGGAGCTGCAGCAATGTGCTGTACAACAAATATATGGTGTTTTCTGAAAATTAAACCACATGAACCTATTCTGGTACAACCTTTAAATACAATTACGAACCTGAAAATGAGCATAATATGAGCACTTTAAGGTGGTGGTAGTGGCCGCACTTGAAGGCAACTTCATTTCACGGAGAAAGAAAAGAGCTGGAGCTTGTTGCAGGAAACAGTCAGCTGTGATACAAACTCCTGGTCAGTTAAGTGCTTGTGCTTCATTCTTTAACTTCAGTGTTTTAAAACTTTCTTGTGGCAGCGATAGAAGCAGGGATATTTCCTGTACAAGACTCTCACATCGCCCTTAAAACAGGCTGCCAAGTCTGATCGCCAGTTACATGATTGGTCACAGCAGGGTGATGAGGGTTGTGTTTCTCCAAAAGTAGATTTTTTTTTTTTTCATTTAAAATGAATGGAAAGACTGTCTGAGGTCCGCCGCAGTGTGTGTGTATGCATTTTTTATTTCAATTTCAATATTTTGTTAACATTTGATCAAATATGAATTATTGGAAAATAACCAGAGATTAATAGACAGTGGCGAAAGAAAAGGTGAAGTAAGGTATTTAAAAAGAAATGATTTTGTTAAATGAAAACTTTAGAAAATAAAAACAGTTTGCTAAACTCCTCTTCCAGGCATCACAGACGTATGGTGGTAGAGTGGTTGAATGACCCCTCGGAGGAATTGGAGTTCATTGCGGACATTCTCAGCCAAGATGCAAAGAACTACCACGCCTGGCAGCACAGACAGTGGGTTATCCAGGTAGGTGTTGGAGCTCTTAGCAGAGTTTGGCTTAAAAAAACAATGAGGGCTGAGATCCAGTTTTCTGCCCACAGTGAGCCCCTCTGCCAGAATAAATCCTTTTCCTTATTAATCTGGGTGTTTGTTGATGTGTTGTTTGAGTGCCTCTGCGTGGTCAGTATCTGCTCATACATCGCAGGGCCACCACTAAAAGCACTACATGATTACATAAACAAGCACCTCGCCAACATTTGTCTTATTCAATTTGCAGGAGTACAAACTGTGGGACGACGAGCTGGACTTTGTGGAGAATCTTCTGGAAGAAGATGTGAGGAATAACTCTGCATGGAACCAGAGGCATTTTGTAATTTCTCACACTTCAGGCTTCTCTGATGCAATGGAAAGAGAGATTCAGTGAGTACTTTTCCTACAAATCTGGAGGATTTGGACACCGTTCAATTGCATGAAATTGCATTTAAAGTCAGTCGTTAAGAGGAATGCTTTCTGGAGTGTTAAGCATAATTTCCTGTATTTACTTGCCAAAATATAGGCGTACAATGAACTTTTTGTATAACCCCGGCATTGTTCCTGATTCAGTATGTGCAAGTGCATTGTTTTCTGAGCCATGCATTTCACTGATTTTCCTCTCTTTGCGTAAGGTATTGTCTGTGCCAGATCAAGAAGGCTCCCAACAATGAAAGCGCATGGAACTATTTGAAAGGGTAAGATGTCACATATCCGATATTTATTTTCTAAAGTACTGTATATCCCAGTAAATCTTCAAGGAGCAAAACAATTTTTCTATTTTCTTTGAAATTCTTTCTTATTTGTTCATCCGGTTCAGTCTTTAAAAAGAGAAATCACAGATTTTTCAGTGCGCCATCTCCATTCAGACATTCACAATATATGACATGCTACAGGCTATTAAAAATGGAAGGGCTCACTCACAGTGTCCTCGCTTCTTTCTTTCTTCTCCAAGGATTCTGCAACCTCTAGGTCTGTCGTCTCAGCCAGGCCTGCTGGAGAGAGTCCTTGAGCTGAAGCAGACACACTGTTCACCTTACCTTCTTGCTTTCCTGTTTGATTGCTACGAGGACGCCTTAGAGAACAGCAAAGAAAATGTGGCAGAAGAGGAACAACAGAAAACTTTAAAAAAGGCTCTAGAAGTAAGTGCTTTGTTAAAGAAAATTACAACCTTTAGAAATGGTTACAAATGGTGATTATTATGACTGTGATTATTAAAGTTTTAGTGCGTAACTTTTAGATATTAATAAATATCTGTTCCATTCAAGCCATTGCCAAATGAGTTGCTACAAAGCTAATTAAGACTATCAGCTCCACACAATTCTCTCTGGATTTCTCAGTATGACTATGTTCAGAAACTGGTGTCGTGCCTTTCCCGCGCAGAAAAGCGACTAGTGATAGACTGATTTTATCGGCCGGCCGATATATCGGGCCGATATTTGCGTTTTTACTGCTGCGTTCGCCGATAGTTTTTTCCCGGCGTTATTTACAGACAGGCGTCCACAGGCAGCTCTTTGTTGCTGGAGACACTGCAGTTCACGTGCAGACCATGCACTGCCCCTCCCCCACTAGCACCATGGCAGTTAACCATATGCAGCACACCCATCCATATGATGCGCATTGGACACATAATTTGGGTGATATGAATGTGAGAAGATTGCAGAAGTGCCACTGATCTGTGTTTTTGTTTAATATTTTTAAAGAAATGGCAGGGCAGATTCCGAAAACAAATCCAGTGTGGCAGGCTTTACATTTTTATGATGTAAATTGAGGGAGCAAAAGCAGTATCGGCTCAAGAAAATCGGCAGTCCGTATCGGTCATATGCTAAGGCTGATGAAAAAGAAATCGGCACTAAAAAAATCCATATCGGTCGATCTCTAAAAGCGAGTGAAGATAATGACCTCTTCTGAAGAGTCCATCATGTTTTTTTAATCCTCCGTGTCCTCCTTGGCTACTGGCAACTGTGTAGAGGAGAGGTGGGGGGTGGTGCGCGATCACGTGAGGCTTGTATCATGTGGCTGTGCCGACAGTTTTGTTGTCATTACTTAGAATTCCTCATGGGGGAGACAGAAATTATGCACTATAGCTTTAAGCATGCATTTAATCTTTGATGTTAAGAAATTCTCTATGAGAGATCAGGATTATTTTTTTTTAAATAAACTGCAAATTGCACCATTGTTGTTTTTCTGACCCTTCTTGTTTTTGGTCTCCCTTCCTAAAGATTTGTCAACTCCTGGCACAGGAGGACACCATCCGTAAAGAGTACTGGCTGTTTTTGGGACGTTCGTTAAAGAACAAACATGGAAGCAGCGACCCCTCTAGTGAGCCTCTGGCAGATGATCCTGAGCCATCAGTCCCAGCATCCGGGCAGCAGGAGATGAGCTAGGCCACCAGGAGGCTCCCACTGTTTCCACTCCTGTCCTGCTTCATCGATACTGTCAGCAGAACCGACCCATGCAGTTTAATATTACTGTAAAATGCTATAATGTATGGCTGAAGACGTTTCTTAAAATAACCACTAACATGAGATCGCCGTGGGGAAGGGGTTGGGATGAAATCAAGCTCTTACTAAAGTGTAATTACATAGGATAGAGAAGTGGATTAAATGTCAAAAATATGTCAACGTTTTTCTACCAGTATGAACTAAATAACTACACATTTGAGCTGTGCGTCATACATCCGGAATTGGAAACCATTTAGCCAGTTTATCGTCACCTTTAGTGGCTGTTCTCACTTTGTTTGAATCTGATTACATCGCTCTTTTTGTCTTCTGAAACTAAAAATGTGCGATCGACAGCAGTCACCGTTTACTGATAAAGCCTTGTCAGTGTTTTCATGCACACTTGTGTTGTTTTTGAGTGAGGCTAGGTACACATCTTGTGTTAATATCTGTTTAGAGAAAAGAAAATCTACACTAGCAGGAGCTTTCTGATATGGTGTTACTTTTGTATATTTAAAAAAAAAATTATGTTAGTTTTGTGGTCATTCTGAAAGGTTAATGAAAAACCTTTTGTTGTGTCAGGAATGTCGAGAATACATGTTATTGTGTTTTAATGGAGGGCAGCAGAAAAACATCATGAAGCATAAAAATAAGACTAGTAATACTGAGAGTGATTTGTAAAACTATCAGTGATAATAAAGCAGATGAGAGATGCAGGGGTGTGCTGCTGCATTCTAATCAATGAGTTACACAACATCACAGCGTTTTTCTAAATCTATATCAGTTGCTCTAAATGAGCCACTATCTTGCTTTGGCCAGAGTTTGTTCCGTGTGCTGCTCTGAGCTGTGCTGCCAGGAGAAAAGTGAACTAAACCAGCGAGCCTGTGAGCATGTATTGACACTCACGCAGCCCCATGTCCTGGACTCCCTTGGAGCTAGGAAATGGATTTTACTCCACTAGATGCAGCTGTTTCTACTTCTGACACTACCAGACAATCCATCCCTCCAGTTTCTAACCAAGCAGTTGGTTTGCCAGCAGTGTGTAATTACAGCTTCTGTAAATACTTGATATTAGAGTAGGACTGCTTGCTTTTCTCTGCTTTTCCTCCTTAGCGTGGAGGACACTGATTGGCAAGATCACGTCATCAGCAGTTATGACATCAGTGAGCATCAGGGCAGTATGACACTGATGTTACAGGCTAAATAATGGGATTAGTGTGGTCTAATGTACTGGCAGATGCTAAAATATTTCCCTCTTTTTGTCTTTTAACAAAAGATAGTTTTGTCTGTGTAACTGTGTAAATGAGTGGAGCAGCTAATTTGTTAAATAAGAGCTGAATTAACAAATCAGGCCACCTGACACAATCCAGGCTGCCAAGTGAATATAAATGTTGGCCACACTGTTTCAACTTATTAAACTAAACAGATCAGGTACATGCTGCATCACTTCAAGCAATGTTTGGAGGACAGGGCTCCCTAGCGGGTAAACCCAGAACAAAAAGGGTCCCAGACAGTGTATAATTAAAATACTAATTAAAACCAGCACAAGTCCAAACAAACCACCCAGGTTCCCTTGCAATCTGCAGGCTATGGAAGTTATTAAATACAGGTGAAGAAGACAAGACTGCAGCCAATAATCTGTCGCCTGTTCAGGTGTCCATATGTAATGTCACAAACAGCAGTTATAATTTTAAGATGCATGCACAGGCACGGTGGATTAACAGGAGACCATGCGTATCAGTGTAGAGTCCTGGACCAGATCCAGCTTGGTTCCGAGACATCTGTTTCTTCTAAGTGGTGGGAAAGGCAGCGAAGCCTGTGTGGGACTCTCTCCGTTTATCACAGGCTCAGCCACATGTTTTGTTTGCAACACTGATACACAGGAGACGTTGATACCAGAACCATACAGCACATGTAAGATGTTTGAGGGTAACATATTTGCATACATAGTGTATTTTCATAATGTCATTCAATAGAGAAAACAGACAGATAGAATCTCAGATGAAAGGTAATTGCAAATTTGGCAACGATGTAAGAGAATTCAATGCCCTAATTAATCATCGCCTCTGTAAGATTAAAAGGGCTTCTATTGTAACCATTAAATACACAATGCAAACTAGAGCCAAAGACTGCTGTATGAAAAATTAAGATTTTAATTACAATGAATTGAAAGGGAAAAGACTCAAAACTGCACACAGCAAGCTAAGGTGACTCAAATTATACCAGAAAGCATGCATTTAAAATGGCCTTAGTCTCCATTTAACACAGCAGACAAGGCTCCCATAGAAAATGTAATACAATACCATTAGAGCTATACACTAAATTGAATACTGAGTATCGCTAGCAGTGGTTAACTTGGTAGTTTGTCTCGTTTGTTTGAACACAAAATTAAACAGAAGCACATTGAAATACTTAAAGAAACTGCAAACCATGTGTGCTTGAAGTTTTAGTCTCATACTATTACTATATTGCTCTTAATATCAACAAAACCCCTGAAAATCCAACAATAAAATGATCCCACTAACCACTAGGTACTGTGTGCATATCTGAACCCTGATATATCTCATTCTATACATTGTTGTCTATTAAAAACACATCAGTGTGTCACACTGTTGCACTGGCTGACATGTCCCTTCATTACAACAAACATGGGCTCTGTAGTTTATTTTGAGTTGATGCCACATACACCGTTCTGGTGCCTCAAAAACTCACTAGAGCACAACATGTCTATTAACCCGTGGCTGAGTTAAGTGGTGATTTTCTGTGGGTTTGTCACAACAAGCAACGCCTTTCAAATTACACATTGTCACTTGATCCATAGGTAATATAAAAATATTGACAGGTCCTCCACCTCTGTATTGATCCTCCACATTTCTGAGTTAATTCCTCTTAGAGATAAACATAGTTTGAGTCCTTCTCGGCTCCAGCCAACAACAGTGGAGGCTGCTTTAGATTCATTAATATTTATAGGCTAACACAGGATTTTACAGGCTGACCTGTCACTGCTGTTGTAACTGCTGCCGTAAAACTGCATCTCAGATGCAGAAGCAGTCTCTTCACAGCTGACTCTTGGCACAGGTGAAGCAGTGGGCCCTAAACACACACACACACACACACACACACACACACACACACAAATCCGCACACACACTGTGACTTGTAGTGATTTAAGGTTAAAAGCTGCTCTTGAAGGGGAAAAGGTGATTTTAGCACAATGTGTGGACTCTGAATAGGCCAGCCTTATGTTTGCTTGATTGTGTTTCCCTTACCCTGTGTGTGTTTGTGTGTGTGTATGTGTGTGTGTGTGTGTGTGTGTGTGTGTGTGTGTGTGTGTGTGTGTGTGAGTGTCGATCTTACCTATTAGGATGGGAATTACTTTCCTCTTCAGTGGCAGCATCTTCTAGGTTTGTGACCATGACAGGGAAATTGTCTATGTTATGGAGGTTAGCAGGGCTCTCCTTGGGCCCTGATGAAAGACATATGCTGTTAACAACTTCTGCTCCATCAAATTTGCCGGACAATTGAATTCAGTAGTTTTTTTCCTAGTCTCACTTTGTCAGACCTTCCTCCAAAGCTCTGAAGGATTTTTTTTTTTCCCTAAGATTAAAATGCATGCTGCGTACCTGTGACTGCTCCTACTGTGAGTCAACTGAAGCCATTTTCTGAGCTGGCCTGGTGCAAGTTTTATTTGTATAGCTCTTAATCACAGTTACAGTCTCAAAAGGCCTCACAACGCCCACATCATGGAACAACAAATGTGAAAATTGGGTAGAATCTGCTGATCAGCAAAGTGTGGACATTATACAATATAGAACAAAAGGCTGGACTAAGAGCTGTGGTTTTTCTTGCTGAAGCCTGGTGTGTCTGGGTCCAAAGATGTGAGGCGATGGGTTTCAGTCCGTCTCACTGTTGCTGTTGACATCCCCGGTGCTGTCAATGGAGCGATCCACACCCACTGCCAGCAAGCAGGACTGCTAATCAATCAACCAATCAGCAGATCATCAACACATCATTCACAGCTACTCCTTTTATCTGCAAAGCAGCAATGACCTAATTAGAGTACCCCCACCCCCCACCACCACCACCACACAAACACACACACACACACGCTGGCAGCTGTACTGGTACAGTCAATGAGGTGGCTCATTGTGATGAATGGATGGGCGAGGGCTTTCCCTGGTGTAATTCTTTCACCTGCACCCATCAAACGACTGGTTCATTAAGTCAAAAAGTCGTGCTTGTCCTCTGAAAGTTTTCCCATCCAGGGTAAATGAATCGGAAACAAATCATATCCAACAACCTGCAACACATTTTCCAGAAGGTCACATCATGGGATCCTTTTACATAATCCTTGATCTTTCCTCATGGTTGGTTGCCTCTTCAACTAATTTTGTAATTTTTCTAATGTTTTCAGCTAGCTCTGGTTCTATGACTATGTATTTGACATTGCCATTCATAGAGGCATGCTGCTAGCGTGGCTTGAAAAAAGTATTTCAGTCAGAACAACTAACACTACAGGCTGGATTGCCATGGAATGTTGCACAGACATTCATGAGGTTGACATTTGTGTTTCTGAAAAGTCTAGATAACTACTAAAATGTTTACATGTATAGTAATACTTATTTAATACTAAATAACTGCAAAACTAATGACTTTCCAAACAGTCTCAGCTGAACTTTGTGTTTAGGGATAATTAGCCGATGTTACATGCTAACAAGCTAAACTAATCAAGATATGACATAGCACTTTAAGTCAGTATAGGACTACCCCTTTTAGTTGTAATCATTAATATGCACTTTTTACTTGCACTTTTTAGCATTTCAACAAAGTATTATATTATTACTAAGTATTTTATTGAGGTGTGTGTGTGTGTGTGTGTGTGTGTGTGTGTGTGTGTGTGTGTGTGTGTGTGTGTGTGTGTGTGTGTGTGTGTGTGTGTGTGTGTGTGTGTGTGTGTGTGTGACCATGGTAAACGATATACCTGCTCAACAACAGGTTAGCTGCCGATGTTAGCATTTAGCTCAAAGCCCCGTTGTGCCTACAGTAACGTTAGGCTAAGTGCAGCCTCTTATAGACTTAACTTTATCTGAGCTAGTCTCATCCTCATGCCCCTCTATCTAGCATTAGGACCATCCTAAAGACAAAATATGTACTTTGGGACAAAATAAACATAATGGACTTCATACTCGTTCGTTTAGTCTACTTTTAGACTGTGGGCTGTATCAACTTTACGTTATACAGCATCGACTTTCGACCTCCTTCCACATTTGTTTAGAGTTTTTTTAGTACGGTAACAGTAACCTGTGTAACACCTCAGATTCTTTTAATTTCTCTCTCCGGCTGTCTGTGGCCCTTACAATCTCCATCAGCCACAATGTAGCTAGTGGCTTTCTGTTTCTAAATGATATAGCCTCTGCCCCAGCAATAGAAGAGTTGCATGCCCCTTTGTCGTCGATCCGGGCACCATGCGTTCGTCGTATGAAAAAAGAAATACGCTAATGCAGCGTGTGTTGATGAGGGAACATAATTAATACTGATGGATTATTTACTGATATGAAATAAGATGAAACAAGATGTTTGGTCTCAACTAAATTAAGCTAGGACTCTTAAACTTTCCCTCGTGTTCCCAACTTCCCTTTATTAATTATACCACACCCACAATTACTACGGTTTGGCCGATTTGCCAATCAGTGGCCTAGCTGTCAATCAAAATCAGTAAATCAGAACTATAACCAAAAGTATGGGAAGTCTTGAAATAATAACGATTGTTCTTTAAATATAAGCAAAAACGGCTATTTTGGTCATTTGGGCACTTAATAATAAAATGAAAAATACTGGCCGCAGTTAGGTCCCCACCTACACAACAGCTTATTAAATCTGTGCTAAATAAAAGGTGAGAAGTAAGCCTATAGGTTGGCGGAGACAAAAGATGCAGAGGAGTCCAGTTATCTGCCATCTGGCCCAGGTTGGATGTTTCAGCACCACGGACAGCGCACACAGCACCGCTGCTCTATTATGAATTATGCTTTATGATTTCCAGAAAGATCTACCTGACAAACAACAACCCTTATGAGGTCATTATGCAAATGTGACGTATACATATCACAGTATGTAGCCTGTGAATGTATCTATTGGAATGCGTAATTCCATTGAGTTATATCATTGTAGAAATGATAAATAGAAACTCAGCTCATCCACCTTTTATTTGCAGGAATACTAATTACTAATTACATTCATTGACTCACAGCTACTGCTACCAAACGGATTTTACGATAAGGCTAAGGGGCTTTTAAAGGGATGTGAAGAAATAAATGTTCCTAAAAGACAACGATTTCTGTTTCTGCTGGTGTTTGTTTTCACGACCACCAACCAAAAGTCGTTTACCCACCGTTTCATTTAACACCACGTCGCTATAAAGTCACTACGTGGCACTTTAGACACATTTCAAGTCCCTGAAGGAGTGTTGCAGTGATTTGAAGGCCTGTGGGTCATCCGTCATTGGTCCACAGGACCCTCGAGCATCTTCGGCTCAAGCAGCCGCCTCCTTCTCTGCCACAAAAACGCCACACACCATTCAATCCGACGACTCGGCGGACTGCAGATGATCTCTTCAGGAGGAGATAAAAAAAAAGGGAAAACTTTTGGCCAAGAGAGTGCATCAGGAATCTGATGGGCGGTTAGGTGATCTGGGCTAAAGTGATCATTGCTCGTGTATGGATTATCGATAAGTTAAAAAAAAAAAAAAAGGAGCGCGTTCTTGGCATTAGTTATTTATATATTCCTGTAAAGCGGCGGGGATGCGAGAGAGACGCCACAGTGGCGAGGATCGCCCGCTCTGAACCGGAGGAGTCACCGGCAGATGATGTCCCAATGTGAGAGTGCTTCCAGAGGACACGAAGGAGGATGAAGAAAGGGGGAGAGGGATCGAGAGCGGCAGAGGTGGAATATAATGAAGTTGAGTGGGAAAGGACTGTGCACCGTCTTCTCCAGCACCCTCCTATTCGTGTGCGCCCTGAGCGAAGTTGTCGTTGGATTAAGATGCGTCTCGTTGGGCTCTACGGTGAGAGCGCATTTCCACCTCGGCGCCGCGGCCGGGGCTTTCTACTCCGGGCTACTTGTGGGAATCGGGCAGGTCCTGCTGGGCACCGCGCTGCTCTTTTGCATGGACAAGCCCGGTTGCAGGAATTTCTTTCTCCTCGGGGTTGTGGTCTTCTTGTTGGGAGTCCTCACCGCCTTCTCCGGGGCGGTGGTGGACGGGGACACGGCTTCTCTGGTGGAGAGGAAATATACCCACTACTGCTTCCCCTCTGTGGTTGTGATCCCTGCCTGCGAGCAGCTGAGGGATTACCAGCGGAGTCTGGTCGTCTCCACTGTTCTCAGCACCTTGGAGTGCCTCCTCGGTCTCATCAACCTGGTGGTCATCAAAAGGTACAAAGCCGCGCAGTTTTCTAGGAACCGGCAGTCTCAGAGGCAGCTCGCCGGCGCGATCCTCTTCAGCGAGGAGCGGGACTGCTCGGCGGATTTACAGCCGGTGTCTTACATCAACCTGGGTGTTTTTAACGTGTTCGACGAGGCAGGTGCAGAAGTGCAGTGCGGGGGACACCCGTCAATCGAGCTGCCGGGATACTCGCCCACGGACCCGGAGCTCAATCATTGCTTCCCTTTCTCCTACCCGCTCCCCAGCGAACTGCCGCCCGCATACGAAGACATTTTCCCCGCTGAGGCATGCGACACATAGCCGCTCTGGAGCAGCCCC
This sequence comes from Perca fluviatilis, assembly GCF_010015445.1. Taxonomy (NCBI): domain Eukaryota; kingdom Metazoa; phylum Chordata; class Actinopteri; order Perciformes; family Percidae; genus Perca; species Perca fluviatilis. The sequence continues at coordinate 3,490,892 of NC_053121.1, forward strand.
AGCAGCGCTTCCCCCCCCCCTCTCTGCTGTGACAATCAATGACTATGTGCTTAAACAATCCCCCCCTCTTCTTCTCCTCCTCCTCCTCTTCCAACACCCCCAACAAAAAAGCAGTAAGTTTCACAGGAGGACAAGAGCAGTGGGTTTTAAGACACCGGGCCCAGACAGCGCAGGCGGATCAAGGCCCGCAACGCAACAGCTTGCCAGTATAACAAAAGCAGAGTTTGTGTTTTGAATGTTTGCTGTTAACATTTTTACTTGTGAATAAAAAGTGCATTTAACCTCATCTGACCTCATGAAGCTGCTGCAAGTAGCTTTTGGAAGCCCCGTTGATACAACTTCATTTTCTAGGCGTTAATTAACTTCTGCTGGTTGTTATGGGGCTGTGCAGTTGATCAATTTAACCATTTTCACTTTATAATAATCAATAGCTGTGTAGTCCACTTTACAAGCAGTTGTTTTCTACTCCTCACCCTTTGGGAAAATACCTGGAACACATCATCATCATCATCATCATCATGCCAAAATATTGACAGAAAAGACTCAAACTTTAAAGGCCACTTTAAAGTCACACTGCAGTGATTTATTATGTTGCTTTCATAAAGTTGTGGAACTCGAAGAAATCAGTTTAAAAAAAGAGCATTCAAAATCAAAGTAGCAGAGGAAAAAACATGCTGACTTTTAGTCCCAAGTGTGGGCTAAGCTTCAAAAACACTATGTCCTACATTTCCCATTTTGCAACAGGAAAACATTTTTCATTTGACCATCCTTGTCTGCCTGGGAACCAGACTTTAAAACTCCACACCCTCAGTTTGTAACACAGGCTTTCTGTCTCCAAGCCAAAACCGAGATAACCTTAATGACATCACTATGACATCATCGGGGTTACTTTCTCACACCTTGCAGTGCTGCTTCCAGAGCCACAGAAGACAGATAAGGCCTATACTTGCTTTCCCAGGGTGTGTAGCACTCTTCATGACGAGTGTAAACTTTAAAAAGTGTCAAATTAGTGGAGTGCACATTTAAGGTTCAGTTTTGTCAAAATTATACAGATAACAGATCAAAGATAGGCACGTAATTGGTAAGACTGATATAACTGCTATCAATGATAACGAGTATGTGGGAGGAAGCAGAGTGACAGTTGGAGCCTCGATGCATCATAACTCATTTGCTTTAAAATAGCAGTTGAAGGAGTGATACAAGATCCTCTTTTTGGGCGTCTTTTAATGCACCCCCAGATGTAGCAGGCTGTCCGGATATGAAACAGAAGGTGGTCCTTCACTTTTTTCTAATTTAAAAGATTGAAACTGTGCAGCATATGCTTCCCATATTGTTCCATTTGATAAGACTTGAAATAATGAATTAACTCCACCGCACACAAATAGCCCCATCAGCTCTCAGCAGGGATCCTCCCAGCACCATCAAAACATTTTCAACCTCACTGTTACTAATTTCACGTAACAGCTAGAACAGTGACAGAACAAAAAGGTAGATGCGGCTGTTGTCGTTATGTGCCCACCTTCAGACAGCACTGCTCTGTGGTAAATCAAATTGAAATGGTCCTTTTTCCCCTCAAATTAAAGCCCTTAAATGAGCATCCGTAGCCAAATGTTTATAAAGGGGCACTTTGAGGGAGAAACTGTAGGAAATACTGTACTGGCTCAGCGTAATAATCCTCCTCTTATTCTTTTCAAACCGTGATATGGTGCTCTTCACTCTCTCATTTTACTTAAGTTGGGCTTTGAGTGCCAGAGCTGAATACAGGATAGAGAAAAACCCTGCTCTTTTCTTTCTTCTAACATTAATTCCAGTAAAAAATACAGCTATAACCTAAGATTAAGCCAGCAACCCTCAAGAGAACAAAGGGAGTGGTGTCCAAAGAAAGATGCAAACAAAGCTAATGGTAGGAGCTCTATCCACTGACAGAAAACCAGACCAGAAAAGAGACTTTTGGTAAAGAACTTTTCACAAAAATAAGGTGTGCCCTTCCCAGCAGCAACTCTTCACACCAAGCTTCTAAATTTCTTTTAAATCTGCTTGTGCTTGCAAAACTTCATTTTCACTGGGATAATAGATAGATTTACCTTTACCTGCGGAGAAAGTTTCTGATAATGTTTTCTGCCTTCTTTCTCAACTTTTAATACCTTGAAATAAAGTAAAATGTCAGGTTTTGTAAAGATCAGCTTTCAGAGAGCTGGTGCAATGAAGCAGTGCTGCTTCTGTTAAGTACATATTTGTATCATGCACGGTGCTTTTTGCTCACCAAAAATGATTCAACATTCAATAACTGAATTCAAAATGAGATGGCAAGTAGCTAAGGTAAATAGACATCATTTAGTTTTAATGGACTGACTATGAGTGGGATCTTTAGGACATTTAATGTGGTGTAAATAAACCTAAAATGTTAGACGGTGGTATAAACTACATGAAACTGTGATCTGGGATCCAACTCACTGGAAACTATAGTACTGGCTTTTGATTACACTGAAAGTTATTCAACTGAAGATGTTTTCCATTTTCCAGTTGATTGTCTGGTTGAATTAAGATAGAGAGAGATTTCATATATTTTCAGGATGCACAATGTCTTTTATATATGGAATAATTGTGTGTCCAGAATATATATAAGGCAAACTGTGCACACACATCATCAAAAGATGTAGATTAATTGCTGATTATATCTTCAAGATATTCGTGCAGACGCCCAGACTCACATTTTCTGACATTTACTGCTAAAATGTATTGCATTGGCAACATGGGAAAGTTCTCTGGCAGATTTTACTCCAAAGAAACGGAATGATTGAGTGAAGACTGAGCGGCGTTCATGCTTCTTAGGATAACTTTCTGCAGCACTGTAACATTTAATTTCGAAGCACTATAACATTTTATTATGCCAATTATGCCATTATTAACATCAGAGTGTAGTTTCTGCTATCACACACAGACTGGGTCACATAGTTTGGAATCTATCTATCTTAAAAAAACAATCCAGCTTTCTATGGCATTTATTAGTTTGGGACATTTTGAGAACGGTTAAAAGTTGCTTGCAAGCACGTTGTTGCAACATATATTGTAGAGAGATTATTATTTTGTTACATTTTAGCAAACTATTCTGTATTCTATAATCCCATATGATGTTGTTGGACAGAGTGTGTTACATCTCCTTTCAAGAGCTGTGCTATAAGGGGGTTCATAAGTCACAGTACTTGAGTATGTCCATTTCATGCCACTTAATTCTTCTACTCCACTAAAATTCAGAAGGAAATATCGTATTTTTTACTCCAATACATTTATTTGACAACTACGGTTTTAAGTTATTTGACAAATTTAGTTTTAATGTATACGAAGCACATACCGAGCTTATACAATATGATGCACTGCTTGTAGATTAATCTAATTGTAATAATTGTAATAAAATACAATCAGCTGCACCATGACAAACTAATACACTGAAATTATACTTCCACATGAAATCAGTAATAACAAGCCAATGATATAATAATAATGATAATTATACAATAGTGTAGCATCACAGGATCCTTTTTCTGCATAGTGTGCTTTTGTTTTGATACTTTTAGTGCGTTTGTCTTTCAATACTTATGTATTTTGAGTTGTTACAGAGTATTTTATATTGTGGCACTGCTATTTTTACTTAAGTAAAAGGTCCACCGTTAGGCTTATGTTAATAGGCTATAGCTAGTCCGTAAATCAGATAGCTTTATTAACATTTCACTCAACTCAGGCCTCTACTTTGTATTTCTGTTGGCACTTGTTGTTGGCACCAAAAAAAATAGCTTTCATGGATAATCATAATGCCTTGGCTTTGTAACTACCGATGATCAAGTTAGCCAACTAGCTTAGTTAGTGAACCTACTGCTTATCTGGGACACATTAGCCAGCCACCTACTTGGGAAGCTGGCTAAGGTTGCAAGCTAATTAAGTACAGATTAATTTACATACAGAATTTTATAAATGGCCATACACTATGTATTTAACTAAAACTGTATCAATTATTTGTGTGGCTGTGGTTTTTGTCTCAGTCCTCCCCTAGAAACAGAAGCTGATCAGAAATGACCTGCTGTAATCATTTTATTTATTGTTTGAAATTGTGGCATATTAAACTTTTCTTCATGTCACGGTCATTCACTACAAAATGTAATTAATGTGATGTAATTTTTTTTCAGTGCTCAAAAGGTCCCATATTCAATGATCAGGACTGAGGCACAAATCTAATTCCACATTTCCACACCAAAAAGATCCCATATTGTAAAAAGATTTCCATGTCTTTTTGGATTATAGAACAGGTTGAGGTGCTATATAAACACTGTGAAAGTATCAAGCGCTCAATCCACAGAGCCTGTATTCAGAAACTGTGCCTTTAAACGAGCCGTCAGGACTTTCGTACAGTTGTGATTTCACAGTCATTCCCCGACTGCAATGACAGTAAAGACATGCTGAAGCGCAGATGTTGAAGACCTGGAAACGTTGACCAATCAGAGCAGACTAGGCTTCTTTTGGAGGGGGGGCTTGAAGAGACAGGTGCTAAAACAGAGCGATTCAGACAGAGTGTGAATACAGGTATAATCAAACAGACATTAAGAGAAAAATAATGTTTTTTTTTTAACATTAACGCATGTTCTGGTAGAAACACAAAAAACAAATATGAACCTGAAAATGAGCTTCATATGTGACCTTTAAGAATATATCCAACTCAATAACTCTCAGTTAATGTTTTACGCGGTTACTGTGTTTAAATATCAGCTCCATTAGACCTAATTATGAAATGACAAAGTGCATTCAACTTTCTAAAAGTCACCACTGTGGGAGCAGTTTATAACCCAATGTCTATCACGAAGAACGCGTCTCTGCTCCGTGGTCGTTAACAAATGTCACCTGCCTGTTCACAAGAAAGAAAATCTAAGATTACAAAATAAATATCCTGTATTTATTCGGGGACGCTGACTGAGCCTGGATGTTATTTTCCAGAAATTCAGATTCATGTTCAAACAGCCTTCTTCTGATGGCTTTCAGATCGTTAAGTGCCTTGCTTAGTGGCACCTTTTCATGGTAGTTGACCTGGTGACTTTTCTGGCCCAATGCCTGCTTCTATGAGAAATTCGAACTTGCAAAAACACTAATGCATATCAAAACTGCTTTAAAATGCCATTGACAGTGTGCATCTGTAAGCGATTAGCTCCATTAATGTATGAACTGTGCCTTTGACGATAGCTCATGATATCCTTTTTACCGTATGAAAAAATCCTGCTGCTTGAGAGGTTTATTGATTATAATTGCACGTTTAAAACCCCCCAAAGACGTGTCAGGCTGTAATGTAGGGCAGTCTTTTATCTTCAGATCTGTGTTTCTGTGGTCTGGAGCCTTTTTTTCTTTTCTCTCTTCCTTGTGGCTGATCCTTTGTTGGATAGCAGTGCTGCATTAGTGTAATGACAGCCCCCGGCTCTGGTCACACAAAGTAAAAAAACGCTGACTTGCATCTTTAAGTTCTTCACTCTGAGGAATATAAGGGAGGGTTTCTGCACAAGTGATTACACTGCAGATATCTGGATGAATGATGTACGTGGACAGGAGGAGCGTACAGCCGGGGTGAGCCGATGGAGCCCCGAGGCGAGGAAGGGAGATCAAAAATGTCTCTGGCGCTACTTGAGACTTGGCTTGACAATTAGCTCACTATCAAGTGTAATAACTTTTTAAATGCTGTAGTTCCAATGTCTGTAACCGCTCACACAGAGAAAATAACAGTTGTGCTGCTGAGAGAAACACATATCTTGCATTAGATTGTTTTTCTCCATCTTCATACTTGTCCGAATATATGTCAAGGACAAAACTGACAGCCATACTTATGGGAAAAAAACATCAATACCGCCTAAAAGCCTTTCATTAGACATATATCCATTTGTCCGTGTGCAGCTGGCAGGGAAAGTTGTGTCTGGAAAAGCTCCAGTGGCTTTTTAAAAGCCAGCACTGGGCCTTTCCTGAAAAAAATTGTGGTTCATTACCTATGTGTGAGTGTCCAAGCCATTAGACTCGCTTGTGCCAATTTCTGAAAAGCTTGATTCTTCTTTGTACTCTCTTTGAAGAGTTTTAAAGATTCAGATTTTCATTTTTTTTCTCTGCGGGAGCAACAGTGTTAGAGCTCGCGTTATGACAGAATGCACTATGAGCAACACTTTGTGTTGACATTTGCAGATAATTATGAATTTATATTATCAAAAGATACTGATCACACTGATATTGAATGCTTTGAAACCTGTGTATATTATCCCAGTGTGTACTATGTGGTCATACAGCTCAGTTGTATTCACTGAAGCTGGTATACAGTATATTGTTAAGTGCAAAGCCACAAACATGTACATTGATAATCAGCAGCAGCACTTTAGTTTTTATTGTTTCAAACGTGTGATACGACAAACGCTGACGTTAAAATGTCCGATGTCAAAGACATACAAGCATTTTTTTCAGGACTTTCAAAAATAAAGAGGATGTAATTTGATCAGTTGTCATGGGTATGGAGATGGATCCGTTGACAAAAACACACCACATGCTAAGCTCAGTAGCTGTTTTGATTTCTAGGGCTGCAACCATAGAAATAGAATGACAGTATAATGGACATTGAATGGTTTGCCATGTTTTTTTTTCAGGGATGCACCTGAATCCAGGATTCGGCCGAATGTTGGGCTTTTTGACGGGATTCGATTTCTGCCGAAGCTTCGAATTTTTCTCCACCAAACCGAACCCTGCGCTTGCACTCTGCACGCTACGCTGGTCGACGTAATGACGCCGCCGTTGATTACGGGAAGGTGTTTACGTAGGTGGAGCGTTCAATGCAGTAGGCTGTGAGAAAGTGGAAATGGAACTCGTGAGCAGAAAAAGTGTTGTTTGGCAGTACTTTCAGTCAAAAGAAGGCGATTCAAGTCCAGCTACATGTTCAATCTGCAATGCCGATTTGTCTCGTGGTGGCGAGGACCCTAAACAGTACACAACATGGCCGCTGTTAAAACATTTGGTCTGAAACATCCAAAAGAATACAAGTTGTGCATGAAGGAATCATCTTGACAGACAAAATGCAGCAACTTCAGGTACGGCAAAGGAAGGACAGTCACACTGAGGATGGGAGGAGGATTCGGTGTTCGGTTTCGGATCCGGCATTCAGCCAAACCCCAAAAATCTGGATTCGACGAATCCCTATTTTTTTTTTACTAGTTCAAAAGAAAATGGCGCCCAGCACTGTGCATTGACCATAGAAATAGAATTAATCAACGCGCTACATTTGTCACAGTTCTTTGCAATGGCAATAGTACACAGAAAAATGGCCGCCGCTCTGATCATCCTGCTATGTTAATTTGAATGAGAAGGTCTGTTCTACTTTCATTCTACTTCTATGGCTAAAACTAACAATTATTTTCATAATGGATTTTTCTGATGAGTATACTTTCACGATTAATCAATGAATCATTTTCTCTATAACATATTAGAAAACATTGAACAATTCAGATCACACTTTCCTAAAGCCGGAGGTGACGTCTTCGAATGTCTTGTTTTCCCGAAAAAGAGTTCCAAACCCAAAGACAGTCAATTTACAATCACATAAAACAGAAAACAACAACACTACTTTAAACTATTATCTAAAAAAATAACTGAACAAATTTTCTGTGGATGGATATTTTCCAGTTCTAGTTAGATCAATCATAGAACTTTTTTAGGACTTTTAGAACAAGTTCATCCTTGGCGGTCAATATATTGAGATGCTAAGTTAATATTTTGAGATATTAAGTCAATATATTGAGATTCTAAGTCAATATTTTAAAGTATCTCATTATTAAAGCAATCCAAACTCAAGGTCCACTTACCTGCTTTCTCTGGAACTTTAAACTGCACCACATGGTCTTCATTCACCTGTGACATTTACTGTGTGAGAGGATTAACAACACGGACAATAAGTCCTAAAAGTGAAATGAACTTCAAATTATTGTTAAGTCCTAAAATGAATCCAACATATTATTAGCAAATATAAATCCCCACTTATGATAGGCTTACCTATAGGTAACCCACAGATACATATAGAATCATGCCAATTATTAAAGGTATTATCATTGACATATATATAATGGACCAATAGACCCCGTTGCTCTGGACGGAGACCAGTGAAGGATATTAGAAGCACTTTTCCGGTGATGGCCAGTTTTACTGAGCAGCCTCCAACTGAGAGAGACGACGTAGATATGACGTGAGCAACCTGTCTGAAAGTGTGAAGTCTTCTGGTAGCTGTGCCGAGAGAAATCTCAATCATTCCCAATCTTACAGAGACAGAGAGTGTAGGTATATGTAAGGAGATAACATGGGCACAGGCTAATTACTGATCACTAACATGCTAGTTACCATTAGTAATTAAACCTAAACAGCTAACGTAAGTCGAAACTGCCTGCGAGCTTTTCCTGTACTATACGGTAATTCCTCTACTGTGCGACAATAAGTCACTTGGTTATGACACAATCGTTAGCCTATTTTTACAAAAACGTCTGCTACGGAGCCATAACGTGAGGTACAAGGTAATGGAGCCTTTTATACATTGTCGTGTTTCTTTAGAACTAAACATTGGACAAATAGAGTCTTTAAGCGCTTCAGATGTAAAGTTATTCGCAGTCAAGTGACGTAAAAAAAAAATGGCGGTCAGCGGAATGCTAACGGGAGGTGATGGCCAGGTAGCAACAAAATGGCGCCATAGATGGCTCGAGTTCTGAAGCGAAGCTTACCCCCTTGGGTATTATGGAGGATTTTCTTTTTCCGGGTGGATCATCAAGACTATTGGTCCTCCTAGTTGTCAATCATTCTGGTGATATGTTTACGTAAGGCCGTCGTACGTGCTCGTCCCTAGATAGTTTTCGCTTTCTGCGCATGCGCACTTTCAGGTGTATATGTGTGGTGAGCATAGGTAGTGAGCTACGGTTTCAGCCATTCATTGAAGCTCGCCGTTCTCACCGTGTTTTTTCAAAATGTCTGAGGGTCGCAAGAGAAAAAGTGTCTAGGAATTGTATGACAAGAAGAGAAAGGCCTCTGAAGAAAGAAACAAGACCGCAGTGTTTTTGGGAGAATATTTCACACGCTGGCGTTTTTCAAAAAGTGGAGAGGGCGGTTCTTTTCTAAAATTCGGGATAATCTTCCACTATACCTTTAAGCTATTTTAATAGCTTAGTATTCTATGCAAAATAAAAAAGATGTATAAAGGCTTCAGGCCGCCCTACACGTACTTGTAGGCCCAGTTTAATGGGCAACTTCACATACTACACATACAACTATACAATATATGTAGTAGGGGGTCCCTGCTCAGTCTCTCTTTCAGCTAAGGGGTCCTTGGCTTAAAAAACATTAAAGACCCCTGTTCTAAAGTCAATGAGGACCTTTAATGTTTATATCAAAGATAGTTTACTAGACTTGGACCAAACAGGTGGTTCCACTTTTCCGTATTTTACGAGATGGGAGTGAGAATCTGTTGCAAGTTGATGCTGCAGGAGGTTGATAAGGAGCAGTGATTTAGTGACTACAGCCAAGTGCTGAGATGTCTGGCTGTATTTTCTATCCAGTAGTTGGAAAGAAACCTCCTGAAGTATCCTGTTTCATTAAATGTGACTTCACGGTTTGTATCAGTTACAAGCTACGTTATTCAAAATGACAAAATACTTTGTATAAAAGGTGAAAACACTTCTATTGACCTCCTGTTGGTTGCCCAAAAGTGGTTGATGATGTCATGGATGACTTTACAGCCCTTTAATGAGCGAATGTCTCCACCACCACCAACCCGCTGCTGGATTTGTGGATTACAATCGACTCATCTCACATGACAGAGCGCTGAATGAATAAATAATCCATGCTTTTCCTCGCTGTTGATATTTAATTATCTTTTATACTCAGAACTAACCATTTTGATCCATTTGTCTGCCAACAAATGAGCATAGAAAGGTATTTTCCGTTACAGCTAACTCCTGGCAAGTTTGTGTTCATGAAGTTCTTAATACTGAAGATTATCATGTTAATGGAATTGCTGAGTGTCACATTTCTCACCTAAAACTTCTCCAAGAGAGACACACTGCCATATTATTCTACATGGAGTCATTACTGTATGTAGAAAGTGCTCACAACACATGGTGGAGGAAAGAAATACTTAGGTTTTCAGGTCAGAAACATATTTTGTTGCTGTAACTTGGACACATATACCTACTCTAATGTACAGTTTTTATTAATGAAAATGTTAAAAGTAGTTCACGATGGGTTAACAAGCAGTTTCACTGCTGTGTAAGTCAAGCCAGTAGTAATTTTATGCAAACAGCAAGTGTTCCCCCTCAGGCTTCTTAACAACTGAGCAGAGTTTAGTGAGCTGGGCTCCTCTCAGTAGGTTGGAACAGAAAGTGTGGCAGAGAAGCAGTGAGGGGAGAAGAAGGGGAACCCTGGCAGCATGTGCAGCCACAGAGGGAGTCGTGCGTCAATCAATAGCTCCTGCAGTGGCTGGGATTTCAGAGGGAGCCAGCTCTAAACTTGCAATAACCTCTTTGGCTCGCTGCCATCTGCCACTTAGCAGACAACTCTTGGAGCATCGAGAGAGCGCTAGAGAGAGAGAGAGAGAGAGAGAGGTAAGGTCGCTTTCACAGGGAAAGCTCCAACTGAAAGGCACAACGTTCATTCTCCAGCTGCTCTATTCCTGTAATTAGTACTTTCTGTTGGAAGGTCACTAATAGTCAGTCAATTCACATGAAAGAGAGCACATACAAATCAACAAGCTTTAACTCAACGTTATTTATAAAGCACCTTTCATACAAAGATGCAGCCCAGAGTGCTTCACGTAGCAAAATTCAAACAGAAAAAAGGTAAACAAACAATAAATACAATTTTGCAGGACTAAAAAATTGCAACAAAACAATAAAATGTTAAAAATCAATCAATAAATTTCATTATAATAAATTAAAAATAAAAACAGCAGGGTAAAAATAATGTAAAAACCAATGATTAAAACTTAAAGGACAATTCCGGTGCAAAATGAACCTAGGGGTTAATAACACATGTGTACCGAGTCAAACATTCTCTGGGATATGTTTTCATGCTAATCAAATGTGTCTCTAGATTTAAATAAGCTGACGCAAACCGGTGGTTAGCTGCTAACGCTAGCTTTATTTAGACTCTAAACCACTGGTTCTCAAACTGTGGTACTGGTGGTACGTGAGCCCCCTCTAGTGGTACGCGGATGGAATCTTTAATATATTTTAAAAAACTGAAATAAATTAATTTAAAAAACATAATATAATAGAAATACTACAACATTTTCAATAATAATACTTTAACTATGATCAGTAATATTTTAGTTTCGATATCCCTAAAAGGAAGTTTTCCTCAACCACTCAAGGTTTCTCTCTAAAGGCCCGGACACCCCGAGCTGATAATCGGCCGCCGGGCAGTCCGGCGAGGTCGGTGACTCGAGTCTGTTCGGTGTGTTCCGTGCCGTCGTCCGTCGGCCTTCGTTTTGGCTGATTTGACATTTATAATTGGCGGGGCGGGCACTGCCGGCAGTCGGACTCAAATGACCCATCTGATTGGTAGAGTGCTAACCCGGAAACGGGGAGCGGAATAAGAGTCTCTCAAAATCTGACGAAAATCTTTTAAACTGACCTTTGTTGAGCTGAAATGAAGACAGATTCAGCAACTGCATGGCCTATTTCTAGCTTAAAATGTTTTCAGAAACATGTTTCAGTGAACTATTTTAGCACAATATGAGATCGTATTCTGAACGAGCCGCCATGACAGTCTGGCTTTGAATTTCCGGAGAAGCCAGATCCACGTGACGCGTTCGTCCAATCAGCTGCCGGTTTTAATTTTTTGGGCAACAATACAGATTAGCGCCGCCTGCTGTTATGGAGACGTATGACGTCTCGTCTCTTCGGTGTGTTCTGATTCGGATTTTTACCAACTCGTGGAGACTGATCAGTCCAACTGCCTTTTCTGCTGACGGTTGGCCGTCTGGTTGGTGTGTAAGCAGCTTAAAAGGGAGTTTTCCTCACCATTTTCACACTAAATGTTTGCTCTTAGGGGATTTATTGTAAATTATAGAGTGTGGTCTAAACCTACTCTATCTGTAAAGTGTCTTGAAATAATTCTTATTAGGATTTGATACTATAAATAAAATGTAATTGAAATTGAATTGAATTACTGGTGGTGCCTAGAGAGCCTAATATTTTCTGAAGTGGTATGTGGGAGTATGAGGGACTATTTCAGCATCTTTCTGAGTAAAAAAAAAAAAAAAGGTCTTTGTCGATATACCCAAAATGAAAAAAGAACGTTTTAATTATCTTGTTAAAATGAGGTCAGATATTCCAACAGCATTGCACCCGGCGTCACGAGGGGGCAAAAGTGGGCAACAATGCTGATGAGAACGGTGAGATTGAACCAAAACTGGGGGGGGGGGGAACTGCCTGGTAATAAGTCTCTGTAGGTTCTTCACTACAGGTGACTCCTTATACAGTATGTATGTGTGTGTGTGTGTATATATATATATATATATATATATATATATATATATATATATATATATATATATATATATATATATATATATATATATATATATTTGACATGTCTGATTTGATTCAAGCCTGTTAATTAATCCTAAACCTAAACTAAATTATAACTCGTTTGAGAGTCTTGTTCTTAATCTTCAACATCCAAAATGGAAAACATTACAGCCAATTATATTCGTTGTTATTTACAGGGCTCCAGGTCCGTATTCTGAATTTTTATCTGAATTCTCAGTTTTTATCATGTTTAGTCCTTAAATCTGACAAAGTACTTATTGTAGGTGATTTTAATATCCATGTGGATGTTGACAATGATAGCCCTAGTACTGTTTTCAACTCATTATTGGATTCAATCGGTTTCAGTCAGAGTGTGCACAAGGCGACGCACTGTTTTAACCACACCCTCGACCTTGTGCTGGCATATGGTACTGAAATTGAGGATTTAATAATATTTCCGCAGAATTCGGTATTATCAGATCATTCTTTAATTACTTTCAAATTCTTAATACCTGAATATACTAAATTAGATAAAAACTTCTACACTAGATGCCTATCTGACAGTGCTATAGCTAAATTTAAGGAAGATATTCCAACAGCATTTGACTCTTTGTCATGCCTTAACATAACAGAGGACCTTTATGTTAACCTCAGTCCCTCTCAAATTGATACATTTGTAGACGGTGCTACGACCTGCCTACGGATGACTTTAGACTCTGTTGCTCCCCTCAAAAAGAAGATGATGAAGCAAAGGAAACTAGCACCTTGGTATAACTCCCAAACTCGCAAATTAAAACAAATCTTGCGAAACCTAGAAAGTAACTGGCGTTCCACCAAAGTGAAATAATCTCATTTGGATTGGCAAGAAAGTCTCAAAACCTATAGGAAGGCCCTAAGAAAGGCCAGATCAGACTATTACTCATCACTAACAGAAGAAAATAAGAACAACCCAAGGTTTCTTTTCAGCACTGTAGCCAGGCTGACAGATAGTCACAGCTCTACTGAGCCATCTATTCCTCTAGCTCTGAGTAGTGACGACTTCATGAGCTTCTTTAATGATAAAATTATAACAATTAGAGATAAAATCCATCACCTTTTGCCCTCAACTTCTAACGGTTCACCTTTAAACGCAGGACCGCTAGAAAGAACGACTAGTCCCGACATATTTTAGAATGCTTTTATCCTATAGACCTTCAACAATTAATGTTAAAGATATCCTCAGCTAAGCCATCTACCTGTCTCTTAGACCCCATCCCAACAAGACTACTCAAAGAAGCGCTACCCATGGTTAACACTTCATTACTAGATATGATCAATATGTCCTTATTAACAGGTTATGTACCGCAGTCATTTAAAGTAGCTGTTATAAAACCTCTTCTAAAAAAACCCACCCCCCGATCCTGAAGTCTTAGCAAACTATAGACCTATATCTAACCTTCCCTTTTTATCCAAGATCCTTGAGAAGGTAGTTGCTTATCAGTTATGTGATTTTCTACATAGCAATAGTTTATTTGATGACTTTCAATCAGGATTTAGAAAGCATCATAGCACAGAGACGGCACTGGTGAAAATTACTAATGACCTTCGAACTGCTGCAGACAAAGGACTTGTCTCCATTCTTGTCCTACTAGATCTTAGTGCTGCATTTGACACTATTGACCATACAATCCTGTTACAGAGATTGGAACACTTAGTTGGCATTAAAGGAATCGCTCTAAGCTGGTTTAAGTCCTATTTCTCTGATCGATCTCAATTTCTTAATGTTAACGATAAATCCTCCAAGCACGCTAAAGTTAGCCATGGCGTTCCACAAGGCTCAGTGCTTGGACCAATTCTATTCTCCTTATATATGCTTCCTCTTGCTAATATTATTAGGAAACAATTAACTTTCACTGTTATGCGAATGACACCCAATTATACTTGTCAATCAAATTCGACGAAACCAATCAGCTAGCTAAACTTCAAGCGTGCATTAAAGATATAAAATCCTGGATGACCTATAATTTTCTGATGTTAAACTCTAACAAAACTGAAGTTATTGTGCTGGGCCCTAAACACCTCCGAACCTCATTATCTAAAGACTTAGCTACTCCGGATGGTATTGCCCTGGCCTCCAGCACTACTGTCAGAAATCTAGGGGTTATTTTTGATCAGGATATATCCTTTAACGCCCATCTGAAACAAACCTCAAGAACAGCCTTTTTCCATCTTCGTAACATTGCCAAAATTAGGAATATCCTGTCTCAAAACGATGCTGAAAAACTAGTCCATGCATTCGTTACTTCCAGGCTGGACTATTGTAATTCCCTACTGTCAGGTTGCTCAAATAAGTCCCTTAAGACTCTCCAGCTGATCCAGAATGCTGCAGCACGTGTTCTCACAAGATCTAAGAAAAGAGATCATATTTCTCCTGTATTAGCTTCTCTGCATTGGCTTCCTGTAAAATCCAGGATTGAATTTAAAATCCTTCTCCTGACCTACAAAGCTCTAAATGGTCAAGCACCATCATATCAGAAATGCTTGTAATTAATCCTAGCTTCTGGGGAGTTTACTCCCCGGAGTCCTTATGTTTTTTCCCCCAGCGTATTTCCTTGGAGAACGTTGGCACCAAGATCCTGGTCGCAGCTGTCGCCATGGTCCTGCTGCACTCCCTGCTGAGCTCAGCGGTGCCCTGCAATGTCATCCTGCGTCCTGCTAAACCCTGCTGCTTCCTGCTACGTCCATCCATGCTCTGCTGGGCCAAGCTACATCCTGTAACGCCCTGATATGACATGAACTACTACGACTCCCATTTGAAGTCACTGTTCCATTATTAATGTGACTATTATCGCCACTGTTCATCATATCCCCAACCGGCACCGCCTACCAAGAGCCTGGGTCTGTCCCAGGTTTCTTCCCAAGAGGGAGTTTTTCCTCGCCACTGGTCGCACTGCTTGCTCTTGAGGGAATTACTGCAATTGTTGGGGCTTTGTACATTATAGAGTGTGGTCTCGACCTACTGTATCTGTAAAGTGTCTCGAGATAACTTGTGTTATGATTTGATACTATAAATAAAATTGAATTGAATGTCTGGGATGTATGAAAAAGAAAGGATTGTATCAAAAAACAAAAAGGCCAAATGGGATTATTTGAAGAAATTCCAAATGTGTGAATGCTCCATTTACAGCAGCTATATGCAGATTATTCAAGCCATTTGATAATGGAATGCCTAAAATCTTTTACATCATTTGGGAAAAACATGAGTTGCCAAGAAAAGAATCATCCTGTAGAGCTGACATCCTGTTTTGTATCTAATTGTTCTCCAACTGTCTTCATCATTCTGAAACCAGAACACAACAAATGTTGAAGATGACTCATTATCTATACTCCTGCCGCCTAAAAAGAGGCAGAAATTGTCTGATGTGACTATTTTTTAAGTAACATAACGTAGGTAGGGTAGAAATTTGCCGGAAACATTACTAATCTTGAAACCAAGGCGCTATTTCTTCAGTAACAGAACTTTTGCTCAATTGATTCTCCGGTTAAGTCAAGAGACTGGGTGAACATGACAAAAAAGTTGAAGGTATTTTAAAGCCTTTAAAAGATTGAGCTTTTGAAAAAACATTCTGGGCTGGAGCCCAAGAAGCCCCCCTCCTCGCTCCGCCCCTGGGAATGACCTGTTCGATCTGAAATGGAGCACTTAGACCTCAGTGATAGCCATGGAGTGTGCATAACAAGGGGGTAAGCCAGCCTCCTCAAAGCGTACCTACTATGGAGCCATTTTGATGCTAATAAGCCATCACCTCCCGTTAGCATTCCATTGACTGCCATTCATTTTGGCGCCACTTTGACAGCGAATAACTTTACATCTGAAGCGTTTAAAGACTCTATTTGTCCATTGTTTATTTCTAAAGAAACACAACAATGTATAAAAGGCTCCATTACCTTGTATCTCACGTTATGGCTCCATAGCAGACGTTTTTATAAAAATAGGCTAACGACTGTGTCAACCACGCGACTTACTGTCGCATAATAGAGGAATTACCGTATAGTACAGGAGAAGCTCGCAGGCAGTTTCGACTTACATTAGCTGTTTAGGTTTAATTACTATTGTTAACTAGCATTTTAGTTAACAATAATTATCCTGTGCCCATGTTATCTCTTTACATATACCTACCCTCTCTGTCTCTGTAAGATTGGGAATGATTGAGATTTCTCTTGGCACAGCTACCAGAAGACTTCCAACTTTCAGACAGGTTGCTCACGTCACATCTACGTCGTCTCTCTCAGTTGGAGGCTGCGCAGTAATGCTCAGCGCTCACCGGAAAAGTGCTTCTAATAGACTTCACTGGTCTCGGTTGCAAGTCTACGGCGTCGCTTTATCCATGAATTTTACCGTCTATGGTGCATAACAACCACCATGTTTTATCATAAAGTGGTTTACAGGTGTACCTGGTAGCAAAAAAAAAAGAAGCTGCTGAGGCCAAAAAGAATCCGAGTGGTCCTTTGCTGAGGCAGCTACTCAGTGCTGTGGTCTTCTGTGCCAGTTGTGATGGAAACCCAAAAACCCTCTGGTGGAGCGGCCTCTTAGATCTGCTGACTAGTATTGGCAGGCCAAATACTGGTGGGTCCACTGACAATTAATCAAACCGTCAGACGGACCTCATGCAGGGGGTAACTATAACGATAGGCACACATGTAATATCAGTTTTAAAGAGAGGAAGGAGATTCAAATAACACAAGTGGAAAAAAAACTGAAGAAATGTGCACTTTAAGAACAAACCTGTTCAAAATGTGTTGTGCTGAAAAATAACTGTATATGGATTAATGTATTAAATAAATAGAAAATACACCCTTATGTAATTTTGAGTAATCTATGGATGCTGGAAAATATATACATTCATGGACATTTTTTAGTTAGAAACTAATTGAATTGAGCTTTATGTCCACAACATCACTGATTTTCAGGGCAATAATGCATCAAGTGCATCATCCCTTTGGAGCCTTTAAGAGAGGCTCCCACTCAGCATGAAATGTGTGGCTCCTTTAAGGATGGCACCGAAGTCTGGCAGCTCCTGAAGGCATAAAATAATTATTTAGTGGGTGGATAGCAGATAGGAGGATGATACTAAATTATCATCCTCCTACTACTACAATGTGCGTGGAGATACGATAGGTGCACTTTCACAGATGGTTTCGTGTCCAGTTTTCCTAAGTCAGTAGGAAACTGTGACCGGAGAAACTCCAGCAAAAAGAGCCTCATCCATCCTCCCGAGCGGACGATTGGCCTCCACAGAGGCTGCACCGAGCTAAGAGACAATTTAATGGGCAGCTCATCACTGATTTTACAGAAGAAATGTGCATGAATTCTTATTAAAATGTCCGCTTAAAAGAATTGCAAATGTTCAACCAAAATCAGGCTCTAAAACTTACTTCTCCTAGTTGTTGCAGCTGACAAAATCACCCGGAAACTGAAATTGTACAGTGTAGTAAATCATTTATTTCATTATTGAGAACATAAATAACGCAAGAACTTGTCTTGATTAAAATGTGATTTTGGTAAAGACAAGCATCTGTCACTTTTCATCATTTCACATTTGTTACAGAACTCTGCAACAAAAACACAGAAGATACAGGAGAACAGAAGGTAAAAAGAGAACACATTTAACTTAAGCGGGACAAAAAGAGTAGTACAAATACACACACATAATCAGGATGGATTGCACAGATACCATAATAAAACTACATAAAAACAAGTGGGATGTTACCAGAATCAAAGTCGGGAAAAGAAGATTGTGAATGGCAAAGTGGCAAAGAGATTAAAAAAATAAATAAACAGTCCACTTTTCACTGCATTGCTAACACGTGTTGAAATGCTTTCAACCATGTGGACACTACAATTATTCTGATCCATTTCATGGGCCGGTAGGTATTTGGATACAGAGGAATGATTTCACACAGACAAGTGTCGTCCCATCAGGTTTGTGAGAAGCCGCTGTGAGGCTTCTTCCTGCACTGGTGCAGTCAGGTTTTACACACAGACCCATGAGGAAGGGAAAAAGAAACCTATCTAAAAACCTGATGGAACTCTAGTTATTATCGAGATTTATTTTTCTTCTCTGCGAGCTGAGCATTTACGTTGAAGGTTCATCACACTGACTTTGGCCAAGATCCCTGTTTAGTTCCTCGGATTTCATGTTTTTTTTTTTTAAGGGATATTCCGTGACTTTTGTGTGCTTCCTGACTAGAGCTCAAGGCCGTTGCATGAAAGGTTGTCTAGGGAGATCTTTCAAGAAGTTTCTGGTTTGCTTAGAATGAATAAGACAGAAACTATGAATGGACAAAGAAAGAAAAAAACTGACAAATGCCCTTTACAGACACTCAAACTTCATCAGCAGAAAACTCAAAGAATGACAAATCACATTTCTGGCGGCTGGCGGAAAATCTGCAGTCAACACCAAGAAAAATGATCACTGTAATGATATTATTAGATTCAGTGTACTTTGGGACTCAAACTCCACAGAACTAAAGTGGTAGCTGATGATCATTATCAAAACATAATTCATCTTCAGCACTCTAATAGCCCTGAGTACTCCATAACACCAACAACATTCATCGTTTTTACCTTCAGAACACAAATCTTCATCTGAGAAGATGTATAGCTGTTCATGTTAAAGGTCAGCTATAGAAGAAACTTTCTCAACATTCACAAAAAAAAAACTTACAACATACCTAATAACGTGTTTTGTATCAAACGTCATCATAGCCACATAGGGGGCTATCATGACGCCATTTTGTTGGTTAAAGGTATAGTAAGTGATGTAAATCAATACACTTTTTGTAAGCGAATATCTCCTCAAGGTCATCTAGCTCTTGATTTTCTGTGTGCGCTGAAAAAAAAAAAACTGTTCCTACACAATGAATGGAAAACAAACAGAAAGGTGTACACGAGCCAAACACCACTATTCCAGCCAATCAGCAACAGGTGGCGCGAGCAAGCATGTGATGGGGGTGGTGCCTGGTTAGCTCACCCGGTAGAGCGTGTGCCCCATCTACAGGGGAAGCGGAATTGTCCATTACATCACATTATGCAAGTTTGCCAGATCGGGTAGCGGATCTGTAGTTCGAATGAACTGGACAATGTAATGTAATGGACAATTCCGCTTCCAACCTGTAGGGGGACCGAACCGGCAAAAGTTCTTTAGTGTTGATTTAAAACGCCAAAAACATAATAAGAAAGCGATGGGGGTGTGGGGGGGAGGCATCGGCCCCGGCCAGGAGTTAAAAAACAAGTTGTATGACCGGGATATGAGGAACATCGGTGAGGCGTTTCAACGCTGCAGAAACCTCAGTGATGTCAAAGGAATGAAAAGTGATGAGGGCTCTCGTCGGTATGGACACGTAAGTAACAATGTTGCCTTCGCTGTTTTACCGTTAGCCGTTTTCAACAGGTCAGTTTACTGTAACCTCTCCCGTTTGCTATCGTTTGTGACGGCTGCTCCTAGCTGGCACAACCTAACGTGAGCTAATATTGACTCGGTCATATTTCCTTTAGCAAAGAGTACAGAAGTAACAAGAGGCGAAACTCAATAGAACGTTGTGTTGCGTTCAGTCCAAGATGGCGGAGCTGCACTCTTTAGAACGTTCCATTGCAAGCTCCAGCTCGGTCATGGGTTTGTTGCAATGGAACATTCTAAAGAGTGCAGCTCCGCCATCTTGGATTGAACACAACACAACGTTCTATTGAGTTTTGCCTCTCGTTACTTCTGTACTCTTTGCCTTTAGTCAGCAGAGACACTAACAGAAGTGGTCGATACGGCAATGCGAGTCCATGATTCTGGGTGGCAGAGATTCTGAAAGGGGGGGATTTGTTTGGCAGTTGAATTCAAATATCAACAATCTTCGCGCAGCATCCCTTACAGCACCTTTAAAGAATATCCGTTCGCAAAGACATAATGATGCTCGTTAGACAAGCAAAGGGATGTGGAGCATCCTGAACACTGACAGGTCATCACCTGCTTCATAAACTATTTCCATCAGACTTCGTTAAGATTCCTTATTCCGCCCGTAGAGGGGAAAAAGGCACTTGACAACAGTATGCTGTGAATTAACAAGAGGGTCAATTCAGTTTAGCTCAGGGTCCTGTTATTGATGCAAACCAGCTAACCTGCAGTGATCCATATGCAGCGCGTGTCCAACACTGACCCTGTGTTTTCAAATGTAAATTCTCTTGTTTGTCTGACTTTTCAATGTTAAGGACATTTAAATTCAGTTCTCTGTGGGTATAGTCAGTCTCTGTCAAGGTGAGCCACAGCAACCAGCATGACGGCAACCAAAACAAAAGTGTGAAGCTCATCTTGCATCACACAAAATGTATTCAGAAACACACTGAACATCAGCATAGCATTTTTTATTTTTTTTTCCTTTCCATTCCTTACTCGGTTTGGCATCTGCTTCTCCGACGCCCGTGGCACCTTGGGGGCTGTCAGTGATCTTAGCCTCGGGAAAGATGCTGGTTCAAGGCAGACAGCTCATCAAGATGAGTGACAAGTGTTGGGGCAGGAACTTACAATTCTCTTTTTCTGCCTTGAGGTGAAAAGTTGCACACTGTGGCTTTAACACTAAATCTTCTAACTTGCTTTTTTTTTTCTGGACAAATCTCAAAGGGTAATGATGTAAGAACTGCCAGGTTATAATCAGGAAAGAGCTTTGAAGTAGTCACAGCTGTTCACTGACATCACAGCAGACATAACTCAGCAAAATAACGGCTGGAGGCTTTGCTTTTATTTTGTAACGCACCGCTGCAATAAAACCCACGTAGTAGCTACTGCATACTGAAGGTGAGGCACAGAAGCTGCAAGCTTACGATGTACGGGAGACTTATACGCATCTGCACTGTAACTGCTGCTTATTTCCAAGCAATCGGTGATATACTATAGTAATACAGAGTGCCCCATAAGTACTAGAACGGCAACACACCACTGCCTGCTGATTTGGCTCCAAACTCTTGCTGGTTTGGATGATAGTTTTACTTTGGTGGTATTCTCAGTGATACTGAAGGAACAGATTGAGTGGAAGTTAATGAAGTCTGGAAATGATATGATCTGTATATCTAACCATAGTGTACATATACAGAAGGACTCCGCTGGATATAAGAGCGAGTAAAAAAGGTAGTTCCTGCAGCCGCACTTTAAAGATCCTATGACATGCTGCTTTTTGGATGCTTTTATATAGGCCTTAGTGGTCCCCTAATACTGTATCTGAAGTCTCTTTTATATAGGCCTTAGTGGTCCCCTAATACTGTATCTGAAGTCTCTTTTATATAGACCTTAGTGGTCCCCTAATACTGTATCTGATGTCTCTTTTATATAGGCCTTAGTGGTCCCCTAATACTGTATCTGAAGTCTCTTTTATATAGGCCTTAGTGGTCCCCTAATACTGTATCTGAAGTCTCTTTTATATAGACCTTAGTGGTCCCCTAATACTGTATCTGAAGTCTCTTTCCCGAAATTCAGCCTTGGTGCAGAATTACAGCCACTAGAGCCAGTCCCACAATGAGCTTTCCTTAGGATGTGCCATTTCTGTGTCTGTAGCTATTAAGGAGGAGAGAGGGGGGGCAAGGTGGAGGGTGGGGGTGTGGCCTTGACCAACTGCCACTTTGCTCGTTTGAAAGCCATGATGTCTCTCTCTCATGGGGGGGGCAAATTCTCTGGGTGGGCAAAGCAGAGAAGGGGAGGTAACCTTGCTCCTTATGACCTCATAGGTCCCTTCATCTGAGCTTTCATTTTCTCAAAGGCAGAGCAGGATACCCAGGGCTCGGTTTACACCTATCGCCATTTCTAGCCACTGGGGGACCATAGGCAGGCTGGGGGAACTCATATTAATGTTAAACATTTTCATGCCATGGAACCTTTAAGATCATCAAACTACAATGACTTTAGTGTTTTGTCCCACTGTATAAACTATATCTCCTATTGAACAATGTGGGAAATAAAGAAAAAACTGGGGAAGTGTAGAGTGTAGATGAATGACTCAGCAAGGTTAAAGGTCCCATGGCATGAAAATTTCACTTTGAGTGTTTTAACATTAATATTAGTTCCCCCAGCCTGCCTATGGTCCCCCAGTAGTTAGAAATGGTGACAGGTGTAAACCGAGCCCTGGGTATCCTGCTCTGCCTTTGAGAAAATGAAAGCGCAGATGGGCTGATCTGGAATCTTCTCCTTATGAGGTCATAAGGAGCAAGGTTACCTCCCCTTTCTCTGCTTTGCCCACCCAGAGAATTTTCCCCACCCATGAGAGAGAGAGACATCATGGCTTTCAAACGAGCAAAGTGGCAGTTGGTCAAGGCCACACCTCCCCCCTCCACCTTGCCCCTCCCTCGGCCTCAATAGCTACAGACACAGAAGTGGCTGTATTCTGAATAAGGCTGAATTTCGGGAAAGAGACTTCAGATACAGTATTAGGGGACCACTAAGGTCTATATAAGAGACTTCAGATACAGTATTAGGGGACCACTAAGGCCTATATAAAAGAGACTTCAGATACAGTATTAGGGGACCACTAAGGTCTATATAAGAGACTTCAGATACAGTATTAGGGGACCACTAAGGCCTATATAAAAGAGACTTCAGATACAGTATTAGGGGACCACTAAGGCCTATATAAAAGCATCCAAAGAGCACCATGTCATGGGACCTTTAAGTAGCAAATGTAACATGTCATTAAATGTGCAATGACTGGTGTCAACGTTTCCTACAGGCAGCCCTGCACTGATTTTGTGCCTGTACATAACTCCAGCTAAGTCCTTATTGAGAGACACTGAAACAAACGGGTTGAAGGTTAAAAAGAACAGTGTGTCTGGTGTTCTTGATGTGCTGCAGACCTCTCGCTGACATTACATGCATTAGAAATGCTTGCCAAGACACTGAAATTGCTATGAAATTGATAAAATCTCAGTTAGAGCTGGAGAAGGTGTCCTGAGAAGCTGATAACATATAATATGTTATTTCCTTTCTTTCCTCGGCTTACTTTAGTACGACCAGATTCTTGATGTCTGGGCTGAATTGTGAACCGAACGCCATTCTCAATTTAATTATATGGGATCATCAGCTCATTTATTTATTGGAAATTATTACATGAATAAATATAGGTCAGTAAGTTATAAATCTAAAAGCCTTTAGTTTGTACTTAAAGACGCAGAATCTATAAACCCAATCACCTTAATATCAGTAGAAACAGATTGTATGTTCACCCACAGTGAGATATCTAGTGCAGCTTTGGGTCAGCTCTTTCTAAAATCAGTAAATGGAGGGTTAAATACTTTTAAGATTGAAACACAAAAAGAGAAAAAAGATGACATAATATTTTACCAGCATATTTAGAATGTTCTGAAGAGAAACAAACACTTTGAAAACGTCCACATTAGAAGCCCCTGCCCCTCCATGGTACATGCACGGGGTGTTTTCACTTCTGCTGCCTGACTGGACCTCCTCTCAGGAGCCGTGGGCACATACACACTCTGCTTGAATGAGGTCTCCCTCAAACGTCCGTTAGCTTTGTCGTACTTGGGCAACTTAACCCTTTACAAGCCTTTTTCACAGCAGACACGTTGACTTAATTAATAACATTAATGATGGCTCTGTTGTATCCCAAGTGTTCCAGTAAGCCATGACAGTGACTATGTTTACATGCACACCAATATTCCACTATTATTTAGAATATCACAATATTCCGAATTTGATACGTCATGTAAACAGCATATTCTGTTTGGATAAGGCCTTTTTCCGAATCTAGCATTTTCAGATTAAGTCATGTGGGATATTCCAGTATTATTCAGGTTTCAGAGGCATTCTTTGGACATGTATACAGCGCATTGGGAACATGCGTCCCAATCAGGGTTTATGGCCTCTTGGCTTATGGTCAGCTCTGTGCGTTGCTATAGTTGCTGTACACAAGCCAACCAGCCAACAGTTTGCAAGGCTGCGGTAGAGATGCACGCCCAAAAGAAGAAAAAAAAAAAAAAAAGAGGAGAAACACAGCTACTTTTAAACATTATCAAAGACTTGGATATCAACAGGTTTTTGGATATGCGCACACATCGCAAAGCCGACCTTTTCAGGAAGGTGGTTGAAGGAATGAAAGAGGAAGGGTGTGTTCGAACAAGGATGCTTCCGGGGGAAAATTTGCTAAAATAGGATTTTTCCACCGGTGGTGGACTGATGACAGCCTCCCTCTTTTATTCCTTCAACCAGCTTCTTGAAAATGTCAGCGTTGAGATGTTTGCGCATATACAAACACCTGTTGATATCCAAGTCTTTTGTAATATTTAAAAGTAGGTGTGGTTCTCCTTCTTTTCTTTTGGCCATGCATTTCTACCTCCTTACAAACGGTTGGCTAGTTGGTTTTATGTACAACAACCAGCAACCATTTAACAACTTATAATACATCCATGCCAGCAACGCACAGAGCTGACAATAAGCCGTAAACAGACAAGAGGCCGTAAACTGCGGTAAAACCCTCAAATGAGACGCATATTCACAGGGGCGGAGCACAAAATTCTGGGCTCTGTAGAAAGGCATTTTCTATGGGCTCCTCCCCACATCCACAGCTATTCATTCTAGCATCTTTTTTTGGCCCTCCTCACATGAGGGCCCTGGGTACTCAGTCCCCCCCCCCTCCCCCCCCGAGTCCGACACCCCTGCATATTCCCAAAATGTCCAAAGAATGCTTCTAAAACCCAAATAATACCGGCATATCCCACGTCTTAATCGGAAAATGGTCTTTATTCAAACGCAATGTGCTGTTTACATGACCCATATCAAATTTGGAATAGTAGTTCATAGTTCAATTCATAGTAGTGCATGTAAACATACTCATTGTGACAGTGAGCCAGATTGCATACCAGGACCCTGAGATTGAAGCAGCTAAATGGAATTCTGCCATCATTCATTTTATTTATCAACACCTGTGCTTTCCCTACTGTGGCAAGTCTAAATATCCTCCGTGAAAGAGACCCGAGTTGAATTTGGTGTCCTCGTGTAATTCGCAGCATTGCTCAGCCAAACCTAAACTTCTGTGCAGATGCAGGTCTTTACGAAGCTGTTAACAAAAGAGTTGAGCTCCCTGAGCACCCAAGCATCACGTTTACACTCCGCTAAACACAAACACATGATGTTCTCCCATGCAACACCAAAGTCATTCAATTACACATGTAGAAAAACATCCAACTCTGCTCTGCAGCTCACTGTACAGCAGTCCCTGAGCTCACATACTGTATGTATATGTGAAAAAGTTTTCTTTCAAAACGCTTCTTTATGTCATTTCACTTTTATTCGACAAACATTTTTTTCCTTGGAAATTAAATATTCAAATAGACCTCTCAAAAATACATTGTAAGTGCTTTGTCAAAGTGTTTCTTTTTGCAAACCCAACGAAGAAAGGACCCTTTGTGAAGCATTTGTTCACATATTGTTAACAGCTCAGTATACTACAGAGTACAGGGAAAGCATATTGTAGAGTGTATGGGTCTGAAAGTCTTACGCACACTATTAAGAGACTGTGCCTGACCCTTTGACTTCCCTTAAGGGAAGATCTTTGGCCCTCTAAGACTTACTGGAACTGTGGCTTTGCTCCATGGTGTTGAAGAAGAGACAGACTCCTGCAGTCAGCAGCAGGTGCATGGACTCGTACAGTAATTTGGGTGAAAAGACGCTCCATATGAAGAGATGGTAGCGCAGAGCGGTCACCAGCACAATGTAGGCTGCAGCTGGCACAGACCTCAGCAGGGCCAAACAGTAGCAGCCATGGCCGAGTGCGACGGGGCTCCTGCGGAGAGGAGAAGGATTGATCAGAGAGAAGGGGAAGCACTGCAAAGAGCAAAGCAGGCGACTCTGTGCTGCGAATAACTTCCACGGAAAAGTTTACACGTTAACCAAGGTCACTCTAAGCTGCTTTATGTTTTTTTTTCTCTCTCCAAAAGATGATGTCAAATCAGTAAAGCTGCAAATTGTTTGATGTTTTATAGCAAAAGGCTCACATTTTCACATTTTGGAGTTTTTACCTTACGCATGTACCCGGGAGAAGAGTCTGATCCAATTATCTTCTCACAATAATACGGATTGCTGGCAAATTCTGATAAAGAAGTTAATGACTTTAAAACCTGCATGATGGGAGGGAGGAGGGGGTGCAGTGAGGAGATTAGGATATGATGATGAAAAAAAAAAAATAAAAAACACACACACAGGGATACACAAAGAATTGTGTACAACTAGACTTCATCTCTGACGCACTGAAACACATGCAGACATTAGCACAGGGATCTTGTTCATTTAAACAGCCCAGCTGAGGGGGAGGAACTTTAAAGCCGTTTCCCAAGACAAGAGAAGTAGGAGATGTGGGAAGCGGTCCAGTTTGGAGGTGGGAATTCAATCAAAGGGCCAACATTTATTCAAACAATATTGCAACAACTTGCAAAACTACATACGTGTGCTAAGAGGCTCTCATAAAGGAAACTTTATGAACAGAGATGCACCGATTGACCGGCTGGTGACCGGAAATGGCCGATTTTCACGTCATCGGCCATGACCGGCGACCTGCCGGTCAGTCTGACATATGCTGATTTTATGCCGGTCAAATTCACTCGGGCGGCGCATCATTTACATCGCGCAACATCAGCACCACACGTATACATGCAGGGTTTCCGCTATATGCATGAAGCAGCAGCGCACTGCCGCTCAATCAGCCGTTTATGATGTTTATATTTTATGTTTATGAATAGGCTAAAATCGGTATCGGCTGGTCAGACTCAATGAAAAATCGGAATCAGCCTAGAAAATTGGAATCGGTGCATCTGTATTTATGAACCACTTCATGAAGTCAGTTTTGTTTTTGTAGTGTTGGACATCATGTTTTTGTTGTGATCACATTTTAGCTGTCAATGAAATTCTGGAGATGTGGCGCATCATCATTAGGTTGAACGACGCAATTGGTCAGATGATCATCAGACAGATTTAAAGGGGCATGCAGTGCATTATAAATGTGCAAAAGAACCCAGTGCAAAATAGTTACATAAGCTGAGTAATCGGGTCGATTAATGCAATTTAGATATAATCGGCATGGGCTGATGCCTGCGCTCACGAGGCCGATTAACAAAAAGATGTCTGCAGACACATCTGCAGGCAGCCTTGTCAGAGTGGCTGCTGTGGAAACAGTGTCATGGCTGCAAGCCTTCAACCAGCTAAACTAGCTTACAGGGCTGGAGAAACTATTGTATGGGCATCCCCAGCCCCCACTCCTACTCCCAAAGAGTACAACATTTATCAGATTTGTCATTTGGGATGGTTGCGGGATGCTAAGCAAGTGTAACTGTGAAGCATTTTAGGGTATGTTAAAGCCTACAACTAAACAGACTAAACCGAGACAATGCAGACAATAACAGCGTTAAATAAATGTACATGATATCGGCCATTGGCTGCCCTGCTCTATAAATATCGGCACTGGCCATTGAAAAACCCACATCGGTCAACCACCAGTGTAAAATGAGCAGAATGAAGGATAATTGAAGCAACGACTGAGGAAGATCCCGGCGCTGGAAATCCCCCTCCAAACCATTGAAATAAAAGTTTGATGGAAGGCAACGTTGTCCTTCGGTACATGACATGCACAGAAGATCAGCTGTCTGTCACCATCTCCACTGCTTTTTCACAGCTCTCAGCTCAGGCCATTTCAATAAGCCAATGCAGCCTCTTGGAAAGCAAGTACACGGTGAAAATAGAATCGCCTGAATATGTGTTTTACTGTTCGTATTTATGTCAGAATATCCAACTCTTTAGAGACTGTTTTAATGATGGCAATTAAGTCAAGTGGTGTTGATGGGCCTCCTCTGATTGGCCAGTTTTGAAGGTTCACAGAGATTATGTGCACTGAAACAATGAACACATGCTCTTTGCCTTTTTGTTTGACTGTGTCAAGGGAGACCCTTTGAAAAGCTACCGATCAAAGTCCATTTCCAGTACTTGCCTTGTGGTCGAGCTGCTGATGGTGCAGAGTGAATTCTTAATGAGCTACTGTATATGAGACTATTTTAGAGTTCCATTTGTCAAAATGTCTCTAAGTGTCTGAGTGCATATTACAGGTAGGGCTTCTGTAGAAAGCACCACTCTATGAATAACAACAACAACAACAGAGAAAGATGGTGATGTAATGTTGTAATGTAATGTTAACAAGCTGGATTCAATGTGATGTTAGCTTGAGTGGCATCATAGAACAAGTCCATGCAGTGGCCTCTCACTGTCCGTGTTTTCTTCTTCGAATTTCGACCCTTTCACAGTGTGTTTTCAGTTCATGAAACATAGGTGTGATTGGCACAGGACAAAAAAGCAGGAAAATATACGGCGCACCCATGATGCGGCGACAGCACCCCCCCAACCTATCCTTTTAGGAAGGCTATATACTGTTTGTTTTTCTTTGAGATGTTTTCATTTAACTGTGTGGTCATTTAGAAGGCTTACTGAATGAATCTGCCAGACTGTTAACCTACATGTGTTCTTTATGAGATGTGTAATAGTACTGTTCAGGCATGAAAACGGGTCAGGGGTGAAAAAGGTGAGAAGGATTTTAAATATTCAAGATTTTAAAGCATCAATCTGATGCATTTTGAGATGCATTTTTTGCCAACCAAAAGTGTAATATTTCAATATGCACTCATTAAAGTTAATTTTAATAATATCATAATCCTACAATGAATCATTGTGAAAACTAAACTTTACTACTTTGGCCAGGTCATCGTCAAACAACTAATAGTGGCTAAGACCATACTATTTGAGAATATACAGATTTTTGTTGGTTTCTCCAAATACCTGAGGAAAAATGTCATTAGCACCACATAATAAAATTAACTGTTTTAGTTGAAAAGGAAGCTACAGAAATTGTGGCCAAGGTATTGTATATATACCTTTTCACATGATCACATGTTTTACTGTAGTTTTTTTTTTAAGTATTTGTCTTAGTCATTGTCACGTTTAACCCTTGTGTTGTATTGCCTTGTCCTTCTGGGTAAAAATTGAAAATTCACTTTTTTTAGCGCTTTTTTCTGGCCCGTTTGTCGTTTTTTGCAAAAAAACATTTTAAAAGGTTTTTGTCAAAAAAGCTTTCAAAGCTTTTTTTATTCACCAAATTTATGACATTATACCTATTTTTTTAGGTAAAAAAGCAGAAATTATTAATTATTTGACTAACAGTTAAGATCAGAGGATGTTGAGTGGATCACAGACTGGTGTATGTTAAAGTTTAGTCAGGATACTGTTTTAAAACCATTTAATTATTTTTTTTTCAAATGCCTAACCCTAACCCTAACAAACCAAAATTCAATGAAAGTTATCATTAATTTTACCTGCATATAACGTTGTATGGGACCCATAAAACATATCCATGATAATTTTCTGCAATTTGGTTGAAACCCATATTTTTTATATAAAAAACTTTTTCAAAAGGGTCAAATTTGACCCGAGGACAACACAAGGGTTAAAAGTCCATATACATTGAGGATGCTTGAACATGTAGCTATTTACCACTACAAAAAAAATGATGTTGGAACGTGAGGACGCTGACGTGAATATCGCTGCTTCACAACCCGCGAAATTTATATTTTGTTGTGTTTTCTAGTAAATTAAGTACCCTAAGTTTTAGATTAGTTGTTGGTCATTCTCAACACCTTTCTATCCCTTGCTGTGACTTATCAATTCTGGACTCTGTGCTGCTGCCAGCCTGTGTAGAGTAGCTATGTTACTGACCGTCGATCAACTGTTAGCTTCAGCTGGCTAACGTTAGCTGTCAACCTCCTGACTAACTGTTACCGCAAACTAGTGATCTAGCGAGGATTATCCCTTCAGACCACAGTGGACTTCAGTGGACTCTCCATCCAAACTCCCAACTGGACCTTCGTCTGCCACGACTGCCGGACTCTTTCAAGTACATGTACTCCCTGTCTCCGCCGATCACTTGGTAGCTTTGAGACACCTGGTCAGCTGTCAGTTTACGCCAGCTAGCTTCTGTTAGCTTCCACCGACGGCTAGCCATAGACAGTATATGGCCATAGACAGTATATAAGTATATGGCTCGCCCAGCACATCTGTGTTCGCTGCGTAGAGCTCTTTTTCCCGACTTTGAAATTACGATTCCTACGCCAAGACCTGCCCTTCAATCACTACTATTGGCCAGGCGGCGTCCATGCTTACGCAAGGTAACGTAACCTGATTTGTTCAGGTCTTATCCCCTGACAAATCGGCTATCCTACCTAACCCCTCCCCCTCCTAAATTTTTTTTTGCGGATTTGCATGATTTACGATTTACGGATTTATCTGGAAGAATCACACCCCTGATGAAAGTTAACTAACATTTTAGTTGCCTTAAAATGTCCTGTTCGGTCTAGCGTTCAGTTGTACTAAAAGACACTCTAAGGCCACGAACAGACCGAGCGTGTTTGCAGGTTGTGGAACGCGATGCGAACTGCACAGCATTTTTTGGTGAAGACGCCCTGATTAGTTGCTAGTTGTTATTCTTGCTTGAATCACCAATCCTCAGCTACGCTAAATGTTTTTCAACTATAGACGTTCAAAAAACACAAGAGCAGCTAGCAAAATGCTTCACTGTCATTGAAAACAATTACAAAAATCCACCCCTGGCTGTTAAAACGCGCTCTGTCTGATCAGGGCTTAAGGAGTCGGATGTTTTTTTCTCTCCCAGTAAGTACATTATGTTTTAAGTCTGTTTTCCACTAGCCAAAATTAGCATTCTAATTAATATGTTAACATGAATTATGGCTGCACCTTGCTAACCAAGCTAGCACTAGCGTTAGCTGGTAGCGTAGCGCTCCTCCCCAGCTCTACCCTCGCGATGCAAATATGGTCCCTTTTGGATCCAAAAAAAACCAAGACGGCAACGGCCAAAATGCCACTTTAAAAGGGGGAGTCTACAAACCAATGGGTGACATCACGGTGGCTACGTCCACTTCTTTTATACAGTCTATGATAGCAGCACAAAATATGAATGTGATGGGAAGACTAAACAACATGACTAAACAACATACTGGTGATTTGGCTATTCAGAGGGTAAAACCACATTGAATGTGGCGAGGCCGGCAGGCTCCACCTACACTTACGGTAACGTTCTGCTTGTAGGCAGATCAGTCGTGCTGTCAGTCTAAATGTGATTTACTGTCTGCTTGCATTGTTGTTGCAGTTTTGGTTCACAAGTGAAATGGATCAATTCATAAGCTGCGTCTGTGTTTTGTTTTTTTTCAGATGTTTTTAGGCCAGAATTTGAACTTGTATACATTCACAGGTGTTATGTTGTTATTGGTTACTGTAAAGTGAATTTCCTTAAAATAAATGCCACAGCTTTGCCGAGCTTGCCATGGAGTAGCTTCAAACAGCTCGGGTTGATTTTTCATTTGTAACCTCTCTACTCTTGTGGTGCTACAGGGAAGATGATGGAGGTCATTATAATCCCTTTGGAAGCATGAATGATGAAGTTTTGACAATGTCTTGTCAAGAGTCAAACTTTTGGACACAGAACATTTTTACCTCATTGTAGTGCTAAATGAAAGGTTGAGAGGTCGTCAACATCACAGAGTCATTCTCTGAGGACCTTTAATATCCACATCTAGTGTCAGGCCAGCCAGGAGCTGTTCTGGTCCAAAGTGTTGGATGGACAAATCAAAACCAAATCAACTTTTCCATCTCTAGGCTCTGCCGCTAGCAGCACAAACCGTTTGAGAGGAGTATAACTTTTTAATCACAGACTGGCTGAACTACTGAAATGTTAAACACATCATTTCACATGTGGGATCAAAGATTGTGCATGGGTATACACACCCTTGATGGGACTTTTGTGCTAACAAAATTAAAAACCTTTTTTTACATAAAGAACTGACCTTTTTAATCAAGAGGCTGCAGCCTTGGATATTTCAATGCAGTTCTGTTACTGACATTTAAACACGAAAGGGAGGTTAACTCTTTTAATAAAAAAACAAACATCAAAGGCGATTCCAGAATTTTTTAAAGTGGGGTGGCACAGGAGGGGACCAATAATCCTTAAGGGGGGTATTATCAGAATTTTGGATAGTCATCATGGAAACATTAATTGGTAATGTCACAAGGGCTGGGATAACTGGCAGAACAGTCAACCAAGTGACAGTACTCTGATACAATGGAAATCACAATTGTCTAGTCCAATGGATTGGGGATGTGGGGGGAGGGCGGCAATCATATTTTCATCTAGCCCCGCCCCTGCCTTTGTCGACATTAAACTTTACTTTTGGTTCCATCAGCAGGGCAGCTGTTGCCCAGCCACAGACCTCATCACTCAGCACTGTGCAGGGGCCTCATGCTGAGAGGAAGCTGTAGTTATTGGCTGCATTCACACACGTACAGCAACCCAGCTACTGGCCGCTCTCCAGTTAAGGTCTCATACAGGTTAAGCCGTCTACATGCATCTTTGATACCCTGCAAGCGAGTGTCCTTGTTGCCATGAGTAAACCAATTAACAGAATATTTCCATGCCCCTGTACTGTCCCACCCACAGACAGGATTCAAAAAGAAACAAACAACGCACAGAAGTAACTGTGTTAGTGATGATGCTGTGTGGCTGCGCTGGCACACAGACGGTAGAAACCAAAGTACCAGAGAGTAGCATGTTAAAATTAAATTATACCAGAGCAGTGGTTCCCGCATTTTGGCTGCCCTATCAGAGGAGCTCAAGTACCCCTGCATGGCACCACCTGTTCCAAATGTGTCCTTATGAATGGATTATAAACTTGATGTTATTTGAAACTATTAACGATATCAAAGGGTTGATTGTTACAATAATCAGTGTTGTAATGTAAAAAAGTACAAATATTGTACTTAAGTAGAATTTTCACATATCTGTACTTCACTCCACTACATTTCCTAAAAAAAAGAAAGTATACTTTTACACCACTACATTTCCCCTAAGCATCTTAGTTACTTGTTACTACAAAATAAAATCAGAAGAAATTTGTTGGAAGAAAGCAGGTTTGGCGAATCATTGCTCCTAGATTGCAAGTTAATGCACTTCCATTCCAGTTGGTGACCTAATGCCTGTTTGTTGCCAAGCGGCAAAAAAAAAAAACATAGGCCAAAACTAAAGAAGAAGAAGAGGAAGAATAATGACTGATAGTGTCATGGAAGCACCTGGTGCAGGCTCTGTCTCTGCCACCCTGACGACAGTGGTGTTGAAGATAATGTTACACACCTTGTTTTTTTTTTACTTTTAATATCATAAAATTACTTTTGATACTTAAGTACAGTAAATATCAGATACTTTATGACTTTTACTCAAGTAATATTCTAAAAAGGAGACTTTAACTTCTACCAAAGTCATTTTCTGGTAACATACATAATTTTACTTTTACTTTTATTTTAAGTATTGCTTTCAAGTACTTTATACAAGACTGACAATAATGTTTTCATAAAACTGAATTGTCAGTGGGTTGTCTTGATCAAGTTGAAATGTATAGTACTACACCACTTGGAGGGACAGAAGCTGGACATTTTAACCATTTCCATTACTTACAGCTAACTATTTCAACTTCTCTGCTCACATGAAGAGTGCGCCAAAAGTGTCTCGCCTCTTGCATTGAGCGTGTAGGCTCCGCAAGTTGTGACGGCGCAGGGCTTTTTCATTTCAGGATGGATAAATGCAAAGGTTTTTTTTAGTTGAATGCAAAAGTTCAAACAGGCATCTGTAGAACATGACATTAGTTAATTACACAACTGTGAACATGACAAAATACTGATAAAGCAAATAACTTAAACTAGGAAGTGAAATAATGAATTCATTTTTTATAATAATATGTCTAAGGGTTTTAAAAGGTTTTTTTGTTCACGTATTAGAATACGTTTGTTGTTTCAAATACAGGGATTGTATACTGTATAAAGCACAAGTATAATGTCCGTGAATAGATATGAGTTTAGAATTAATGACAGTTCTCAGCATTAAGGAGCTGTATGGCAGAACGTGCAGCCATGTTTGGTCTATGGCATTCCTCCGGTAACACTCTTCTTGATTCTTCACATAATGTTTTGTTTGTACGGCCCCTGGCGTTTCGGAGAATACTGCAATGGGTAGCCTATAGTCTGCAGTATGTCCGTATTTCTCATGTTGCTTCAGTACACTTTAAGAATAATCACTGGGGCCACTACCAAAAATTACAGAGGAACATTTTATATCCAGGAATTTGCATTATAGACGCTGCTGACTATCCATTCAAAATCCAGCCTTATACTATGTTTCAACCTAGTCTTGTTAATTCAAATCATGATTTCTATTTTTTTTTTTTGAGTTAATGTTAATGAGTTGAGCTTTCCACGTACCCCCTGGAAACTGCATACACAGCCCTGGGGTGCTTGGATGGATATCAGCCATAGAGTGACTTAAAAACTGACACGTACCTGTCTCTTTGTGAGCTGAGGAAGCAGACGAGGTGGCACGCCCAGAGCAGGGGCCCTGCGTAAGTGCTGAGGGCCGTTAAGAAGATGGCTGGGGCTTCCACGTAACTTTCCAGTCCAACAAAGCCGACGGAGATGTCGACGGTGGCGATGTTGTTGGAATTGCCCTGCAGGAGCACAAATAAATCTTATTTTAGCATCACCAAGGGTGCAGGAATAACTAACCTTTTACAACGATCTGTGGGTGAAGCTTTGCAAGCATTTCGGAGCTCTTAAGAACTGGCCCTTTGCTTTATCATCATTACTCTGAGCTTCTGCCGACTTCCCAGAGGCCCAGTTGTTGTTTGTGTTTTCCAGTCCCTGACCAAAGCAGCACACACAGCCTTCTGTTTGCTGGACTCTTGTTAGAGCCACTCAGGCTACTGTGTAAGTGTGTACATGTGTATGTGCCAGCACAAGCATAAAAACGGTTCATTTCTGGTGTATTTAACTTTCTTTTTGGAAGTTTCATCTCAAGCTTTAGAAGATGTAATCACTGTTATGCAATCGGGATTTATAGTCACAATATAGGCTAAAGGCTATTTGGTTCTATCAATGTAGGATATATTTACATAAGCAAAAATATGCCTTTCTTTAAATGTAATAATCATTAAAAAAATGTTTCATAGCCTTAAAATACTGGATATGTGAAGGACTTTTTATGAGCTTGTTTCATCACAAGCTCAACCAGCATCTGAGAGAATCATATTATATAATCAGGGCTTAAAGTGAAAAAAAAATCCTGAGCCTGAAACTATAATAAATTCCTTACATTACACATCACAATCACAACTTTGAATTGTTTAGCTTTTCATAAACTCTTGGACAAAGCCGTTATGTTTAAATAACTCTGGCATTAAAATGGGTCAGGGGTGAAAAAAGTGAGAAGGATATTACCCCTCTAGAGGGGTCGGGGGGCATGCTCCCCCGAAAGAAAATTTTAAATATTTAAAGCATCAATCTGATGCATTTTGAGATGCATTTTTTCCAACCAACAGTGTAATATTTCAATATGCACTCATTAAAGTTAATTTGACTGGCAAAACAGTTAAAGTCCTTCTGACATTATACAATAATAAAAGTCATAATTTTTTTAAACTAAAACGTTTTGTATCAATTTTTACTTCTTCCAACCATATGTTAAATAAAGAGTCAATGTGGATTTACATATTGCAATAATATCATAATCCTAAAATGAATCATTGTGAAAACTAAAATGTACTACTTTGGCCAGGTCATCATCAAAAAAGCGAATTAGTACATTCAAGATTTTGTCCATGTTGATATTAGCTGCTTTATTTACATTTATTAAAAACGTTGCATTGTTGATCTTTTCATATAGCTAGAAGTCTAAACTCTGGGACAAGGCCGTTATGTTTAAATACCTGCCACGCTGATTCCAAACAGACAGCTTTGTCAAGGCAGTTTGGGCTTCAGATAGCTACAGTGAACGTGCACACACGTATTGTTTGTATCACGGTCGGTCAGTGAAGGAACAGGCGCAGTCGCAACGGTAGCGGTCGTTGCCGGTAACGTTCTCATATGACAGAGTGCACGGACCGAAGCTTTGTGACTAGCAAGCCCCGTCTTACCGCTGCTGTCGTCCAGTGTCTTCCTTCAACATGCGCTGCAGAAGCACCCGGCTCCCTCAATTTGAGGCACCAAGTGCTAAACAGCTTCCCGTCTCCAGCCTTTTCCTCTTGTCCTCTATTCATGCCCAGCGCCATTTATTTTAACTACTTTCTCAACTAAAGCTGTATCTACATGCTCCAAGTTTGATAACATTATTTTAGCCGCGTTACCACGGAGACCACACCGCACTCTCGCTTTTCGGCAAAGACCCGCCCTACTATGCATCCGATTGGCTAGAACTCGTTTCATTGGTAGGTGGAAGTTCGATGATTGCCAGCGCATCAAAAACAAATCCCATGTGGACTTTTTAATTTATTTATTTTTCTAAAATATTCATATGCCAGAAATCCGGCACCAGGCCCGATTACTTTCAACCCTGTGTTAGTTAGAGCTGCGTTCCTCTGATATGATTGGTATGTGAAATAAATTGACTCGAAAATATTAAACCGCATGCAAGTTTTTTTTTTTTTCTCACGGCCGCACGCTGGAGATCCGGCACGGTGCCGGAATACTTTAAGCCCTGTATAATATATATTATAATATAATAGCATTTTACTCTGGCAGAAAAGTGCTGGGGAGTGCTTCATCCCAGCGCTTTGTAGCGCTGCCCGCGGGTTTGTTTGACAATAGTCTCGCCTTCCCAGACCTTCCTCCACAGCGCCGCTGAGTAAGGTCTGGCTAGTCCACACAGCATTCCGGGATGGGAGAAAAATGTGCTGTGGTTTAATGGCATTTCTTTAAACCAATCACAATCGTCTTAGTAAGCCCAGATGGAGCAATGGCACCTCTGCAGAATAGCCTTGGGAAGGAACTTGTTTTGGTGGAACATGTGTATGTTCAAAAGTTGTTTTATCTGCACAACAGAAAACTCAGATTGGACAGATAGTCTAGCTAGCTGTCTGGATTTACCCTGCACAGATCTGAGGACCAGTTAACCATAGTCCTCACAAATCCACCGGAGGTTAGAACGCCAACACAAAGAAAGCGGAAGGTGACGGACTCTGGTGGAATTTCCTGCGGCGCCTGAACAATCCCGAAAAAGAACATTTTGTTGAGATAGACTAGTTTGACAACAACATTAACATTAGGTAAGTAGCTAAGTTAACGCTATGTTAACAGGCGGTTG
Source organism: Perca fluviatilis (assembly GCF_010015445.1). Lineage (NCBI taxonomy): Eukaryota > Metazoa > Chordata > Actinopteri > Perciformes > Percidae > Perca > Perca fluviatilis. The sequence goes on from NC_053121.1 coordinate 3,528,703, forward strand.
AGTACACAGCTAGCAACAAACTCACAACGTGTACAGTGATAAAAGCACAACACTCACGCCAACATTGAGTGTCCTGCCCACTGAAATTGAAAACAATTGAAAAAAAAAGACACAGGCGCTCAGAAAAACACGTTAGGGCCTGTGTCCATATACTGTTTACTTCTTAGCGCCAGTGTCTTTTCCGCTTCGAAATCCTGGGATGAAGTGCTCTCCAGTGCTTTTCTGCCAGGGAAAACACTCTGTGGACACTGGCCCTTATGTGGACACTCAGTCGTAAGCAGGTTAAAAAGCTTTTTGACTAGAAAGGCCGCTCAACTCCAGTGAATCGAAACACGTTAATGAACCCGAGTACTGGACAATCATCTTTAGCCGAACCTACAATAAAGGACTCACAGGCAAGGTAATCCATGTTCAAATTTGTGCTGCTCAGGTGCTTAATCGGATTTCTACAAGGCGCATTCCGGTTACCGAAATCACCAGCGCTCTGTTCACACTCAGAGATGAAGCCTTCAGACAAATCAATCCATCTGAGCCACTGAACCAACAGCACTTTTGAGAAATGCTGCCACGTCTGCTCACATCTTTTCCTGCAAAATTCAAATTGGCTCACTTACAGTATTTCAATTTTGTTAGTGTTCTATACTTAGCAAAATTCAATTTCCATGCGCATAACAAGTGATAATTACATTTAGAATTCACTGTGATTGCGGCATGTATGCTCCACCACACACACACACACACACACACACACACACACACACACACACACACACACACACACACACACACACACACACACACACACACAGAGAAAACTCTGTCTGGTGGAATCATCAGCAGGCATCAAGGATGTCTTTCTTGTTCAATTTGAATGCAATGATGATCCACGAGCAGCAACACATCAAGTAATGCTTTATTTCCCTTCTGTACACGTCTCTGATCACAGAGGAAGAGAACATTAACAGCTGGCTCCATTTTAAGAGCAGGTTGGAAGCTGCATAATATGGATATTTAATGCTTGCTTTCTTGCTGAAATCCTGCTGTGATCTTTCAAATGTAAGGAGTGTCATTCAGCACCATAAACAAATCCATCTCTTGTGAAAAAAAATAAAACATCAAGTGCAACATCAAGTGCAAGAAATGTGAGTGACATTCAGACAAATTTGTCATAACAACTGTCAGAATGGGGCTGGTCTAATAAAAGCTCCATGCTGGAGCGTATGCATGGCATGCAAAGAAAAGCTCCAAACTGAAATATCTACTGTAACTTGTATGTTTACTGGAATTTCAGAGCTCGAAAAACATCTTTGTGATGATTCATATTTTTATATTTATCTGAATCCATACAAGCGGGGGGGGGGTCGCCCTACTCATGTGGCCACACAAACATATGTGAAGAATAAACACCTCCTTGCTGCTTTACTGACCATCTGGTTTTGGGACGATAAATCCACAGAAAATCCACTGCAAAGTCTGACTCATCCATCACTTCAAATGAGCAAGACAGCTGAAACGCAGACGGCACAAAACTTCTACCGTGAGATACTTAATTCATCATGTGACACGATTTTACTTTTTTTTGTGTGTGACACTAGCGATGTCTGCATCTGAGTTTACCTGGAATATTTCCCATAATCCTCGTGCTTTTTGTGTGTTTGGCTGCCAAAAAACAAGGACACTTTGAAAACAACAGCTTTCTGCCAATATTCATAATAAAGCCTCTGAAAACACCACAGCAAAAGCGTTTTTTGACTCCACATGAAGGTCTTTATGATCAATTTGCAGCCCAGAGCTCACTGATCAACTGTAACTGTATTCGCTGATTAGATTTTAATTCAACATAATTTTGATTGTTCTGCGTGACACCAGCTTTTGTTTCAGAGCAGCAAATTTAAATCACACATGTCGCTGCTTTATAGATCCATTATGGCTACAGCTTGTTTGAGAACGTTATTAGTCAAAAGGTCTGTAATTACGTGCCTGGGCGCCTAGGCTGAAAATTGTTTGGTGGTGGTCTATTCCAGAGCCCATCACAGTATTAATGACCCGAGGGTGATGACGGTTATTAAACTGCTAGCGATGTGGAAGTCCAGTGTTAACAACGATACACATCTGCTAAACAAATTTCTGTCCGGGGGAGAGGTTAAATCAAAAGGCATGCCTTTGAGGAACATTCATAGCTCATACCACCATAACACATCCGCAGGAAACAACTAGTCCAATGGGTCTTCATGCCAGCGCAGGATGAAAGTAATATAATTTACACACAAACACTTCCTCTGCCCAGAACTGCATCCTATTACAGTATCCAACACTTTATGTCAGGGTGTTAAATTTAGATGTCTCTCACAATCAGACAAGGAAAAACTTGCTTACTGATTTGATGTTCCCTGAACTCCCTCTTTGTAGATATGTGGTGGTTTTGGCTCCGGTTCGCATCTTGCCACCTCTGTTCTTTTGGCGTCAGCCCCAATAAGTATCGCAATTTGTGCAATGGTTATAATTTGTAAACTGGTAATGTTTTTTTTATAACCGCAAGACTTATTTTTAGATTTACTGCAGGGTAGCTTTTTACTGGTCTGGACTACAATCAAAGATAAACTGGAGAGGTCGGTAGGGGAGTTCAAATAAGCTTGTCTAAATTTAATCTAACAGTGAGTTCCCCACTGCCCTATTTACTGTTATTACTCTGAAGATAAAACAGTTGGTAATATATATTAGTAACATTGTGGGGAAATTTTCCTCTGAGGTTTTGGTGTCTGGCCACTTCCGACATCAACTACCTTGCCAACACTAATATGGGTTGCCAATAGTGGTAGGGTGATAGACCTTAAATTAATAACACAGTATTTTAGTATTTTTTTGTCAGTGACGGTATTAAATCACAGTATTAAGAAATTAAAAGGGATACTCCACTCAAAACATGATTCTACCTCTTTTCACTCTATAGGCAATATAAGAGAACATATCTTACAAACATTTTTTTTTTTTTTTTAATCCGAAGTAGTCTATATCCACGACGTTCCACTTCTGGGATTGCTCCGGTGATGCCGGAAATTCTGCTGGATGTCCCTCATTTTTGGCTGGATGTCCGTTACTTTCCTCTTTCTTTGCATTGGCGTTCTAAACTCCGGTGGATTTATGAGGACTAAGGTTAACTGCTCCTCAGATCTCTGCAGGGTAAATCCAGACAGCTAGCTAGACTAACTGTCCAATCTGAGTTTTCTGTTGCACGACTAAAACTACTTTTGAATGTACACGTTCCACCAAAACAAGTTCCTTCCCGAGGCTATTTTGCAGAGGCACCGTGGCTCAGTCCGGGGCTTAACGCTGCCCAAGCTTAGCGCTGCATTTTTTGAATGATACCCATCCCTAGTGAGTGTCAGTATCAGACGTTGAGGGCCGCGACAAAGCGTCATTATTTGACTTGTTGGGGAACGCTCTGTGAGAGCCGTGTGGAGGCAATCCCAGGCCACTTTTTTCTCGGAATATCAAGTACAGCCCCCTTTGACAGACAAAGCAGCTGTTATTCTCTATCACTGACCTCATTATAAACTCAGCAACAAAAAAATGCCCTTTTTCAAGACACTGTATTTTAAAGATACTTTTGTAAAAATGTAAACAACTTTAGAGATCTTCATTGTAAAGGGTTTAAATGTTTTCCATGCTTGTTCAATGAACCATAAACAATTAATGAACATTCACCTGCTGAACGGTCAAAAAGACAATAACAGCTTGCAGGCGGTAGGCAATTAAGGTCACAGTTAAAAGAAAATTAGGAAAGTAAACAGACCTTTCTACTGACTCTGAAGAACACCAAAAGAAAGACGCCCAGGGTCCCTGCTAATCTGCGTGAATGTGCCTTAGGCATGGTGCAAGGAGGCATGAGGACAGCAGATGTGGCCAGGGCAATACATCGCAATATCTCTACTGTGAGACACCTAAGACAGCGCTACAGGGAGACAGGAAGTGCAGCTGATCGTCCTCTCAGTGGCAGACCACGTGTAACAACACCTGCATAGGATCGGTACATCCGAATATACAGGATGGAAACAACAACCGCAAGAACTGGCCAGTCTGGTGCAGTCCATGAGGAGGAGATGTACTGCAGTACTTAATGCAGCTGGTGGCCACGCCAGATACTGAGGGCTACTTTTGATTCTGACCCCCCCCCTTTGTTCAGGGACACAATATTCAATTTCTGTTAGTCACATGTTTGTGAAAATTGTTCAGTTTATGTATTAGTTGTTAAATCTTTTAATGTTCATACAAATATTTGCATATGTTAAGTTTGCTTAAAATATAAAAGCAGTTGAAAGTGACAGGACGTTTCTTTTTTTTGCTGAGTATAGTTGCTTACCTGAAAGTAAAAGAAGGCCTGACCGAACCAGTAATGCATGATGGTGGTTTGGGCTGCGTCATAGTGGAGTTTCTTCCAGATAAACTGAGCCATGAGCGTCTGGACCAACAGGCAGCAGCAGAGGACCGGCAGGTTGTGAGCCCGAAACAACAGAGAAACCAACAAGACCAAGCCACTGTAAATCTCCCATAATCCCCTGCTCTTCAACTTGGCATCTGCTGTGATGATCTGGGATCGCAACAAGTCTTTGGTGCCCGTGAAGAGGATGCCCAAGATGAAGACGTAAACAAAGCGTGCCTCCACTGTTCCCCTAAAGGAGAAAGATTACAGACTGTGTCATTTTTGCATTTTGCAGTAAACCAGTATTGATTTTTTTTTTCCTACAAAACTCCTTGTTCACTATTTGAGTAATTAGGGTAAGTGATTCTGGGATGTAGATTCTGGCAGGCCTGCTGTACCCGTCCATGCATTTAGCAATTAAATAGCCACATATTTGGGTTTTGGGACATCATTTAATTCAGACTTTATATACTGAATGATCAAAGAAAAAGGCTTCTTATCAAATAAAGGTAACAAAATATGTAAAACAATGAACAAGAAGAATAAAATCAAACTAATTAACAGAAGCAAAACAACCAACTAACAAATCAAATGCAATGGAGCATAAAGCCCTGACAAAAGCTTTGAAATGAAGACAGAAAATTTGACACTTATTATTCTGACATTTCCTTGTGGAGAGAGATAACTTTGATAAATGGGCAAATATGACATCATCAGTAACAGCAGATATGGAAAAACAAAGTGTAAAAGCTCCAAACCATATGTTTAATTTGACTGACAGCAATCCAACGATCAACAGTCTAACATACTGTACCTGTGGTTCCTGTATATTTCAGCCAGTTCCTTTGCTATAATAGCTTTTTAAAGTTAACTATTTTCATTAAATCCCTAACCCTGTGTCTTGTTAGACATTTCTGTAACTCATAACCCTTCTTTCATTCAGTATGCAGTGTGTCAATGTAACATTAATAATTAAAAGGTATGAGACTGGAAGACAAAATGAATCGCCTGAGGAAAACAGACTCTCACACCCATCACTCTGTTGTACTTTCTGCATCGCTATCATTTGAGAAACTTGTTTTTTTGTTTATTTTTTTTGGCATTTTAGGCCTTTATTTGTGACAGGACAGCTTAGACATGAAAGGGGAGAGAGAGGGGGAATGACATGCAGCAAAGGTCAGCAGAAACTTGTTATTAACATGCTATTTGTTACATTTTACATACTTTTTTTCAGCTGCCTGCTACTGATATCTGTGGGCTGGTTAACCAACTACCTCGCTGATAGGACTCAAGCTACGCAAGTTGAAGGCCTGATGTCAAAATATGTATCAATCTGTAAAGGGGTCCCCCAGGGTTCCATTCTGGGGCCACTTTTATTCACTATTTATAAGAAAATGTCCAACATGCATTTTTATGCAGATGACACTTATTTATTGTTGTGCAGCTACCATTAGAAGGCGTATGAATGCTCGCAAAGTGCTTTCGATAGAGTGCAAGCACAGCTTTATCAATTAAAGCTTTTGCTTAATGCTGAGATGACCAAAGTAATAGTCTTTTCAAACTCAAAGAAGGGTAAAACAACTGAGGTAGTTTCATCTTATAAATATTTAGGATTTTTAATTGATGATCACCTTTCTTTTAAGCTTCATATACAGAACCTAGTAAAAAAGTTGAAATTGAAGCTAGGTTTTTTCTTTTTTTCTGCCAGAAAAAGGCTAGTCAATGCCACATTTCTCTCTATTATTGGTTATGGTGATCTGTTGTATATGAATGCCCCATCAAAGTGTCTTCAGATGTTGGATGCTGTGTATCATGGAGCTTTAAGGTTAATTTCAAATTGCAGACCCCTCACTCATCACTGTACACTTTACTCTCTGTCAAATCGCCGGCTTACTCACCTTTATATCTTCATATACAAAAAGGCATTATAAGCAGGCTCCCATATTACATATCCGAACTTCTTTCTTTTACACAGAGTACTTATGGTTTACAGTCCGAGAACACTATTTCATTGAATGTACCTCAAGCTTGGACAGAGTTGTTCAAAAAGGCTTTCATGTTTGCTGCACCTTCCACTTGAAATGACCTACAGAAAACACTCAAACTACGGTGTCCAATTTCCTTAAATGACTTTAAAGGTTATGTCAAAACCATAGAACATGAGTCCATCCACACGTGCACATACTTTTATTTAATTGAAATGCACTTGAGTTGTCTTTGCCTCTTTTGTGTTTGTTTTGTGATTGTAATTCTTTTTATATGTAACTAATTTGTTCTGCTATCTTGGCCAGGGCTCTCCTGAAAAAGAGATTTTATATCTCAATGAGACTAACCTGGTTACATAAAGGTTAAAACAAAAAAAATCAAAATTCTCACAAGTTGTAAATGCACAGTATTTTATATACTGTACCAAAGAATTTCTAATATAGGAAGAAGTTCCACTCCCTCGTTACTTCCGGCTTCTGAACTGGTTGCAGTTCCAGCAGAGTTCCATATAGGGGGCGCTCACAGGCCAGTGCAGAATGAATGGGACTCTATGGAGCTATACCCCTGAAAATCCACTTTTCTCAGGATATAATTTTTTGTCTAGTAATTTGAATGCTGCATTCGAAAGGGGAGGCAAAGAAAATACACACTGCTGGATGTTAGATTTCTTTAAAGTCGTTTTTTTGTTCTAAAAAGCCTTTTAAAAACGTCATACACACATACGGCCGGAGATACTGCTTTACGGCAAGCTCTGAGTCGCTTCCTTTTTTCTCTCCAGGCATCGACAACACAGCTAACAGGTTCGGCTCTCCCTGTTAATACACATGCTAGAAAGAGGTTTGCTGATGTTTTAAAGACTACGCCGAAATATTTACTCTGACATTCAGGCTCTGCTTCAGATGCCGTCAAGCGGGCTCTCCGAGCGTAATCAGACCTTCACTGACCAATCAGCATTCATTAGCAGAATGCTAGCGTGTTATGGGCAACAACGACTCCCCCTGTAAGAAATCAAAAGGACATAAGTACTCGTTCATTCAACTTTCAACCTATAACCCATGTTGAACTTGCAAAAACTACAATCAAATCTGAGGTTTCTCAACGACAATCAGGCGAAAGAGACACATTTAGCCGTCTAGCTCCATAGAGTCCCATTCATTTAGCACTGGACCGCGATCACCCCCAGTGGAACTCTGGTGGAACTGCAACCAAATTCGGTACAATGGGGCTGAATAGGGAGTGGAACGGCTTTCCGTAGACCGGCTTTGACTGTACCTTACAGGACAAAGCGTGTTCCACAGCATTCTGGGTATTTCAGGGGCCAGTACGTTTGTTTTCATAGGAAGCACACACTGCAGATGTTATTGTTGTGTATATTCCACTTAAAATTTTGAATAACCTGTGCAGTGAATGATAAAAAGAACAGCTAAAAAGCCAAGACAAATTGAGAATACCAACAAACATTATGGAGAAGCTTTAATGATAGGAAGGCAAGTGTGTGCTGATGCTTTCACATCTGAGCGGTTTGGTTCGTTTGAACTGAACCCTGGCGTGTAAGTCCGTTTGTTTGGGGTGGTGTGAAAGCACACACACACACACACACACACACACACACACACACACACACACACACACACACACACACACACACACACACACACACACAGAAGAGGTCTAATTAGCAACATAAGTGAAAACACCTGGATGAGTAAATTAAACTTCCAGAGTTTGAGTTTTGTTAACTGTAAGGTCTGCGACAACAAAGTGTGAATGTTTTATTAAATCAATACAATTTACAAACCGATGCAAGTTTGCCTTCTTTCAATTATTAGTCAAAATATGTAAAAAAAGAAAAAAAGAAAAGAATGACACAGACAAACCGACTTGTATTGAGCCAGTTGGCTTGGTACTTGTTGCGCTCACTTGAGTTTTATTATTGAATAATACTGGTTGTCTTTCTGTAGTCAGATGACTGTGCCTGGTCGTTTAGCTCTGGTTGGTTAGATCCAAAAGTGTGACCTCTTTTTCCTTCAAACAACTGACATACTGTAAGTTCAGATGGGTAAGAATGGTATGGAATGGTAAGATAGATGTAGGCTTGGAATTCATGTCAGCAAGATTTAAAGAGATTTACAGATGGGTAAGGCCCATAATGTATGCCCTGTAGGTCTGGGTCTAAAGAGTGACGCTATTACAAGGTAAAAAAAAAAAAAAAGTTTCCATGAGGCTGTTCTCCTTCTAAAAGGCTTACTCCACAAAAATCATTTTCCAACTATCAATAATTTATATGCTTAAAATTGAAGCTTTAAAAGGAAAAGTGCTTTGGATTACGAAGGCAATTACATTTCATCATCTAATTTCCATTTCAGGCATTCAGCATGTGCGCTTATCCACAGAAACTTAAATAAAGATGATTTTGTTTCACCTCAAATCTGCTTACATTTATTAATATTTGTTGAAAAAAAAAGGAATGAGTAAATTAACCCGTATGAAATAGAAACCAGACAACAAAAGAGTGGTTAGAGCTATGGCGATGATGAGTTGTTTTATTCTACATCAGAATGGATGGAGGGGAAATAAAGAGCATTAAGAGCTAATTAAGTTTAGGGAGCCACTGGATTTTCAAGGAGTTACAGCCTGAGGAAAATGAGGCTTTTAATTGTATTCTATGCAAACACAATGAGATTAACCCAGCCATTAACAATACAATGTTGGGTATACTCTTAGCCACAGTACCCTCAGATTATATCTAGCATCCATTTAAAGTAGCTCCCGGTAATATTTCCAAATTGCGATGGCTCAAAAGCTTTTTACGCATTTAGAAAATCTTCTGTTCACAAGCATGACATAAACATGCTTCTTCTCGGGAAAAGGCTAATATAGAGTAAAGGGACTTCTTTTGCAGCAGGATGCAGTCAAAGCTGAAAAAGTACAACAGGATAATAAAGGACCCTGAAGGAGTTGAGCATGTATTGGACATGTATTATTAATAAGTATTTTTTTTGTGGGAACTTGTTCCAAGAGAGGAAAGAACCAGAGGAATATGCTCCATACAGCACTAGTCTTTATTATTCAATACTCCCCTAACAATGTGGCAGGGATTGTATTCATCATTATTTTATGCAAAGGAAAAGTGGAAAATCCTGGCCTGGATTTGATTTCATGCGAGGACAGTGATGCATGTGAGCTACCGAGCTTACTTGTTAATTGTTCCAAATTATTATGCTAATTATATTTTTCACTGATTTTCCTAAAAGTTGATGCAAATGACAGTGACTATAATTTTCAAGTCACCAACTGTTAGGGTAGAAGTCGAATTTCATTGAACCAACCACCCAATGAAAACAGTATTTTTTTCAAAAATAAAAAAAAACTCAAAATGCAATGTTCCAAATTATTATGCACAACAGAGTTTCAAAACATTGTATAGGTCATAAAGAACTGAAATGGTAATTTGCTGAATTTGCAGCATTAGGTCATATTTACTGAAATCAAAAGCCATTTCAATCAAACATCTTAACAGGGCAAGTTACAAGTTAACATAGGACCCCTTCTTTGATATCACAGTCACAATTCTTGCTTCCACTTAACTTGTGAGTTTATGGAGAGTTTCTGCTTGAATTTGTTTGCAGGATGTCATAATAGCCTCCCAGAGCTGCTGTTTTGATGCAAACTGCCTCCCACCCTCAAAGATCTTTTGCTTGAGGATGCTCCAAAGGTTCTCAATAGGGTTGAGGTCAGGGGAGGATGGTTGCAGTGGGCCCAGAAATACATGAAGACTAATTTTCAAACAGTCTGGTTTACTGATGAGTGCCGTGCAACCCTGGATGGTCCAGATGGATGGAGTAGTGGATGGTTGGGTGATGGCCACCATGTCCCAATAAGGCTGCGACGTCAGCAAAGAGGTGGCATGTTTTGGGCCGGAATCATGGGGAGAGAGCTGGTCGGCCCCTTTAGGGTCCCTACTTTCTTCCATGGTACAAAAAGAAGAACCGTGCCTTCCGTAGCAATCTTCATGCATGACAATGCACCATCTCGTGCTGCAAAGAATACCTCTGTGTCATTGGCTGCTATGGGCATAAAAGGAGAGAAACTCATGGTGTGGCCCCCATCCTTCCCTGACCTCAACCCTATTGAGAACCTTTGGAGCATCCTCAAGCAAAATCAAAGAAGGGGTCATATGTTAACATGTAACTTGCCCTGTTAAGATGTGTTTGATTGAAATAGATTTTGATGTCAGTAAATATGACCTCCTAATGCTGCAAATTCAGCAAATTACCATTTTCAGTTCTTATAAAAATGTTTGAAAACTCTGTTGTGCATAATAATTTGGAACAGTGCATTTTGAGTTTCATTGGGTGGTTTGTTCAATGAAATTCGACTTATAACCAAATGGTTGGTGACTTGAAAATTATACTGACTGTCATTTGCATCGACTATTTAGGAAAAACTGTGTAAAATAGCATCTGCATAATAATTTGGAACACATCGTAGTGTGCTGGGTGGAAAAAATTGAGTGAATTACAAACGGGCATGTTTGTGCTTAACAAAAATAGCATTATGCCACACACTTAATATGACTGTCCTTTACAAATAGAAAGCAGTTTGGCGAAAACACGAGATTTCCATGCTCGACGCCTTCCCTTCTGATACCTGTGTCTATTTACCTCTGAAAGACTGCGGCACTAATCCACATCAGTGTGAAACAATAAACAATAAGGCATGCAAAATTCTGAATGCTGAAAGGAAATCTTGTTTACTTTGACATTTTCAATGCAGAAAGCACAAGCCCTCATCCTCGTCTGAGCAATATAGGCTATTTGCGGTTAGCCCCCCCCAAAAGTGGCTGCAGTTCCTTTAAGTGTCTCCTGATTATAGTGTATCACACAGCACAGCTTAGCGCCTATCAGATTCTTCCACTATTCCAGCCCTTACTACAGGCAAGCAGCAGGAAATGCAACAACACTAAACATGACTCCTGCAACCCCTCATGTCCCTGCACTCTGATCCTGCGAAGTACAGTAACATACATTAACGATAAAGTCATGGTTTTCCAATAGAGAGATGTAAGCAAGCTAACAGCCAGTTTAAGCAGCAGCATGTAACGATGGGTTAATAATGCTGCATTCTTCTTTGCGTCTTAAGTATGTGTGCTTGGTGGCAATATGCAAAGCCTCTAGTCTAGAGAGAGATTTGTTCCAGACAGTGTAATTGTTAAGACGTTAGTATTGAACAACAATCCTATCAACCCTCCTCAGACACATTATTGTCATTTTGTGTTGAGGAGTTTGTAAAAGTACTCCGATTTCCCTTTAGCATGATGCTGTAGTTCAGTCCACCAAGCAAACACCAAGGTCACAGCAGGTGCAGTCTTATTTAAGAACAATAACAAAGAAGAGGCCAAAGTTGTTGTGATAATGGCGTACAGCTGAGTCTCTCCAGCAGAGCACATTTATCATAAAGTACAATGCCAAGAGTGCATTTTGTTATTTTTGGAATCATTTTGTTGAGATTACAGATTTACAGCCCTGAAACATAACAGAAATCTTTCCAGAGAGTCAGATTAATAAGACAAGGCAGGTTCTTAAACATTCAATAGAGCAGATACAGTAATAGAATACTTTAAATTGTCATTGTGCAGTAGAACCATACAACGAAATTTGCTTGTGCAGCCTCTAAAACAATACTCACTTTTTTTTTTTTACCTTTATTTATCCAGGTAAGTCGATTGAGAACAACTTCTCATTTGCAACGACGACCTGTCACATTCACACAGTTACACCTGGAAGCTGCCCAGTACAACCACAGTCTGATCTACTGGCCACTGAGCAGCTCCACTGGAGCGGTTGGAGTTTAAGGGCCTTGCTCAAGGGCACCTCAGTGGTGGTAATGAGGGAGGAGCAAACGCTGCTCTTTCACCTTCCCCACCCAGATTTGATCCTGTCGGTCTGGGGATTGAAACGGCGACCTCCCAAGCTCCCAAGCTCACTTCTTTAACCTTTAGGCCACCACTTTCAAATACACACTCACACAATAAATAAAATAAGAAAAATGTAAAGAACATTATCAAGGCATCCAATTATCATTGGATCCCACTGCATAGAATTAGGGTTGGGTACCGAACCCGGTACTTTTACCGGTACCGACCACATCACATCGGTACTACCGAGTATTGGGTCACGTTAAATCAAACGGTGCCAAATTTCGGTACCTGAGAGCACATAAGTGCAAGTTTATCTGTCCTCTCTGCATGTAGACAGAGAGCAGCGGTCCGACACACACACACACACACACACACACACACACACACACACACACACACACACACACACACACACACACACACACACACACACGTGCAGACGGAGCAAACTACGTGGGTTCTGCAGTTTTGTTGAAGTCACAGTGAGTCACAGCGATGCCGATAAAGTGGTTTCAAGTGTGGATACAGTTTTTAAAAACTTCACGCAGACACCTTTCACTGTGATATGATATTAATGGCGAGCCGAAAGCAGTCACGGTGCTGTTGACATTACACTTCCTGTGAGACAAGCAGGCACAACAGTGGTTTCTATGCCCTAGGGACTGACTGACCGGCTGAGGTTTGAAGGCAAGGCAACTTTACTTCTACAGGACCTTTCAGCAACAAGGCAATTCAAAGCAATTAAGAACGGTCATGATGAAAATAAAACAGGCTAAAAAAAGAATAATATACAAATACAAGAATACAAGTTTAATAATTATTCAATTTAAGAGGTTGTAGGGAAGGGTTTGGGAGGAGAGAGGGAGGGGTTTTACTTTTATTTAATTTCTGTCAGTGTAAAATATTCTGAATAAATAACAGAATGTTCTAAGTAAATAGGATAAATAGGTTTGGAATTATTTTTACAACTGAAATATTTTTTTTGTAACAGACAGAGGGAAAGTCCCGAAAAATGTACTGTTGGGTACCGGAACCGAATTTAAGGTACAGGTATCCAGGGCATGAAATTAACATGAGTTGTTGCATTTTTTGCAACAACTCATGTGTTATGGTCCACATTCACCAGAGTTTTTGTTGTTGTTGTGGTGTGCGTAGGCTACTCCTGATTTTGTCAGTCATCTCATCTCTTATATGCAGTGGCGTAACGAGCCAACATCGGACCCCTATGCAGTATTATCAAGGCTGGCCCCCCTACTACAGCACGTGATGACGGCGCAATGTCCACGAGTAGGCTACCATGAATAGGACAGGACAGGATCATAGAGACACAGCAACTCCTGTTTTTCACCTTTTATGAGGCAAAAAAAAAACTGGCTGGTAAAAAGCCACTTTTGCAGGTGGATTTAAAAATCCACCTGCAAAAGTGGCTGGTGGTCAAAAAAGTTAACTTCATGCCCTGCCAGTATCTATACTGGTATTGGTTCAGATGCGAAAGGTATCCAACCCTACATAGAATCCCTATCTAGAAAATGCAACTGTTTCCACAATGTATTTATTCAACAATGGATCAAAGTATATCTAGGCAGGTACACAGAAAATGAAGTATGGTTTTAATACTAAACCCAGTATCGTAACATTATTTAAAGTGTCAATCCGTAAGATTTTGCTGGGGGCAGCATAGCAAACTATTGTCATTTTAATGAAGAAGTCAGGCAACAACTAACCAACAGTGATCTGATTTTCTCAACAAGTCCTCCAAACCATACGACGACTTTGGCTTGTTTATCTCTACCCTCTAATACAACCCACACAAGCATTATCCGTCCTCATATCTTAAAAAACGAAACAAAATGGTCGTTGTTTTAAACATGTAGTTAAAGGAACACGCCGACTTATTATAATATACTGCTACTTCTGCTACTTGGGCGAAGTGATTAGCGCAACACCTGAAAAGCACCGTTGTTACTCTCTAGAGATGGTCCGATACCGATACTGGTATCAGTATCGACTCCAATACTGCCTACAACGCTGGTATCGGTAAGTACTGGAGTTTACGCACCGATCTGATAGCACGTAATAAAGCCCTAAAGAAAATCTACTTTAAAGTAGTTTATGTTCTTTTTCCGTTATAACTGACTGTCAAACTGGATAATAGAAGAAAGTTCTGTGGACTTCATTGGTTGTGTTTGTTCATGTTTCACAAAGAGTTTAACCTGAGCCAGACCAACAACAAAGATAGAAATCATATCACTGGCTCCTCACCACGGGGCTTCTCAGGTGCTGCGAGCAAATCACTCCGCCCAAGTAGAAGAAGTAGCAGTGCTTCGCCTTCTGAGAATATAGTTCCCAGTATGTATACGGTTAGAAGATGGCTGTGTCTCATATGACCTTGTAATTTGTACACGCTGTGACTATACAAATCACAACATGTAAATAGAAACATGGTGGCGTTATTTTGTCACTTATTGGGAGCAGTAGGCTAGATGGAGCCGGTTACCTCCAGGATCTGTGCTAAGCTAGGCTAGCGGTGGGTGTGTCAGACATGCACGGAGATGAGAAGGGTACGTATGGACTTATCTATTCTGGGGGATACGGTGAATAAGATAAAGTCCCAATAAGTTGGCGTGTTCCTTTAACGTTGTGAAACGGTTGCAGTTTGGCTACACTAGGTCACAAAAACTACTTGGTTAGGTTTGGAAAAAGATTGTGGTTGGTTAAAAAACCCAAAAGATTGGTTGTGGTGATGTTACTCAACGTCCAGTTACGCACGCAACGCAGAACGTGACGTAGTTCGTTACCTTACTTCCTGCTTTGCCACTGGAGGGCGCCACCGCTATAAACATGATTAATATGAGACGTAATTGTTGCTCAGTTCGTAATGCTGCAAATATAAATATTGCAATACTTTTATCAGTGGGCCACTGGCTTAATCACTATTGCGTTACCTCCTTCAGCGACAGATAGGGAGTTAAAGGGATGATAGAATGATTATATAGGGTATTCCACACTGTTCCTTATGGTCTCCTAATGGGGTATGTAACATTGGTTGGGCTGAAAATGGCCTGGTTGATATTTTATTGGCCCTTATGCATCCCTGTGTTTTGGCCCTATTTGTAACAAGAGCTTTTCTTCCAAATATGGTATGGTCATGAATATTTAGATGAGCTGCGCGCTGCTTGGTTGAGCCTTAGCCCCGTACACAGACATTAGAAACGCGACAGAATCTCATATTCCAGACACTGCAATGTTTCCTTACCAAATTCACTTCTGAGACTTTTTTATGCGAGAAATCAACTATATAAAGCTCAAATATGGGCCGTTTTACGAAAATGGATGGCTAATTGCAAATTTGGTAAAACTGTGTGTCGGAGTTCAGCTGCCTGTGTTGCTGCCTCGCCCGGCCTGCCTTCCTCCCACAGACCCCGGCTTGCTGTAAGCTCGATTGAGCTCCGGCGCGCGGCTGCAGCCCACAGCACCTCATACCCGCGCAAAGTCACCGTTTGGGCTGGTGGACTACTACCAAACGCCGCTGCCCTGACAAAGCTCCAGGGCCTGCATCTCCTCTCTTTCTGCTAGCTAAATGGCCCGTGTGTGAGAGCGCGGTCAGCGAGCTTGTTAAACCAGCAATCTCTTACCACATGTTACACACATGTCACGCCACTTAGCTATACAACATATAACTATATGTTTTATAAAGCTAACAACGGTGTCCGATTTCAAGTTAATGAATATTTGTGAGCTGTAAGGGTTTCGTTAGCTGCGACTGTCCCTGCAATCCTATGTGTACAGATTGCGGCTAGTTAGCTTTAATTTTTGGTACGTATTAGTATATTTACAGTTTGAATTTCGTCCACACCACTTATACAACATCTAACTATATGTTTTATAAAGCTAACAACGGTGTCCGATTTCAAGTTAATGAATATTTGTGAGCTGTAAGGGGTTTCGTTAGCTGCGACTGTCCCTGCAATCCTATGTGTACAGATTGCGGCTAGTTAGCTTCATTTTTGGTCGTAATTCGGTATATTTACAGTTTGAATTCGTCACGCCACTTATACAACATCTAACTATAGGTTTTATAAAGCTAACAACGGTTGTTCCGATTTCAAGTTAATGAATATTTGTGAATTCCAGAGGAATTCTAAGAGGAGGCTAGCTAGCTCTCATTGATAGAGCTCCATCCAGCCGCAGGCTCTATCAATGAGACTCATGGACAAGCGCCGTTTATTTTCCCAATCGTTTGTTTAAATAACTCAACACATTATAATTACACACATTATAAGATTAACTAGAATCTGTGTTAAGAGAATGCTGGCGTAACAAGCTCGCTGACCGCGCTTTCACTCACATACACCGGGCATTTAGCTAGCTGCAGGAAGAGGGGAGTTGCAGGCCCTGGAGCTCTGTCAGAGCAGCGGTTTGGTAGTAGTCCAATAGTCCAAACGGTGACTTTGCGGCGGGTTATGAGGTGCTGTGGGCTGCAGCAGCGTGCGCGGGCTCAATCGAGGCTCACAGCAAGCCGGGGTCTGTGGAGGAAGGCAGGCCAGGCGGCGAGGCAGCAACACAGGCAGCACCAGCCTCTGAAGTCCGACACACAGTCGGACAAAATTTGCAATTAGACATCAATTTTCGGTAAAACGGCCCATATTTGACCTCTAAGTAGTTGATTTCCGCATAAAAAGTCTCAGAAGTGAATTTAATGGTAAAATAGCATATGAACAATGTATACATTTTCTGAGATCTGCAGCGACCTAGATTCAGAAGACTACCTGATCTCAGGTCAGTTGTGTAGCCTATGCAAATGTTGGGCGGTGACCGTTCTCTTAATACACCCATGGCTGTGACAAAGGTTCCGGATTTTGAGATGCTTACGCAAGCAACTAGCTTTGTTGAGATTCGCCCGTTTTCAGCGGCAGTTTCAAAATATGAGATTTTCATAGTAAAGGGGTGTCAATGGGATTTTGAGCTTATATGTATGTCCTATTTACCCACCGAACTGTCGTTATTCAATTATCCATCCATCCATCCATCTTCGTCCGCTTATCCGGTGTCGGGTCGCGGGGGGAGCAGCTCCAGCAGGGGACCCCAAACTTCCCTTTCCCGAGCAACATTAACCAGCTCCGACTGGGGGATCCCGAGGCGTTCCCAGGCCAGGTTGGAGATATAATCCCTCCACCTAGTCCTGGGTCTTCCCCGAGGCCTCCTCCCAGCTGGACGTGCCTGGAACACCTCCCTAGGGAGGAGCCCAGGGGCATCCTCACCAGATGCCCGAACCACCTCAACTGGCTCCTTTTGACGCGAAGAGGCAGTGGCTCTACTCCGAGCTCCTCACGGATGACTGAGCTTCTCACCCTATCTCTAAGGGAGACGCCAGCCACCCTCCTGAGGAAACCCAATTTTCGGCGCGCGCACCCTGGATCTCGTTCTTTCGGGTCATGACCCAGCCTTCATGACCATAGGTGAGGGTAGGGAACGAAAACGGCCGGTAGATCGAGAGCTTTGCCTTCTGGCTCAGCTCTCTTTTCGTCACACGGTGCGATAGATGGAATGTAATACCGCCCCGCTCGCCCGATTCTCCGACCAATCTCCCGCTCCATTGTCCCCTCACTCGCGAACAAAACCCCAACGTACTTGAACTCCTTCACTTGGGGTAAGGACTCATTCCCTACCCGGAGAAGGCATTCCATCGGTTTCCTGCTGAGAACCATGGCCTCCGATTTAGAGGTGCTGATCCTCATCCCAACCGCTTACACTTTCGGCTGCGAACCCGATCCAGTGAGTGCTGAAGGTCGCAGGCCGATGATGCCATCAGGACCACATCATCTGCAAAAGCAGCGATGAGATCCCCAGCCCACCCGAACCGCAACCCCTCCCCACCCCGACTACGCCTCGATATCCTGTCCATAAATATTACAAACAGGATTGGTGACAAAGCGCAGCCCTGGCGGAGGCCAACCCTCACCTGAAACGAGTCCGACTTACTGCCGAGAACCCGGACACAGCTCTCACTTTGGTCGTTACAGAGATTGGATGGCCCTGAGTAGAGACCCCCCCCCCCCATACTCCGCGCACCTCCCACAGTATCTCCCGGGGGACCCGGTCATACGCCTTCTCCAAATCCACAAAACACATGTGAGCCCGGTTGGAGCATCTGGCGCCCCTCCAGGATCGCTAGCAGTGAAGAGCTGGTCCGTTGTTCCACGACCAGGACCGGAATCCGCATTGTTCCTCCTCAACCTGAGGTTCGACTATCGGCCGAACCCTCCTTTCCAGCACCTTGGAGTAGACTTTACCAGGGAGGCTGAGGAATGGTGATACCCCTGTAATTGGACACACCCTCTGGTCCCCCTTTTTAAAAGGGGAACCACCACCCCAGTCTGCCACTCCTTTGGCACTGTTCCAGACTTCCACGCAATGTTGAAGAGACGTGTCAACCAGGACAGCCCCTCCACACCCAGAGCGCTTGAGCATTTCTGGACGGATCTCATCAATCCCGGGCTTTGCCACTGTGGAGTTGTTTGACTACATCAGTGACTTCCGCCCGGAAATGGCGACAATCCCCGTCCATCCTCCAGCTCTGCCTCTAACATAGAGGGTGTTAGTCGGATTCAGGAGTTCCTCAAAATGCTCCTTCCACCGCCCTATTACCTCCTCAGTTGAGGTCAACAGTGTCCCATCCTTACTGTACACAGCTTGGATGGTTCCCCTTCCCCCTCCTGAGGTGGCGAACAGTTTTCAGAAGCACTTTGGTGCCGACCGAAAGTCCTTCTCCATGTCTTCTCAAACTTCTCCCACACCCGCTGCTTTGCCTCTTTCACGGCAGAGGCTGCGGCCGCCCGGCGCCCCGGTACCCTGCAACTGCCTCCGAGTCCTCTGGGATAACATATCCCGGAAAGACTCCTTCTTCAGTCGGACGGCTTCCCTGACCACCGGTGTCCACCCACGGTGTTCGTGGGTTACCGCCCCTTGAGGCACCTAAGACCCTAAGACCACAGCTCGGCGCTGCAGCTTCAGCAATGGAAACTTTGAACATTGTCCACTCTGGTTCAATGCCCCCAGCCTCCACAGGGATGCACGAAAGCTCCGCCGGCGAGGTGCGAGTTGAAAGTCCGTTGGACAGGGGCCTCCTCGAGACGTTCCCAATTTACCCGCATACACGTTTGGGCTTACCAGGTCTGTCCAGAGACTTCCCCACCCCTGACCCAACTCACCACCAGATGGTGATCGGTTGACAGCTCTGCCCCTCTCTTCACCCGAAAGTGTCCAAAACATACGGCCTCAGATCAGATGAAACGATTATAAAATCGATCATTGACCTTCGGCCTAGGGTGCTCTGGTACCAGGTACACTTATGAGCATCCCTGTGTTCGAACATGGTGTTCGTTATAGACAATCCATGACTAGCACAGAAGTCCAACAACAAACAACCACTCTGGTTTAGATCAGGGAGGCCGTTCCTCCCAATCACGCCTCTCAGGTGTCTCCATCATTGCCGTGTGCGTTGAAGTCCCCCACAGAACAATGGATTCCCCCACTGGCGCCCCCCATGCAGGACTCCACTCAAGGTCTCCAAGAAGCCGAATACTTCGAACTCCTGTTTGGTGCATATGCACAAACAACTTTCAGAGTTTTCCCCCACAACCCGCAGGTGTAGGGAGGCGACCCTCTCGTCCACCGGGGTAAACTCCAACGCGCGGCGCTCAGCCGGGGGCTTGTTAGTATCCCCACACCCGCCCGGCCGCACACCCTGAGCAACTCCGGAAAGAAAAGAGTCCAACCCCTATCCAGGAGTACAGTTCCAGAACCGGGACTGTGCGTGAGGGTAAGCCCCACCAGATCTAACCGGTAGCGCTCCACCTCCCGCACCAGTTCCGGCTCCTTCCCCACACAGAGGTGACGTTCCACGTCCCCAGAGCCAGCGTCTGCTGCCCGGGTCTGGTCCGGTCGAGGCCCCTGACCTTCACTGCCACCCATGTGGCAGCGTACCCGACCCCAGCGGTTCCTCCCACAGGTGGTGGGCCCATGGGCTGGAGAGATGGGAGCCACGTAGCTTGTTCGGGCTGTGCCCGGCCGGGCTCCGTGGCAAACCCGGCCACCAGGCGCTCGCCGACGAGCCCGCCGTCTGGGCCTGGCTCCAGACGGGGGCCCCGGGCTTCCTCCGGGCAGGGTCACTCCATTTCTACCTTGTTATTCAATTATGACAGGGTAAAATCGGTTTTGCATTCTATCACCCCTTTAACAGACAGTCTGCATCTGATCTTCTCACTGGTTGGAAGTGGGTGGGGCTCAGTTGGAAAAAGCTGATGTCACGGGGTGTTTCCAAAATCACTTCCTGATCTGTTTACATGAAGTCTGAAGTATTACACTTTTCAAATATAATACCATAGGATGTTTGTTTTAACCTTGAGTTTTGATTGTTGCTATTTAGTCATGAATATTGAGGGCCCTATCTTGCACCCGGCGCAGCGCGAAGCCCGACGCAAGTGCCTTTGCTAGTTTAAGACCGACGCAGTTGTCAGTTTCCCGTCCAGCAGCCACGTTGTTTAAATAACAAATGCACCTGCGCCCATCTGTGGCCCATGCTGGTCTTACAGGGAGGTGTGTTCAGGTGCATTCTTGCCTATCTTGAGGCAGCAGGAAGTGATCAACAAAAACCTGGTCTAAAGTCAATAACGCAGCATTTCATTGTTATTTTAACAGCAAATTAGTAAAATGCGTCTAGGCACAGCCCGCGCACACTATGCTTTTACACACACACAGGGAAGTACACAAACATGCAAAAGATTAAAAATAAAAAATATTATGGTGCAAATCCGCCATCATAACAGCAATGCTCCAAGGTAGAAACGCGCCTGGCTTTTAAAGGGAATGGGAGATGATCTCTGATTGGTTTATTGCATGTTACGCCCAAAACACACCTATGAATTAACGCACCTGGGTCATGCGCTTCACGCTGTGAGCTTAGATCGTTAAAATAGGGCCCTGAATGTTATTGAGGGAAAAAAGTCTTCAGGGGCCTTAAAGCCTCAAGGAATCCTCCACATGGCTAGGTGGGAAAACTCGACCAGTCGAATTAATCTTATCTCATTTGCTGAATTTTGTTATGTTAATAGTAGTAGCAGTGAAGAGAAAACTGTAGCTTTTCAAGCTCTGGTTCAGAGGAGCTGCCTGGATTTCATGTTACCTTGGAAACAAGCGCTGGTGTTCCAGCAAGTGAATAAGAAAAGGTAAGACTACGTCCAATCCCTCCCCAACATATTTGGTATATCCCCTTCATCAATCACCTGCATCGGGCTAACGCTTACACTAAATCAGCCAAAACAAGTAATTCACTGCCAGAGGAAAGCTTTGAAGCAGACGCCTGGGAATGAGGAAGGCCGGCCCACTTTGTCTGAGCCGTGGTCTTTCTGGGGAATAAATCTGGGCACGTCGGAGTCGCAACTACTGAAATGCCACTGGGACAAAGTGGCAGACTTTAAAACAACGGTTACAGACAAAACATCTAATTACACTACAAACCACGAGATCAATACCCGCTTTGCTGGCAGAGCGTGTTGATGGCTCTATTTTTGTATCGGCTTCATGTTAGATTAGAAGAAATCAGCTTTTTGTCTGAAACAGTAGCATGAAAGATAAAGTACACACAGAAGCACTTAACAATGCTTTGAAGTCAGTGGAGAATAATGATTTGTCAAATGTTACCGCTGATGTGCTGTACCAACACAGAATTGCCTTTGAAAAATAGTTATAAAATGGTTTACCTCTTGGGTAATAAAACTGAAAACTGAATTTTGTGTGCGAGTATATATGTGTGTGTGTGTGTGTGTGTGTGTGTGTGTGTGTGTGTGTGTGTGTGTGTGTGTGAGGCAGGGGTTCACAGGTGTTTTGAGACGAGTTTGAATACATTTCCATTTTTAAGCGGGATCGGTATGCATGAATATTTTTAAATTGGCAACCTGCACAACAGCCCATTTCTAGATAAAGCAGTACATGATAAAATGGGTCATGTTTTGTGCAGGTGTGGAGCACATACACACACACACACACACACACACACACACACACAGATGAAAACAAACATTGTAGATGCTTATTGTGGCTTCATGTTTGGTAGAAAATGTGCCATAAATGCAAAGGGGCACGACGGAGACGGCAACAAACTTTGGCGATGATGTATAGAGACTTAGACAGGCTTGGCCCTCAGCCGGCTGCTTTGATGTTGAGCTATTTCCTATTGGAACACTTGTTCAGAAAATTTGATTTGCTTCATCCTTTATGTTACCTTGACTGCTCCTTTCTTTATGGTTTGTCTTTTTTAGTGTTGTCAGGGCTCGGGTAGTAATCGTTGATCTCTCAATATCCTGTTAAATAAAAATAATGTAAAGTGCATGTCAGTTGACTGGCTGTCTATTTTTAGGCTCATTTCTGATTTTGCCATGAGGAAAGGTGTGTGTGCGAGAGAGAGGAAAAACAGAAAGAGAGAGACAAACTGTATCCACAGTGACATCAATCCAAGTAACTCTTTGAAACATTTAAAGTGAGCCGCGTTGGCGGTTCTCAACCCCATTAGCCATTTTGAAAGCTGCAACAGCGCAATTAGGCAGTTGGCACAAAGGGAAGGCAAGGAAGGAACTGGGGAGTTATCAGAGGGCTTTATTCTGATAAAACACAGAAAGAGTAACCCAGGAAGACCAGACTTAAGTATAGGGTCCACTATACAAAGTCATTCCATTTAACGTTCACATTATGGTGTGAAGGGAAAAACTCAGCGGTGAAAAATGCAAAGTTTTTTGGCCTTTTCATTCCAGAGACCAAGAAACGGCTCTTATATTTGATCTAAAACAACCATAAGCTTGACTAATTGGTTGTTCAAAACTACAAAACCAAAATAATCCACCCCTCAGCAGATGGAAGCTATACTACACAATCAAAGCACTATTGTAGTACAATTTCAAAAATACAGTACAGCTTCTCCCTGCCAGGCAAACAAAATACAGCACCTGAGATGATGTCCTCATCATAAGGCCTAAGACTTAAGTTTGTCTTAGCTATATAAAGAACGTTGGCAAGCAATCCACAGTGTGGACTAAGTCAAAAATACATCCTTGAGGCAGAGCACCGTAATGATCCACTTGTTGAGGTCTGAAGAAAAAAGCTGACGGACGGGGTCAACGCCAACCTTGTCAATCATACAGTTCGTCAAAAAGGAGCCGGGGTCCCTGCATGGCTTTAGTCAGGTGTCTGTGTATGGGTAAGGGTGGGAGGTTGAGCTTTTAATTAGGTGAGCAGGTAGGAGAGACTACCATGGAGAACAGGAAAGGTTAGGGAAGGCCAGGTACTGGTGGTAGATGAAGGGAGGTCAGGGAAGCTAGACAGGAGAAGTGCGCGCAGCCCTGCACACTCATTATTTCCTGACGGGGGTTAGTAGGAGATAACTCTGTGCCAAGCTACAGTCCGCAGAATTAAATATTACCACACTTAGAAGCAGCTCGATTGTCGATTTCCTCTCTTTTTTATGGTAAATGCCATTAACAGCTATTACATATATATTGTGCCAAAGGAATAGATGTATACAGTGTAAAGAGGCATCAATCTAAGAATAATTATGTCTTTTTTAAGGCATTACACACAATTCTTCATTATTTAGGTGGAGTTCAAGGACGCACAGATTGTCTAAGGTGCACTGAACACAGAAGAGTTGTGCATCACGTCATCATCAACTGTTTTATCATGTACTGTGTAAAATGAACGTGACTATGGAACTATTATGCTTGATTAAGGTTTGAGGGTCTGGGAGATGACAAATGTCTCCATTTCTGGGTTACATTTAATTCTGGTCTCCAAACCAAATAACCACAAATAACTGCTTGATTTAATGATTATTCTGTTGTTACATAAACAGCACTAAGAGTCTACAGCCATGCTAGCAGCTCTGTGAGGCTGTACTTAGGCACAGAGGTGCTTTGAGCTAAATGCTAATGTCGGCATGCTGACATGCCAATGGTAACATGCTGGTGTTTAGCAGGTGATATGTATTATAGGCTGATGGGAGTCAATAGTTTAGTTTAAAAAAACATTTGAAAAGATGATGGCCCTAAAAGAAAACGTGGTAACATGAATGTCTGCACCGTATTTCATGGCAATCCATTCAATAGCTGTAGAGACATTTTGATGGAAACCACAAATATGAACCTTCTGGTGGCACCAGAGGAATCCTCAGGCGATCGCAAAAAATCCTGTGAATATATCATTTAGGGACCACGAATGTTGTAAAAATATTTGATTCACAAAATGTGTGTATGTGCTCGTTGCAAAAGAGCTGTGTTTGTCATTGAGGAAGTGGTTCAAGGAAATGTCACTGATGCACAGAAAGTTTAAGTCTTAAAGCTTAAGTCATAAAAATAGTTTAGGCCTTTATGGCATAAGAGGGCATTGTGTACTAGACAGATAAGCAGGGACACAGGAAAGGTAGTTTAAGGACGAGGAAGTTGCACCACAAGGTCCTGACCTTGTGTGTGTGCGTGTAAATTTCGGTCTAGAAACTAAGAGACACCCCCCTGTGAGGAGAGAATAAAAGACACAGGGTAAACTCAGATCAGCGTTAATTTTCAGACGAGATCTTGGTAGACCAGCTCTGACTTAAAAATGTCTGTTGCCAGGGAAACTAAGAGGTTGTCTGTGGATCCACAGCTGTGTTGAACTCTTATGCTGTACTCAGTAAATGTGCTTAACTGAACGCTTCGTCTCAGATTGATCCTTGTGTTCTGGTAAACTTAAGTCCGATTAAAGAAGGTGTAGGAATGAATTAATAGGAGTCAAATATGACAGGCCTTAGGGCCTGATTTGGACAAAATTCCACTACAATGTCAATAAAAGTTTGTGCCACTCCATCTAGTAAATGTTGAGCTATTAAACTGGATAAGGTGTTAACTTGGACCTGCTGATTGTGCTAAAGGAAAAGTCAGGGGATCAGCAAAGCCATTAAGACTGTACAAAAGTTTATGGCAATCCATCCAATAGTTGTCGAGATATTTCAGTCCGGACCAAAGTGGTGGATGGACTGACCCACATTGCCATCACTAAAGCCATGCTGCTTTCATGACTAAAAAACATACATAGCAAAATGGTTGTTTTTCTGCACTTTTATTTTGCACACTGGAGACTCCCGGGGAATTTCTACATATTTCAAAACCCTCCAACTACTTTTTTACAACTTTTCTTTTTTATTGCTCAACTATAGAGAGCAATGCATCGTTTTATGGAAAATAAAAAACTAATTTTCAAGACAAATGAAAAGCAAATTTACAAAACTATTATTCCAATATTCTTCATGGTGATAGATTACCTCTTCACCATCTCCGTTCAATTTGTAGTCTAATTAGCTGGCTTACTCCTCTGTGTTGTGAAAATGAGACTTTGCTACAGAGGACAGGAGGGTTGGTTGGGGCTGGGGCTGTGCCAGTGACTCGTGTTGGAGGGGAAAAGAACTGTCGATACTACTGCAATTTTTACAGACTGTCAATTTAAACAGTCATAGATTGCGCGGCTCGCCTTTCGGTGTTAATTAACATAATTTAAGACGCTGTCAGACTTTCGTTTTGAAATTGAGGGTACACTTGGTTGGGGAGATTTACTGTAGGTAGGAAAAAATAAACGGTACAGCAGTTCATCATCATAGTTTAAGAGATGCGGGTGTTGAGTGTTTGTCCCAAATGACACATGCAGCGCTGCAGCCTGCACGCTCAGCTGCATCAGAGCAACCCAGCACTCCTGCACTGTAAATCAACTTACTAACAGGGTACAGCAATGTGCCAACTGTTGTGTTCAATTAAGTCCTGATCATGGGGTTCACAAAAACTTACTTGGATGTAGTTCGACCAGAGTGTTGCCAGGGAAACAAGACATTGCCGACAGCTGCCCGGTAGCTGTAGACACCCAGAAGTCCAAGGGCGAGAGCAACCTTAGAAACCCATGAGCACCGTCTTTGAACCAGGAGGTAGATAAGAACCAAACAGAAAGCAGCCAGCAGGGAGAGTACCGTTCTGTGCTCGGAGCTAAAAAAAAACACAGACAGACAAACAGAGAAGGGGTTAAAGGTGCCGTAGGTAGGATTGCGAAGATCCAGGACTTTGAACATCGACAACTTCTCAGTCCCTCCCCCCTTTCCGCTAAAGTCCAAAATGGTCTCCTAAGCCCCTCCCCCCACAAGGGAGAATTAATGTGTGTGTATGAGTAGTGATTGACACGCCAGAGGAGCCAGATTATTTTTTTTAAATGACCTGCTTCATGTAGTTCTACTAGAACATAGGGTCAGTTTCAGCAAATATGACAGAAAGTTAGTTTTATAACTCTTACCTAGTGCACCTTTAAAGGGTCCCATGGCATGAAAATGTCACTTTATGAGGTTTTTCAACATTAATATGAGTTCCCCCAGCCTGTCTATGGTCCCCCAGTGGCTAGAAATGGCGATAGGTGTAAACCGAGCCCTGGGTATCCTGCTCTGCCTTTGAGAAAATGAAAGCTCAGATGGGCCGATCTGGAATCTTGCTCCTTATGAGGTCATAAGGAGCAAGGTTACCTCCCCTTTCTCTGCTTTGCCCGCACAGAGAATTTGGCCCGCCCATGAGAAAGAGAGAGACATGACATGGCTTGCAAACGAGCAAAGTGGCAGTTGGTCAAGGCCACACCAACACCCTCCACCTTGCCCCCCCTCTCTCCTCCTCAATAGCATTTAAAGCTACAAACACAGAAATGGCACATCCTAAGGAAAGCTCTTTGTAGGACTGGCTCTAGTGGCTGTAATTCTGCACCATGGCTGAATTTCGGGAAAGAGACTTCAGATACAATATTAGGGGACCACTAAGGTCTATATAAAAGAGACTTCAGATACAGTATTAGGGGACCACTAAGGTCTATATAAAGGAGACTTCAGATACAGTATTAGGGGACCACTAAGGTCTATATAAAAGAGACTTCAGATACAGTATTAGGGGACCACTAAGGTCTATATAAAAGAGACTTCAGATACAGTATTAGGGGACCACTAAGGTCTATATAAAGGAGACTTCAGATACAGTATTAGGGGACCACTAAGGTCTATATAAAAGAGACTTCAGATACAGTATTAGGGGACCACTAAGGTCTATATAAAAGAGACTTCAGATACAGTATTAGGGGACCACTAAGGTCTATATAAAAGCATCCAAAAAGCAGCATGTCATAGAACCTTCAAGAAAACGCTGTGCTCTAATATGGAGTTCTTTTATAACTGAATTTCATTTAAAAACACATTTACAGTACACACAGTACACAGTATTATGTATTTCAACAGTTTTTGTAAATGTACCACTGCTGCGTAGAAACTTCTGCACATCCTCTAACTTGCAAAAAAAGTTTAATAGTAGGCAAAGTTTTTTGCGATTCTTCAGGCAAAATTGCGTTGCGGATGTGGGGAATATTTTTCTGTACGTAAATGTCCCGTAAAATATAATTGGCAAAACTGAATTAAGTAATTTGATCAATATAAAAAAAGACGGTTTAAACCTTGAAGTAGACTATTTACTGAGCAACAGAGAACATTTGGACGAGATGAAAGACTGTCGGTCATATCCTCCAGCAGTAGTTTAAACTTTAAAGAGGCACATATCTTCAATTGTTCACCGGATTTAAGGCTATATAGTTTGAAATTACACTGCTACTGAGCACAGACAGGTAATAAGACCCCAAAGGACAAATCAAAGTTGAATTGAAGCCTTGTATTTAGCAGTTGGCTGGATCAGACAGTAGTGGAAGCTGGGGTACTTTTGAGACAAGTTGAGGCGTAACACTACCTAGATCTCATTATCCAAGCAACAGGCAGTGCAGGTAGGAAGAAAGGGCAACGCTGAACAGGGAAAAGGTCGGAATCCACATCTCTATTCCACAATGTGTTGCATGTTAAAGAACAAACCATGATCCCCGGCCCACTGCTGTTAACAGAATATTAATGGTTCTGAATCTGTCAGTTTTACTGAGAAATGGCCAATTTTCTACAGCCTGAGCAATCACAGAAGGCTATTTTCCCTACTTGAATCTTTTCAAAAAGAAAAAGCTAAGTGGAGGGTCCTGTCAGCTTTTCAGCCAGAAAAACACCCTTAACAATGTTTCCCTGTTAGGAGAAAAGACTTGTATAATGTTAACAGCCTATAGCTACCCTTAAATGTCTGTGATGGCCAAATCATTCACGTTGTTTTTTTTTTTGTTATCCAGTGTTATTTCCCTGTACACTGAACCAGCCTCATCTTTTTCCTATATTTCCCCTAATGGCCTTCAATATTCCCCAGAGAACAGGGGGGAACTTGTTACATTGATCCGTTACTCTCATGTGTAGGTGGAGAGACAAATGGAGACTGTTGCTGCAGTGCATTCTAGACTACTGAGGCTACTGTCTTTGGACAAATTGGTATCTCGTCCTTTTCACAATGACTGTAACCCCATGTGACTGCTGACGTCTGTACTTAAACAGTGAAAGAAGCCTATTCACTTTCATTCTGTAGGACTTGCACTAAAACCCCAAGTTTACCTCAGATTTTAGACTGTAGCGGTGTTTAAAAGGAGTTCTTATACTGTCTTGTCACCTACATGTTCCCAAATATCTGCATAAAAAAGGCCAATAATCCTCAGCTCTGCCTCATGTTCATTACAGTCCACAACACAAGAAGAACGAACAACCTTCTGAAGATTTTGCTGTTCATAGAGCCTTAATACTTAATATTTTGAGTGCTACTTACAATGTCTTTCCTTGATGTGTAACCAGTGCTCTGCGTATGTAAACTTTTCGCTTTTTGTAAATGTATGTTTTCTTGTGCACAAGTGAGACTACCTATATACATAATTAAATGCATTCAATAATTGGTTCGTTTTTTTTTCATTTTAGAGGAATGGTAAACCCAACCTGTTAAGCCAATGTCCCACGTCGGGAAGATGAGCCCACTGCACCCCGGTCTGATTGAGGGAGCGCAGCAGGCGGCAGCAGACCAGAGTGAAGGGCGGCGTGGCTAACGCTAGCCACTTCTCTGAGCAAATCTCTGCCTTAGGGTGAGCAGGGGGATGACAGTCTTTGGAAGGGAGGATAGGCTCTTCTTCATCTCCAGAGCCACTCTGCTCTCTGAAGTACTTGCGGCAGACGTCCTGGAAGACGGCGAGGCAGAGGGTGTTGAGCAGGAAGTACCAGATTTGGTGCTCTTCCTCTACAAAACTGCTGGCCGCCAAGCTGAGAGTCTGTCCGACTGTGCCGGCAAGCAGCAACACGTCCAGCTCCGACAGCGACCACTCACTGCCACTGCTCCCCAATGGAGACTAGGAGAGAGAAAACAAAAGTGCATTAAAACAGAAGCTCAAGCGCAAGGAGGAAAAAGATGTTAATTCTGACAAAGAGGTCATTCTTTTGCTGTTGTCTGTTCATCTTGGGGGTCAAATAAATCGAAAAACAGCTAGGTAGGACAGATACTTTAGGTCTTGGGCCTAGAAACAGATGAGCTTGGTAGAGATCTGGGATCTCCACATGATGATTATCATGTTTGTAGCCAAAAGTGCAAAAGTAATAGACCCTGACTGAATTCCAAACCATAGGAGTCAGTTTGCTGCCTCAACAAATCAATTTAACTTAAGACCATTCAAACTTGATACCATTTACAAATACTGCAATATATGCAACTATCACAATTACACAAGCCTGACTAGACACTCAACCTATTCCCCCCTCGCCCACCTCTGTACTGTGGATCAGTTGGCAGTTATAATTTTTCAACTCATAATTATTTGGACCTGTGGTGATTCATACCAATCTACTTCAATATGAAAAACCTCATCTAGTGACACTCAGTAAATGATCCGCGTAATTCATAATAAAACAGTTCAATTTGCAACCACTTATAACTGCTCTATTATCTCGCACACATCATTTCAAACTCAAAAAGAGAAAAACTTTCTATTTATGAATACTGTATACTTTGCACATCCAAATGTTATCAAGTAAACTCTATCCAGACTGCTGTTCTTTTGCTAATGCATGAGATTCAATCTGTCATCACATTTTACGGTATGTATAACATATACCTTTTTTTTGCCATGATGCAGCAGGCAGCGACCGTGAGCTGTCATTCATAAATTGTGCTTGGTCACTCATGAATGTTTCTGTCACATTTTTAAAATTGGGGTTTGTCCAATCGCATACTTGTATGCAAATTATAAGTTCCTTGGTGACGGCACATCGCCAATGCAAAGCAAGTTCAAATGAAGTACAGCCAACCTCTTAGTTCAGCAGCAATATTTTAGCCCAACAAACAACTACCAAATACAGGCATGCATCTTAGCCTGTGTTCAGCTTGATGACAAAGAGAGGCTGAGCCTGTACTTGCACAGTCTGCATGCTACAGTATCAGTTCACTTTGGGACTGGACTGTCTCATACCTTTTACCAGCTTTAACACACACATATGCCTGTTTAAATATTTAGTTCTGGTAGTTGTGTTCCAATAAAGGAAAACAGTATCACTAGATTGTGGCAAATTTAGGATCTACAACTTCTAGATTGCATACATTTTCATGCATTATAAGTATCTAGGTTGTTCTTTATGAAACTCTTTCAATCACCTTTTTTTATGAACAGTAAATAAACAAATTAAATAAAATTATTGCAAAATATAGTTCTCTATTTCACACATTTCAGGTTTGAGAAGGCTCTGCTCATTAATTTTACCTTTCATCATTACTGAGGAGAAGATTAATGTATGTCTACAACTTCTTTGGTTTTTTTAGATAAAAAATGTCACAGACCAAAGGGAGCTGTAATACGTTTTTCCAGCTCCACTGCTCTCTGTTCGAGCCTCTCGCTCACCTTCAGTGGTTGGAAAATTATGAAATCTCAAAAGCAAGGGTTCCTCGTGTTTTCCTTCACTGAGCAAGTCTTCTTCATACTCATCTGTGTTCATGGCATTGTTTCAAACTAGATAAAAGACAAGCGTAATAGATGTATTACTGAAAGAAATTAGGATGCATCGGAATTTAATAATACTCTATTAATATACGATTGATACAATTTCTCTCTGGTTTTCACTTTGCAATTTGCATGCCTTAGCAATATATTATGATTATTTGATTCAATTTCTTTCAAATTATGTTATTATTCATGGTTGCTTTTGACACAGTTGATCACACACTGTTGTTGGACAGGTCTGAAAATGTGGAATACCACAAGGATCAATACTTGGCCCCCTTCTGTTCGATCTTTAAACACAGCTTTAAAAACAATAACATTAAAGGACAAATCCGGCGCAAAATGAACCTAGGGGTTAATAACATATGTGTACCGAGTACTTCTAAAGCTAGTCGTCGGGGCACGGGTAATATGCTTGAGCTATGTTACTGGTTGCACGACGTTTGTCATTCGATTGGTCATGACCGTTTTCCCAAGATGGCGCCTGCATGTATACATGAATGGTACTGTCTTTATAAACTATCTTTTTAATAAACTGTCTGTACACTTACAAAGTTCTCAATGCTTTGGTTTACATGTAGGGACCCTCATTATGCTACCGTGGAAATGTGGTGCTATTTTGAACGTTGTTAGTGTTATAGAAATAGCGATTTCTTTTTACTTTACCCGTGCCCCGACGACTAGCTTTATAAACTAATTAGCGGTTTGCGATAAAACTGGTCAGATTCGATTAGCATGAAAACATGTCCCAGAGAACGGTTGACTCTGTACACGTGTTATTAACCCCTAAGTTCATTTTGCGCCAGATTTGTCCTTTAAGTACCATAGTTATACTGACGATACTCAAATCTTCATTTCAATTTCACCACATGACTATGGTAAATAATTGTTTTCTGTAAAACAGTAAGTCTTGGACTCAGATCTAAAATTAGCAGTCATATTGAATCAATTACATCTCAAACAGTTAATTCATGCATCCATTTCAAGCAGGTCAGACTATTTTAAGTCTTTTCTCAGGTGTACCAAAGAGAGCTCTTGGGTAACTACAACTTATCCCAAATTCAAGCCATGTGCAGATATTACACCAAATTAGAGAATCAATTTTAAAACTTCTTTATGAACCTTCAAGAACACTTTTGTGACTTGGGTCTGCATGTAGTTCCAATTAGCTGGGACTCCAGGAAGTTACTGGTCGTAACGAAGAAACAGCCCAGCACTACATTTTTACACTTCGGTTTTTGTATGGAATAAACTAACTAGATATATAATATGTAAATGGGGTTGGGCATCATTTTGATTTGAACAATTCTGATTCCAATTCCTCCTTTTGATTCCGGTTCTTATCGTTTCTCGATTCAGATTTGAGGGGTGGAGTTGAAACGGGTCACATGCTTATTTCACAGATAAAAGGAAAATTTTGATTTAATGGTGATTTACAGTTTTACCGGGGTTTTTCAGCCACACGTTAGAGCATGGCTGCAACACAACAAGCACCAGGGCGCTACCGAAACCAAAACGTGCGCATGTTAAATTTGGAATCGATGATCGGATTTGAAACCAAATTTTCCGAACGATTCCAATAAAGAAACAATTCTATTGTAATTGTAATTTTTGAAACGATTCCAAGTTGAAACGGGTTCTCAATGCCCAATCCTATTTGTAAATGAGTGAGCTTGAGTGGTAGGTGGATTAGCGGTTTCCCACTTGTTTCTACTGTGTGCTAAACTAAGCTAACCGCCTTCTGGCTGTAGATTTATGTTAACAGACAGCTATTAGAATTTTCTTATCTACCTCTCTGCCAGAAAGTGAATAAATGTCAAACTATTATCAAAAAAGACTGAAACTGATTGAAACAATAAATGAGCTAGGATATGCTCTTCTGTTGGGGTCTCATCTATAAACGTGGCGTTGGCACAAAACAGGGCTGAAAATGTGCGTATAGTAATATAATATGCCGATTTAGATTTTCTAAAGCTGAGCTCTTGGATCTATGTACTGAATTGGGTCCAGTAGAGAGGGCAACGCGCCGGAACTGTGCCATCCCGGTCCACCTCGCCACTTCTGCGGGAAACTGGCTGTATCCAGAGGGAAATGTCAGACAGCTAAGTGTTTTTTTAAAATAAATATTATATATAATCTTCAACTTTATCACTAAGGCTTGTTTGGATATAATATATAGTTCTGTTAAATCTTATCATACAAGTCTGATATATCGAAGCTTTCCCCGAGTGCCGTAATGCCTGCTGTTTTGGACGTATTATTAATATATGTAGTCTATAGATCAAGGTTCCATACACTGTGCAAGAACAGGCCGAAATTATAATTCAATTTGCAGCAATTCCTGAACGTCTGAGAAGTTTTTTGCTTTTTCTCCGCCAGTCATCATGATTCGGTGTATCAACTGCCAGTGTCATTCATACACTGATCAGCATTCACGAGGTGCTTTGCATTGACTATTTATGGTTAAAAATGGGTGTGTACAGGGCGGGATAAGAGGCTGATCCACGTACGCACGCATGTAGTTAGTCTCTGATTTATAAAGGGAACATTGTTTACAGGTGTGCGTACACATGGTTTTATAAATCAGACTTTTTTTCGGCGTACGCCATTTGGGGCTTTTGGGCGTAAGGATCCTACGCACACTTTTATAAATGAGACCCCTGTTGATTTGAAGAGCATAACAACAACAGAACAGAACATCCATTAATTAAAAAAGGGACTGAAGCCTGCTGAGGATGGATAAAGGACATTACTCCCCTTCTCCTGTCAATGGCATTCTCTGTATCATCACAAAGCAAACTGAAATGACATTTCCCCCTTAAAATATTGAAGGACCTCTGGTACAATATTTGCATGCATGCTAGTCAATATCATATTTCTATGACTTTAGGCAAAAGTACTATGAAACTGATTAAACAAATCGGCTCTGGAAATAATTAAACCATTCTGGAGTTTAATACGTGTATGATTTATCACATACTACTTCACGACTTTCCATTATGCAGTTTTGAAAACACCCTTTCAGCCTCAGCCCTCTGTGATAGGACTTTCCAGCTTTCTCATGTGAAATAGAAGATATTTTCACTCAGGCAAAAAAAAAAAAAGAAAGCCTATCATAAGATATTATATAAGAAACTCAATTAATATATTTGTTAGGGTGTGTTTTTTTTAAATATTGCTGGTATTTTACACTTAGCATTTCTCTTTTCAAATATTCCCCACTTGTCATCTCCTTTATAGATACTACCTTTTTTAAATGAAGTACACTCACCTTTAGGTTATTAAAATCCCTTCAGTTGGAATTCTAATCACATTTTTGTTGGAGTTGTGAGTGAGTAAGTGTGCTTAATCTTCCAGTTGCAGAGAAACTAATCAGGATACCTCTAATAAAAGGTTTGGATGCCGCCCATAATGCAGCCATCTGTCAAGCCAAAGCAGGCGCAGCTTTGCACTTTGATCCACACAGATTCAAGTGGTTCTATAATTTAACAAGACCTTACCTAACTTCAGATCATTTCATTTTACCCTTTCCGGCCTTCATTTTGGAACTTTGTTGCACAATATTCTCCTCCTTTATTTCCTGAATGGTAAATCCAGCTGAATATTTGAAGCATTTAAGGAAATTGAAAAGTTGCTGGAAACTGTCCAAAAAGATGCAACACTGGCAAAAGCAGATTTGTTACCATCAAAAAAGTCTTCAGAGGACTTCCTGCAAATTCATTACCAATACTAATATAGTGTAGCACTAAAACAGATTATCTAATCTCTATATCAAAATGAGCTTGTCAGTCATGACTTAAGAGGACACAAAGTCTACTAATTGTATTTCCTCACACAGGTTATTACAGAGATTAAGAATTTGGCCATGAAGATGGGGCAACAATTGTAAATGTTTAATCACCGTTTTTGGAACAAGATATGTATGCAATATATGGAACAAATTCATATACTTCTTTCAAAGTAATCAATAGCATTTTAAAATTGATTCCAACATCAAGTGCAAGTCAATGTAAGGCAGCTGAAATGCTACTGTAGTTTTACTGTATATGGTCTAGTTACAAGTTGTATTTAATATATATATATATATATATATATATATATATATATATATATATATATATATATATGCAGCAGGATTCATGAACACAAGTAACAGCTTTTGTAGTTGAAGACAGATTACAGCTAGTTTATTATTTATAAATGTATACTGTTATGAAGTTTTTAGAAACCGTATAATTTAAACAATGTTGAAAGGTTGAAATGGATCTGCCAATTAGAATCCAGCACTTTAATTCTCTTTAATGGCCTCCCCCAAAAAAATGCAGGACTTTCACCCCGGAGACCGCTGTCCGTGTCCCATGTGTAACCAAAAGTCAACGTTGACTTAGTTACGTCCATAACTATGCTACAGTACGCTACGTTACGTATCTGAAGTCCTGCGTTCTTTTGGAGTCTCATATACTCGGGTTTCGATGTGTGGACCTTTGTTTTTGTTTTTTTACCATAGTCAATAAATCAAAAAAGTGATGACAGGTTAAACAATAAAGAAATCGACTGTTAGTTGCAGCCATAGCGGCCAGTAAATACTTTTTTCTTTTGTGTCATTCACAGAGACAAAAGGGTGTAGTCTAAATCTTTCAAAATACTTTGAGTTTTTGTACATGTTTGAAGCATTATTTGTTAACAGTTGATACAAGTTTGTTTTTTGCTCACCTACATGAATCGAGCCACAACTTTCTGTCCGACTGTTTTACCTTTCGAGCCAAAGTCTGGGGATTTCTTGAGAATTTGCTTGCTAGATGAGGTAGCACCCTTCTCTTTACTAGTCCAATCATTACCTGCCAGCTGAGCTACGTGCACTTTTTTTTAAAACATCTTTGTGACATTGGAATTCAAAGAAAATATTCCACAGTCTTTTTAAGGAAGCCAGAGTCACAGAAAAATCTACAGTACATTTCCTCCGCATGCTCCAGTGTATAGATATTGGAGTTTATTTCTTCAGCTAACCTAATGGCCCGAGTGGATTTCTTCTGACTATTTTGCCCTATCAGCATTTTTGCAAAGTTCTCAGGAGGGAAATGAGATGTAACCTTTACAGATAAATGATAATGAGCAAATAGGTTCAGCAGTAAAGAGGACTTATCTTTTAGGCCAATTCAAACAAACACTAAAGACTTAAAGCTTCCACCTTCTGAATAACTAGTCCCAATATATCTGATAGATTGCCCACATTTAGAGGAGCGATCTTAACATCGCTGGCAATAACTTTTATATGCTGAAGTAAGCTTCAACATAGCTGTTATAGGGGGAAGACAAAATAACAAACAATTTATTTGTGAAACAAATTTGAGCTACGCAAAACCATCGAAAGCACTGCCACAACAGCGGGCCGTTGGCTGTATTTCTAAGCCCACTGTATACTGGTATCTCCCTTTGTTTGTTTGCTAGTTTTTCATTTTTGACGGCTGAGTCTCTTTGTCCATCAACGTTGTAGGTTTAATGGTGTCACGTAGGATTAATGACATCTTCAATACCGGTAATTCTTACTAGTTATTTAACAAGATAATGTGGCCTCTTTTCTCTCTGTTAATTCCTCATATTAGTTTGACAACTAACCCAAACCCACTTGCATGTACAGCTGATTTAGAGGTGGTTGGGTAGGCGGGTGAAAAGGCCTTGGGGGGTGGGGGGCTATATGTGTATATGTGTGTGTGTGTGTGTGTGTGTGTGTGTGTGTGTGTGTGTGTGTGTGTGTGTGTGAGAAAAGTGTTTTAAAAACAGCTGACATTGTAATAATTTTGGCCATAAATGCATCATTACAAAATAAACGGAGGTAAACTTTAACATTACTATTTGTATTATAAAAAACTGAGATATTATGCCCAATAAAAGCCTCAAAGAGTTGCATCAGTAAATGATTTTCATGCAATTTATGTATGCGGGGAGCCAGCAGAAGTCAGCCGACTCAGCCAAAGAAGATTAAACTCAGCTGCCACTTCATTAGGCCCACCTAGCTTAAACTAAAGCAGTGTAATACAACAGTCCTGCAATTAGTCTCGCATTGCCAGACCTTCCTCCACAGCGCTGAGGAGGAGGGTCTGGCGAGTCCACGCAGTATTACAGGATGGGAGAAAAACGTGCTCTGGTTTATTGGAATTTCTTTAAACCAATCACAATCGTCTGGGGCGGCACTATAAACGCCAGGCGCAGGTACAGTGCCTCTGGTGGAACATGTGTACGTAGGGAGGCGAGCTCCGGAATTAAAATGGCTGTCAAGTGTGTGACGAGAAATTTACTCGAAAAAGGTTCTAATGTTTTAGAAATACATTACACATACTGTATTATTAATATAAATACAGTTCAATAGCACCCAAAAAAATCCAAGTTGGATCTAAAATGTAAGTAAAAATGGATCATTATAACCGTCACGAAGGTAGGATTCATTGCAGGACT
The DNA here is from genome assembly GCF_010015445.1 of Perca fluviatilis. Classification (NCBI taxonomy): domain Eukaryota; kingdom Metazoa; phylum Chordata; class Actinopteri; order Perciformes; family Percidae; genus Perca; species Perca fluviatilis. Next base: position 3,566,457 of record NC_053121.1, read on the forward strand.
GTTGTATTAGACTGCATTAGTTTTGGCTAGGTGTACCTGAGTGTATAGTGAGTATACTCTATGAGTCAGCAGAAGCCTGAAACTATTTTGGTTTACAGTAGGTGCCCAGTGAACAACTGTCAGTGGAAAAACTGCACACCATCTAGAGACCCACTTCTTTTAATAATACATGGTCTACTGCTGCACTGGCTGGCATCATTTTGAATAGCACATTCATTGCAATTTCTCTAACATGACCTTATAATGCAGCTAATAACTCAACTTGTAAAACACTCCTTTGGCAAAAAAAAAAATAAACAAAAAACAGAGAGCACCATTTAGCTGGAGAGACACAATGATTTCTACAAATTCAATTCTGGTATACTGGAACATTTTTTATATGGAGTGCAACAATTGTGTTTTTTTATGTTGTGTTAAAAAAAGAATACAAAACATATGCTTTTTAACATGATGGATTATGTTCATGAATGCAGCAGCGTGTTTCAGAAATGTGAGCTGACTTTAAAGCTTTAGTGCGTAACTTTTTGATATTAATGAACGTCTGTTACATTCAAGCCATTGCCAAATGAGTTGCTACAATGCTAATTAAGACTATCAGCTCCACACAACTCTCTCTGGATTTCTCAGTATGGCTATGTTCAGAAGATTGTGGCGTCTAGAGACTTTTGCGCGCAGAAACTCGAGTGACGATAATGACCTCTTCTGAAGAGTCCATCATGTTATTTTAATCCTCCGTGTCCTCTTTGGCTACTAGCAACTGTGTGGAGGGTGGGGTGGGGGTAAGCAATCACTGAAGGCCTGTATCATGTGGACCTGCTGACAGTGTTGTTGTCATTCCTTAGAATTCCTCATGTGGCTTTAACAGATTTTGAAAACTGAGCCTGGGACTTCTGAGACGTAGAGTAAGCTTCTGCAGCAGCAGAACAGACTGTAGCGGCATCTGTAACAAATCCAGCGTTGTGCTGTTGGCATTAACAGTTACACTATGGAGTTTAACAAATTCTGAACTCTCTAGAACTCTCACAGTCAACGCATTGAATGACAAATAGATTGTCAGATGTGTCAACATAAAACACATTTTCTTTTATGTCAAAATATTCAAAGTTATATTACTGCATTATAAATGTCAACATTAACGCTACTCCCTACTTTTTTTAACCATTTTCCTGTGCAATACTGTAGACTAATTAAGGAGTAACTAATAGGGCTCCCTGCAACCCTTCATTAAAAACACATGGTAAGCTGTGCATACAGCCAAGCACTGTTTGATTAATATAAATGGTGCCCAAAGTCTTAAATCGACTAAAAGGGCACGCGCTGAAACATTCCTTTACAGCTGCGTTTGGGTGAAGTGATTTTTCAATTCTCACAGATCCAAGAAAATCTACTAAAACTTTTTTCTCAGGCCTTTGTTTCACAGCCCATTCAAGTGATTTAAGGGTGCATTAGTAAAGACTTTTGCTAACTTAGCTAAATCACAGAGTGGGGGTACAATAGACAAGAGTGTGCCATCCCATCCCCCCTGAGCCTCGGTGGATTTAGTAGCTTCTCTCTCAAATAAATTCTGGTAGTCTCCAAGGTAATGTTTCTCTACCCGCAGATGTGAATAATTAAATCCTAAAAGCAATAATCTCTCTTTAAAACAGCAGCAACTTAGTGAATGCAGCTGTCTGGATGGAATACTAACATTACTGTTCACTTGTCTCTTTAATATTTTTCGCTCTAAAGCAATGATGGGTACTTCTGCTGTTGCCAGGTAGTACTCGGAAAAATTGTAGTCGAATAAAGAAATATAGAAATTATTATTTGATTAAAAGAATATATCAGCTGAATATATAACACCTGAACACGGACATTTAAACAGGTACTAGGGCTGCACGATTAATCTAATTGCAATCACAATGTCACTCTGTGCGATTACATAACCGCAAAAATTGTGCAATTTAAAGCTGCAGTAGGTAAGATTGTGAAGAGCCAGGACATTGCCAACAAATTTGAACACTGACAACTTCTCAGTCCCTCCTCCCTTTCTGCTGCAGCCCAAACCGTCTCCTAAGCCCCTCCCACACAACGGAGTTTGACAGAACTGCCGGCATGTCAGACAACATGTTCAATAACTAAACACTAACACAACGTTAACTTTACTCACCAACAGTAAAACGATGCTAACTAGCAGGCTACCGTTAGCCATTTCAGCATCATATCAGACCGACCACTGTGCTAACGTTACTATCATCCTCACCAACTGCTTTGTGGACTTTTGACCACTAATAACCAAGCGAAAGATAAATCATTCATGGTAATTATGTTACCTGTTGAGAGGAAATGTGGCTACATCTGCATCGTTCTTCAGATCTTTAAAATCCTGAAGCTCACGCCACCTCTGAAAAGCCACTCCAATATTCACGGAGTTTTGGAAAACCTTTCTGCAGCTCGTGCGCGGGGAGGGGGGAGGGGAGAACGCTATATATGCGTGTGCCTGAGTAGTGATTGACAGGCAGATAGACCACCCCTGTGGCCCTGATTGGAATTTTGCCAATGGCACTACAGGCTGTAGGAGGTGCCAGAGGAGCTGTCTTTTTTTTTTTTTTTTTACATAATTCATGTAGTTCTACTGGAACATAGGGTCAGTTTCAGCAAATATGACAGAAAGTTAGTTTTATAAGACTTACCTACTGCATCTTTAATGAAACAAAAAGGTGTGCTGTGTGTGTGTGTGTGACACTCCAGTCTCTCTGTGCACTGCAGTCTCCATGTTGTTGCACCTTTTCTGTGTCAGGCTCAGGGGAGCCCCCTCCAGGGCCGATGATCTTTCTGGGGTTTCACTTTACCGGCAGTATTAGTCTATATCCACGACCTTCCACTTCCGGGATTTTCGGGAAATTCTGCCGGATGTCCCTCTTTTTGGCAGGTTTTCCGTTACCTTCCGCTTTCTTTGTGTTGGAATTCTAAACTCCGGTGGATTTGTGAGGACTATGGTTAACTCCACCTCAGATCTCTGCAGGGTAAATCCAGACAGCTAGCTAGACTATCTGTCCAATCTGAGTTTTCTGTTGCACGACTAAAACTACTTTTGAACGTACACACGTTCCACCAAAACAAGTTGCTTCCCGAGGCTATTTTGCAGAGGCGCCGTGGCTCCGTCCGGCGCTTTGCTCCGCCAGTGACTACTGTGATTGGTTTACAGAAATGCCAATAAACCAGATCACGTTTTTCTCCCATCCCAGAATGCTATGTGGACTAGCCAGACCCTCCTCCGCAGTGGTGTGGAGGAATGTCTGGCAATGTGAGACTACAGCAGTATTAACAACAGATGAAGCCACCGTGTCTTGAGAAGCTTGTTGTTTTATTGTTCACTGTTAACTCTCTTTACATTGTCTTTGCTATCTCTTTTTTCTCTCTCGCTTTTCCCCTCACACAGCAGCACACTTACGCTAAGTTATTCTCACAGCTACCGGTCACTGTAGAGCTAGGCGATATGGAGAAAATCAGATATCACGATATTATAAATAAATGAAATTGAAATAAAAAAGGTTTGGAACCACTGCTCTAAAGCAGTCACAGACCAGCTAAACTGGTGAACAGGTTAGGCTGCATATTGACGTCAAAAAGAAAACGCGCGCGTGCGCACACACACACACACACACACACACACACACACACACACACACACACACACACACACACACACACACACACACACACACACACACACACACACACACACACACACACACACACACACACACACACACACACACAGCTATGAGGACAAACATCTGTTCCAATCTGTATACGTGTGGGGGTGGGATATTCGGGTGCACAGACTCACCTTCCCGTGAATCTTTGGCCCCAGGGGGAGTCGCCGCGTTGCCATAGAGACCAGAATACAAAACATTGCCGAGGAGAAGGCGACCGCAGCAAACACGAGACCCCAGGAGAGGCTGCAGAAGTAGCAGGAGCTCTCAGTAGATGTGCACACCAAGACGTGCACCGAGGCGAGCAGCAGGCACAGGAGGTAGAAAGGCAGCGAGAGCAGGGCTGGGAGGACTGGCAGGTCCACGGCTGCGGCACCGCTCAGGGCTTCAGGCATAGCCAACAGTAAGACCAACAGGAGCTGTGAGGCCACGGAGAGAGAAGAAGAACTTTGATCAACTTTTTTTTTGTTCAACTGTTACAACCACAATAACCTACATCAGCATGGCTTTGTCCAGTATATCAGAATCAGATTTATTACCAACAGTACAGGCATTATGCAACATGACTTCACATATTGCAACAGAAACTCTTTCACTTGATTTAGTTTCATAAAAGTCTCCTTATAACATATAAAAAGTCCTAAGAGATCCAAGTGGTGGAAAGTATTGAAAAATACTGAAATTGGTAATTCCAATTTCCTATCGCAGCCCATGTTCATAGGAGACACTGCAGGCGAATAGGGGAAATATTTTAACAAACAGATGTTACCATGAAGTTTCCCCAGTTGATTATTTACATTAAAGAACAATTCCGGTGCAAAATGAACCTAGGGGTTAAGAAACGGCTGAAATTCCATGCTTTTTGGTCTAAACGTCATACCCAAATTAAAATTGGTACAGCTCCCATATACTTTGACACTTTGGGTTGTGAGAAACACTCTAAATTTTGTGTTACAAGTGTCAGGGTGATTCTAGGCCTTACTGACACAGAGTTACAGAGGCTAGAATGGAGGTTTTTTATTTCCGTCCAAGTCATACATCTGTAAAATTATTAAAATACTGTAAACACATCTGGTAAGCTACAGATACACCCAGGCCATAGCTACATGTCCCTGCTTACTATAGAAAAAATGCCAAAAGACTCAAAAATTGATTTTATATGAATCTTTTTCTACAGAAATGTCTGTCCGTTTTTTCTTATTTCAATTTGAAGAGTGCAAAGAAAAAAGCCAATAAAGTACACAATAAAACACTTTTCAAATACACAAACACACCCACATCAATCACACACATACTATAAATAACTATATACATAAATATATAGCAATAAGTCATTACTAATTGTACAGAGTGTGATATCCTCATAGGAGGCCCAGTTTTTGCTTTGACAGAGCTCCTGTCAACACAGGGTTAAAATGCCAGGGCCATATTGCATGTCAATCGAATTGTCTGCTCATTGTCTTGTAGCATTTAAATCTAACTGGTCAGAGAAAATGTCGATCGAACGCATGTGGGCCTGACATGCTGTCAGAGGCTTCCTTGGCTTCCATTGGGCACATCAGAGGCAAACCTGAACGGACTGGCTCAAATCAGGTACCAATGGAAAGCTTAGAAGCTAGAGAATCCAATGACTATGAGCATGTAGGAAGCTGGGGGGAGAAGCGAGCGGCGATAACAAGTGCGGAAATGGAAAACTGTTTTTTCCGTTGTGATTCGGCCAGAAACTTCAACATTGTGAGGCGAACAGCTCGTTTTGGAATATAAAGCTTGGATATTACATTTCCTTGGAATCTTGGGGATTTATGAATATCAAGTTTTGGTCAAAATACCACTTTGTTGCTGAAAGGACAACGAAAACAGGTAGGCATGCACTCGGAGCCTCTAGGCACCAGCTGCGCAAATTACGGCTGAATTGTTTTATATTCTGTTACTTTGTAACAGTTGTGTAACTGCTATAAATCATCTTATGCTTTGTATGTGGGCTTACATTAATCATTAGAGGCTAAGCTTTAAATTGGTGTGTCGCATGGCTGTATATTTTGCTTAATGCTTTAAAGTTATAAAAACGCTAATGAGTGGAAGTTTTATCGAGGTTTCAGCGATGCCCCAGTCACAAAGTGTCCCGTTGACGGGACAGTGATCCTAGCGAGGTTAATAACATGTGTGTACCGAGTCGAACGTTCTTTGGGATATGTTGTCATGCTAATCGAATGGGTCTCTAGCTTTAAACAAGCTGGCGCAAACTGGTGATTAGCTGCTAACGCTAGCCTTCGGGGCAGATGGTAAATCACTATTTTATACCACTAACAAGGCTCAAAATAGCCCCACACTTCTACGGTAGTATAATGAGGGTCCCTACATGTAAACCAAAGCACTGACAACTTTGTAAGTGTACAGACAGTTTATTACAAAGATAGATTATAAAGACTGTACCATTCATGTTTACATGCGGTCGCCATCTTGGAAAACCAGTCGAACCACAAACGCTGTGTTTGAGCTATGTTATGGTGCGTTCTTTTTGTCCACCGAAGTCGTTTTAAGAGTTGTTTTCCGGAGTTACGACCCAGAAGTTGCAAAAAGAACGCCCCCGAGGTCGTATTTACGACTTGTCAAGTCGTCTGAACTCAGAGGACCCCGAGCCTAGACCTACTCGCAAGGAAGCTATTCAGTTCAGTTCAAGTTTATTTTCAAATTCATATTAGTAAGAAGTACACCAGCAATGAAATACAATGTGCCTTAGCACTCTCTCAGCACCAGTCAATAATAACAATTTTGAAACATAATAGCATTTTAAAAACATCTAGAATATCCAAACACAATATACATAAGTGACTAAGTTCAGACCACAGCCCTCCTTCCTGTTGTGCTATCGTTCAATAACCTTATTAACTGGGGGTAAAAACTATCCCTAAAACATGTTGTGCGCATTGGGATGCTCTGCAAATGTCTCCCTGATGGAAGGAGGAAGAAGAGATTATATGCAGGATGACTAGAATCCTGTATAATACCTCGTGCCTTCTTAGTGCTGCTTTTCCAGTAAATGTGTTCAAAGGGAACCCCAATGATTTTAGATGCAGTCTTGACTACTTTTGTCAGAAGATTAAGGTCATGTGAAGCCCTGCCAAACCACACTACAATGTTACATGTCAGTATACTTTCAATTGTACAGCGGTAAAAGTTCTGTAGAATGTTAAGGGACATACCATATTTCTTAAGACACCTCAGAAAATAAGCTATTTCTCATTGCTAGGTAACGACAGCTGTTATCTCATTTGGTTGCACTTTCCGAAAGGTCAGCGGCAACTATGTCAAAGTTGTAATAATTTGAACTTTGAGCGCAGCGCAAAGCGGCAAATCTGAGGGGTGCGCGACGCCAGGGGTAGTGCAGTGCATAGTTGGGCGGCACCGTCTCCCCGTTGGAAATCAAAAGAACGGACAGCGCAAATCGGTTTTGCCGCCTATCATGTGTAGGCAGCTTTAGGCTTTTTATATGGTAGAGAGTATATAATAATAATAATAATAATAATAATAATAATAAACATTTGTCAGATTTTTTTGTTGCAATTGGTGGGATATTCAGTTTACATGTTTTAAAGGAATTTGCCTTGTAATAATGCATGCAGTAACAATAAACATATTAAAAGGCCCTGAACACCCACACCGGTGTTTTCAGTTCATCTGGCTGATTGGACCTTTTCCCAGGACTGTGTGGGTGTGTCTAGACTGGTTGATTGACATCTTCCTGAGTCTCTCGTTAGCTTTGTTGCATCTGTTAGGGTAGTACAAATTACACCTTCATCAGCCCACCTTCGACTTGAGCAGACATCTAATCAGCCAGAATAAGTGAAAACACCTGTGTTGGTTTTCAGGACCTTTTAAAAAAACGAACAGTGGACTAGTGGTCAGTACATGTTTAAAGTTATGTTTAGAGTTTGCAGTTTTAGTATTTATTGCCAATCCATCTTATGGAAGTGTTTTTTTTTTCCTGACTTTGTATGGCAACTCCACTCATGGAAACATTCCCTCCACCATGTTTCTTTATGAGAGATTAGTTTTCATTTCGTTTCTTACACACGTGACTTCCATTAGGGCTGCATAATATATATCGTGTTTTTATCGTTATTGCGATATCAACTGGGGCAATAGACACATCGCAAAAGGCTGTGACATAACGCAAAAGACACTCAGAGATTCTTTTTTAGTTAGTTGAAAGAAAATTTCAGTAGAAAACTGCATTTTAAAATGTAGCTGTCGTTCTCTTTTTAGTGTTGCCTGTATTCAATTCAATGTTCAATATGTTCCATAAAAGAATGTTGGAAATTACTTCCTTTCATTGGTTTTAAATTCAACAAGCAATTTGTTGTACCTTACTGAAATAATAATACTGAAAGCAAACGAAAGGCAGAACTGAGTACACTTATCGCAAGTATTATCATCGAGTGGTATTAAACGACGTTATCGCATATTGCATATTTTCCTCATGTCGTGCAGCCCTGATTTCCATACACTAAAAACAAACAAAACACAGCTTTTCTTAGACATGAGTAGGGGGGCGCCAAGGAAAAAAGGTTGGGAACCACTGCTATAAATAAAACTGAATTGAATGAACTTCCTCTGCACTCACCTGGAACACAAACACCATGCCTGCGATCATGGAGTACATGTCGTACTTGCCCAGCTGTTTGCTGAGGGCCGAGCTCATGGCAGCCAGAGCCTCCAGATACTGCTTCAGGACCTTTTTGCCCATGTTGTTAAGCACCTCAGAGGTGTTGCCCTCCAGGAAGAGCTTCATCCAGCTCCCATGAGCCTTTTCTGCCACACGGAACTGCTCAAAGCCTGCCTCTGGTATCGGAGAGAAGTGGGGAGGGGGACACCGGCATCAACTACTGGCATTTTACTTTTTTTCCATTTTTTAAATACTTTATTTTCAAATTATTTAACAACAGTCACACAACCAACCACACAAAACAGCAACCAAAAAAAGAACAGAAACAGACAAAAAAACAACTAAACAAAGACACACAGGTGGAGAGCCGCCAGAACAACAGAGTACGGGCCCTATGTTGCACCTGGCGCAGCGCAAAGCCCGACGCACGTGTCTTTGCTAGTTTAAGACCGACGCAGTCGTCAATTTCTAATAGCAAATGCACCTGCGCCCACCTGCGCCCATCTGGGAGCCCATGGGCTCGGTGGTCTTACACGGAGGTGTGTTCAGGTGCATTCTTGGCGTATTGCTATTTTGAGGCAGAGGAAAGTGATCGCGCCATTGACCAACAAGGTAGAAACGCGCCTGGCTTTTAAAGGAAATGGGAGAGGACACTCTGATTGGTTTATTGCATGTTACGCCCAAAACACACCTATGAATTAATGAAGACACTAAGTAAATTGTAATTTCCCCAATGGGGATCAATAAACAGTATAAATTATATAAATTAAATAAAAAATTACAAACCTTTTGAACCACGCACCTGGCGCACGGACCCTTTTCTCTGCTGTTAAACTAGCAAAAGTGGATTTGTACACGCCCTAAACAAACCTGCGCCAGGCGCTTCACGTCGTGCGCTTAGATTGTTAAAATAGGGCCGGTAGAAAAGGGTGTGGAAACCAAAAATGGTTTCCACACCTTCAAAAACAACACCTGCCAAAACCAATCTGTTCCATCCTAGCCATGGAAAGCATTTCATTAAGCCACCTCCTTAAACATGGGGACAGAGGAGACTTCCAATTAAGTCATATTCATTTTTTAGCTGCAACCATGTCTGCTCTAATAATTTGCTTCTGCTGGGAAGGGCCTATGTACTGTCAGAGTAACCTAAAATAGCCAGATTACAATCTAGCTAGATATTTATCTGACATTGTTAAATATGTCATTCCATAAATGACTTAATACTGGACAGTGGCAGAATAAGTGTGACAGTGATCCGTCTGAGATACCACATCTGTCACGCAGCGGTGGGGCGGGGGGGGACTGATTCAAAAATCTTGTTGAGTTTGGTTTTGGAGTAAAACTACTGGCATTTTTAAATAGTGTGGCTTTAGAGTGAGCATTAATCAGGAATTGTCTGACAGATGTTGATGTTGGCTGTCAGCTACTCAAAGACTTGGCATTACTGGGATATGCTGTAAAACTTGTTGGAAGTTAAGCAGCTATTGCATTTATCAAAATGAGGACATTTGCAACATCTCATTAATAAACTCTGTGGGTTTCCTGATGCGGCAACACATTAATTTTGCTCCGTCTATTTATCACCAAATACCATCTGATGCATGAGGACAAACTAAAGTTATTTATGAACCAAACAATCTGTGCTTTCCAATTATGTAACGTCAACCTCCAAATTGAATGAATTGTTTCAGTATTACAGGAGAGCGCTGCTGTCAATTGGTGGCATTGTTTTCTTGTTTATATCAACAATCTGACAGCATATTGTGACATATTAGAAATGTTAAAAGCATTGTTGGATGCTGAGCTATGACTGGATAGAGTTGGAAATGCATTTTTTTTTATACTATGTGCGTATTCAAAAATAAACTGAACAGTGAAGAAAAGTTAAGGCAGTTTGCAGGAGTGCTTTGTCTCACTTCAGAAAAAAGCCTCTTCAGACTGCTGCCTATCCGGCTGTATTTCATCATAAAGAAAATACAGGCATTTTCTTACTATTTGTTTCCTTAAAAAAAATACGAGTTCACTAATAGCGTTCATGATTTCATCAATCATTCTGATGCACGTCGGATGTTATATATGGGAAATCTATTAACTTTCAGCATTTCCTAGTCCCGTTTCTTGTCGATAATGTTCCTTAAATTGAAAAGATATTATGCCTGTGGGGAAAGAAAAAAACAAAACATTAAGTCCTGAAGAAAAAAAAAATAAAAAGCATTGTATATGTTGTCAGGATCCCAACGATGACAAGCTCGGACTCATCTACGTTTACTCAAAGCAGATGAAATGAAGCCTGCTTTCATTTTACTTCAGTGCTTTAGGAACATGTTCAAGGACAAAGCAATGTGGAGGTTTGATGTGTGGCATACATCAGTGTCTCTCACACACACACACACACACACACACACACACACACACACACACACACACACACACACACACACACACACACACACACACACACACACACACAAAAAAAAAAAAAAAAAAACACACACACACACACCTTAAAACAATATTTTGCAGTAGGCTATATAACACCCATCTCAGCAGCATAGGCATAGGGGTGATAAATAGTTACTGTGGCTTTGCCAGACAGAGGGGTTGGTAGAAATATTAGAACCTTAAGCCACAGGCATGAATCATACAATATCGATGGCCCTGGCCATGTTTCATCTGTCTAAAAGTACAGGGATTGGTTAATGGCCCTCCAAGATGCCTGAGGTTAGAAGCACAAGAAAACAACAATATGAAGATTGAAACAAAGCAGACAGTGATGGATTTACAAATGAGTTTTATAAGGACAGTCGATATTTAATAGTACCCTTGCGGTGTCAAGTTTCAAATTGGGCTTTGGATAACAGACAACATAAAGATTGTTATTATTAGTTAAATCCAAATGTCATATGAGAAGTAACCAAAATACAAATTAAAAATATTTAGGTGTGACTATTTGTCAATACTTCAATTTGCAATTTTGGGGCCTTGAAGAGTCAAACGATACAAGATTTACAAAAACGAACATTGATCCCCTTAAAGTGGCAATCCCAAAGAATTTCATTTAAATACATTTCTCTTAAGTCCCTATCTATCACTGAAGGAGGTAGCACAATGGTGACTGAGCCTATGGCCCACTGATGAAAGTACTGCTGTTGCAATATTGATATAGTTGCACCGCAGTGTTACAAACTGGGTTTCTGTGGTGACATTATGGTGGCCGAGAGAGAGAGAGAGAGAGAGAGAGAGAGAGAGAGAGAGAGAGAGAGAGAGAGAGAGAGACGTTCAATCTCAGAACGGTGTGAACTGCTTTGAGATCATAGACTGTAATAGTGTAAATAATGTTTGAGGTGTTTTCTCTCGTTTGGTGGGTGTGTCTTTAGTTTATTGGCTCAGGTGTCAGGTGATACCCAATCAGCAGAGACGTGTCCGTAAACTCGTGGTAATAAAAAGGCGGAGCGCTCTCTCCCCGTGGGGTCAAAAATCAAGCTGTTCCACTTAGCGCTCCCCCTAGAGGCCTGGAGAACTTCCGTTGTGTAATATGCAGCGTTTATTTGTTGCGTTTGTTTTCGGGGATTGTGTGCCTTTCTTTTTGCATTGTTTCTGTATTTGCAGAGCGTTTGTGTATTTGGTTTTGTTGTGTGTATTTGCAGCGTGTTTGCTAAATGCTGTGCATGTCTTGTCAAATTTATGAAGAGGTTTCTTAATTTTCTTATGTTTTGTCTATTTGCTTGTGTTTCATTAAGTTGCAGTGCGTTTGCCCCTGTCGGCCACCGTACGATATTCCCAGAAAATGCTGTATTAAGTTACTGCTAATGCAGAGTTACATTAAAAGCATTTAATTGGCAAAACATAAGTTGACTTTTATTATGGAGTAGTCACAGGGAATGCAATGTGTATCAAAAATGTGTCTACAAAAGAAGAAAACTGTTCTTTTTGGCAATTTCTGACTCCGGATCAAAATAAAAGTAAAATATTGCAGGGAGTGATGGAACAACAGGAGAAGCCACAGTGAGCTGTTAGATTAGGAGCTGCAGGCGACAGGCTGCACACCTCCAACTTCATGGAGGTAACAGACTACTTTCACTTTCGCTGTCCGCAGACTCATGCGGTGTGCAGCATAAAATAAGATCACTGTTGCTCCCAGAATGACGGAAAAAGGCCAATTATTACTGGACTTCTATATTTTTTTTTTGGGGCATTTTGCACCTGTTCTACCAACTGAGCCAACCCAGCCACCGGACTTCTATATTAAAACGACAACAGTTTGCTATGCTGCAGTGTCCCCAGGTCTTAAGGATTGCCACTTTAAAAATAACAGGGGCATTAACGGTACATCATTAAAACAAATATTTTACCAAGACTAATATTTTTCATTTCAAAACTTGCCAATTCATATACCTAAAAAAATAAAATCAGTCAATTTTATTTTATAATCATTTACCAATGAGAAATTACCTGGCAAAAGAAATAGGGCTAAATAATACCGTAAAGGAGATACTGTAGGGGATCTTCCAGTGATTCCTACAATACGCCCATAAATAGCCTATATAATAAGAAAATCCATTCGGGTAAATACAAAAAATATATATACTATATGATACTATATGGTCAGATTTACTGGATTATGGAGGAACCAAGGAGTCAGTCACCATTTGGGAGAGTGAGCTGACTTTAATTACCTTTACTTTGGATTAAAGTTATTGCAATCTTGATTTACTGGAACGGATTAAAACCATCAAATAAACAATATAAAAAACGGAAACATGGCAGAGAGACAGCGAATGTGGCAGAGAGATGTGGAGGCAGAACAAGGCTGTTTCAACCTCGTATGACCAGAGTTGAACTTTATAAATGTCACATTTCGTGTTTTGCAGTGAAGTGGGGTTGTATGAGATACTTATCCATAGTCAGTGTTTTACCTACAGTAGATGGCGGTCGGCACACATCCGGTTTAGAGAAGTGGGGAGGAATACGGACATGGAAGGTGAGCAATGTACTGCTGTCGACGGAGGCAGCAGCAAAACATATTTTAGCCACCTAAAAGAAGACCCACCTAAAAGAATCAATATTAGTTTAGGTGTATGCTATATTTGGAATATTTCACCTCTTTACCTAAGCCAACAGACTCCTTTGACAAAAACAGTCATTTTACATTGCAGACCACAGGAGTTGCTGGTCTACATTGCAGACCACAGGAGTTGCTGGTCTACCGCTGCCTGGATAGGTTAGATTGTTTGTGTGGACCAGCGACTCCCTAGTTCTGCGAGGTAAAATTATTGTTTTTGTCAATGGAGACTGGTGGCTTTGACGAGAGCGTAGACTGATATAACAGCTTCCATTACCCGTCAGAAAGGGCTGTTAGACGGCAATGTAAAGTGGGAAAAATAAACTGATAGAGATTTTATATATTCATTTTTGGGAATGAAAGGGGGAGAGAGAGATGGGGAACGACAGGCAGCAAAGGGCAGCAGGTCGGATTCCAACCCTGCGCCGCTGCAGGACTCAGCCAATATGGGGCGAACGCTCTTACTGGGTGAGCTAGAGGCCGCCTCTATAGAGATATTTTTTTTAGGTGGCTAAAATGCGTTTAGCTGCTGCACCCCCGTCCACAGCAGAACATTACTTAGCTTCCGGCTCGGCACTCCTGTTTGTTCCTCCATACTGGAGCCTTGCCGACCACAATCTATTGTATTTACACATCACATCTCAATATTCTTGGACAATTATGTACAATAATTAATTGGTGTAATATTTCATCCATGTGCAAAGGTGTTATTTAGCCACTTCTGCTACTTATACTCACACTGTATTTATGTTGACACTGCAATACAACAGAATTTGTAATCTGCATTTGAAACAATCTTTTTAACCAAATCTTACTTGTAACCTAACCTCTCTTACTCTCTTACTCTTACTTAACGTTTTTATTTATTTCTTACTGTACCTATGTTACTTTATACCAGAGATGGGGGACTCGAGTCTGACTCAAGTCGCCACTTTCAGGACTTGAGACTTGCTTGGCTTACATTGATAAATGACTTGACTTGACTTTGACTCGAGACAGATGACTTAAAAAGGACTTGACTTAGTCAATGTATTAGCCAGACCATATTCTTTTTTTCAAGGTATTGAGAAGTTAAGTTTTGGTTTTGAAACCTCCTCGTGCTATCCGCGCCACCCTGCCAAGTTGCTAGGCAACCTTCCAGAGCATGGTAGACCAGCAGAGGCAAACGTAGGAGGCAGCCGTCATCGAAGGGATTAATGCCCAAAATAGTCAAATTTGGTTGAAAGAGTTTATAGCCCATGCTCGTTGGAAAACACAGCTGTGTGCAAGGATTGCAACTCCAAAATTACAGCCACGAGAACCACAACATCCAACTGTAGCCGTCATTTCAAGAAACACAAACAAAGGTAACGTTATGCGAATGTGTCTTTTAGCGAACGTTAACTGCATATTTTTGTATAACTTGATTTGTGACTTGCTTGACTTACAGCAGGGACTCGACTTGACTTGCTTGATTCTCACCACAGTGATTTGTGACTTGCACATGTGTGACTTACTCCCACCCCTGTTTTATACACTTTTCTTACTCTTATTTTACCTTGAATATGACAGTGAGCAACTGCAACTAAATAATTTCCCTGAGGGGATCAATAAAGTATTCAGACTCTGATTTACATCTCCCTGATAAAACATGTTTGACTAATGAAATCAGTAACATTTCTTTCCAGGTAGAAGGCAGTTTTCTTTTAAACTTCTTTCGCACCCAGTAAGATTTGACCCCAACAGGTGTCCAACAGGTATGTTAATTAAAATATCATCCCAGGCGAATTTCCCAGCAGTGTCAACTATTACATTCCACTGCATAACCGCTTCATGATTACCCAAGTGGACAGATTTAAAAAAAATAAAAAAATAAAAATCAACACATCCAAATGTAGGTCTGCTGAAATAATTTCCATTTCATTCCATCACTATGGAAACCAGGGACAAAAATAGAGTGGGAAATGTGCTGTTGAACGTGAAAGGAAGTAGTTAGTTTCAAATCAAGTTTTGAAAATGCAATATTTGCTGCTTACCACACTCACGTTTGTTGCAGTTCAACACCTCTGTGATGTCTTTTAGACGTCATACTGTACTAATGTGTCTTACAATTTGACATAAGACACAAGATGTACTGAAAATTGGGACAACATACCAATGTCTGTAGGCCTACAGACATCACAGTGTTTGGATATTACCCACGGAATAAGCTACCATACTATTACATTTATAGAGTAAGTAGTCAATTCTAATGGATATTTCTGACCTGACAGAATGAGCTACCCTGCTTTTAAACTACATTTATAGAGGAAGTAGTCAATTGTAATAGATATTTCCTACCTGACAGAATGAGCTACTCTACCTTTAACTACATTTATACAGGAAGTCGTCCATTCTGATGGATATTTTTTACCTTACGGAATGAGGTATTCTACTTTTAACTATATTTATGAAGAAAGTAGTCCATTCTGACTAGGATTGGGCATCGAGAACCGATTCCTACTCGGAATCGTTTCAAAAATTACGATTCCATCGGAATCGTTTCTTTATTGGAATTGTTTGGAGGATTTGGTTTCAAATCTGATCATAGGTTCCAAATTTAATATGCGCAAGTTTTGGTTTCCGTAGCAGCCAGGCGCTTGTTGTGTTGCAGCTGTGCAGCACAGTAAGCGGAGCTCTAGTCTGGCTTTATTTTGCATTGAAAAAGCTGTAAAACTGCAAACCACCATTGAATCAAAATAAAACTTTCCTCTTATTTATATCTGGGCGCAATTGGCTAGTCCTTCAACCAATCAGACCAACGATCCGGGTGACGTAGCAGCGACAGCGGCATCAACGGGTTTGCTGCGCTTCGGTGGCCGTCATGTTGAATGTAAACAAAAAGCTGGTCGCCGTCGCTGCGCCATCGCCATCGTGTAAAGCCCGCCTCAAGATTGTGATTGGTGCCTCGATTTGGAAAAATTGGAAATGGGCTTGAATGGGCTCTTGGCCAGACGGACTTGCAGAGCAAATCTCAAATTTGCCGGAAGTTCGTCAGGGTTTTCCCAGGCTACCATTCTGATACATGTTTCCCACCTGTTATAATGAACTACCCTACTTTAACTACATGTGTAGAGCAAGTAGTCAATTCTGATATTTCCTACTTGACAAAATGAGCTACTCTACTTTAACTACATTTATAGAGGACGTAGTCCATTCTGCACTCCTATGTGTTTTCGATTGACACAGCCGGGGCTGTGTATTAACATCAGATTTTTTTTCAGTGCACACAGAAAATAGAGCTAGGTGACCGTGAGGAGATATTCGCTAAATTTGACAAAAAGTGTATTGGATTAACATAATTTACTATACCTTTAACTACATTTATAGAGGAAGTAGTCCATTCTGACAGATATTTCCAACTTGACAGAATGTGATACCATACTTTTAACTACATTTTTAGATGAAGTAGTCCAATCTGACAGATATTTCCTACATGTCATTAGGGGGGGTAAGAAAAAAAATCGATACACTTGAGTATCGCGATATTTTATTGTGCAACATTGCATCAATTTTCAAAAGGGCAATATCGATTTTTATTTTTTTGACTTGCAAGAATATTCATGTAAGACAGTGGTTCATGTTTACATTGTGTTTAAACCCCCTACCGCTAGATGGCCACGCTGAGATGCACCACTAGTGTCCTTGACTGACAGTGCCTATCAGTGCCTGACTTTTTGCTAGAAGCTAACAATGTAGCTAAGGCTGAACTTTGGCCTACTTTAGCATATAAACATTTCCTCACTAAGAACCTGTGAACCACAATCCCAAACTGGCAGTTTGATTTTCTGTGTACTGAATTGGTTACCTAAAGTAACTTTTTTGACTTTTATGAACATCATGTCTTTTTTAAAATATTAGTTTTTCAAAAATTATACTTAAAAAAAATCCCAATATATCGCCTTACGCACAGTACTGAAATATATTGCAATATATTGAGTCGTGACCCATGTATCGTGATACATATCTTATCGCCAGAGGAAATCTTTTTTCAGGGTGTTGTCCTCTACCATTGGATGGATCGAGTGCCAAGAGACTGGGACCAGTCTGTGCACCAAGCAGGAAGCGCCAAATTTGAAACCACGGCTGCCTCCTGCCTTAGTATTAACCAATCACAATAGCCTGCACATTTTCATATACTGAACTGTGACTGTTGAAACCGCATTCTTTTGGGGGCGAGAAGAGACAGAGAAACAGCAATCCGCTGACTGTGGATTCTCAAACCAGAAAGATCCTTGTATACAAGTTTCTATTATTATTCCAGCTTTAATAAACCACCTTAAATGAGAGAAGTTGTTTGTCTTCTGTCCTAACTGACCAACTGGACTGCGTCACCTGTTAGCAACCCTGGCGCACATATTAGCTATTTGGTCATCATGTCAAAAGTATTCCATGTTCACTATTTAAACTAATTCAGTAAAAGAAATGCTTTTTTTTTTTTAGAAAAAAACGCTTTTGAGAAGATTATGAAATTTCAAATGAAATGCCACATGTCCAATGATTTGCCAAACAAGCCAGTTATCAAAGAGTCTTCTCTCTGCCTCCTTCCCTCTTTCTCATTTAAAAATGATTAGATAAATTACTTCTGACCGATCAAACATCAGCAATGGTAACTGCTGCCACTGGTCCATCACGTGTTTGTGAACATGAGGGACAGCAAGAGAGACAGACAGAGAGGCAGACAGATAAGAGGCGTGGGGGCGAGGCTGCAAGATGGATAACTCTGACAAACAGTGTGACCCCGAGATAAAAGTAGGGAGCAGACCTCAGCGAGGATATGTGCATGCATTTGCACAAAGAGTGGGCCGCCTTAATGTTCAAGAACAGACCACAGACTGTTAGTGAGCCTCCCATGTGTAGTTCTTTTGCAGCTTTAAGGTCATTTACTCACAGACTTACAGAAATCAGCATACAGATTTTTAACAAAGGTTCAACACCCTGACAATACAGGAACAGATTTGCCTGTTTCTCACTCAGATACTTGGATTCTGGTGGAGCTAGGTTCAGTCTTTCTTCTTTATAAACCTGCTCTTGTATCATGTGTTCAGTATATATGGCAGCTTCTATTACCCTACTTCCTGCAAAATCATACTTTAGACCATTGGCCAAACTCTAAAACCATGTGTTTGAATTGATTTATTTTGATCTAAGACAAGTTAGTACAGAAAAATACTTTGCACATCTACGTGAGACGGGTGCCTGAAGATGGTCTAGTACTGAAACATTGCCTATTATTAAACTTTTTATATTTTTTGCAAGTTAGACAGTGAGCGGGAGTGTTCTTTGCATCGAAGACAAGTTGAAATTTCCAAAATTCTAGTGTTGATGAGCTTTGGTATGATCAATCGTTTGAACTTGTAAGATGATTCTACCCTCGTCTTAATCAGACTGCTTCAGGTTAAACACTGCTTTGATGTGCTCGACAACATGGTGTGAATAATGAGGGGGATGGACTTTTACTTACAGCAAACCATTTCTGAGTCAACTTAAGTCTGCGCCATCTGAGTTTCTTCAGTGAAAAGACTACATGCACAAAACTGAGTAAAATGCAAATTGGGGATGCACGATATATCAATGTTATCGCTCTCGGACGATGCTAGTTATGTTTTTATAAATCGTCATTGGCCCGATGAGCAAAACTGGTCCGATGTGAACAACCGATGATTGTTTCTGGTTGGCTGTTATTGTGTGTGTCAGGGTGTGGTTTTTTTCACTATGCGACTAAGAATATTCAGAAACTCAGGAGATTTAAGTTTTTTTTCCTCGTAAATGTACCACTTTAATCTCATAAATTCTATGCTGTCACACACAAACCAGATTATTGGGTAGTATATTTGAAGGCTAATTGGATTATGTGCTAACACTGTGTGTTATTTGTTGGCGTTTTAAAAAGAAGGCCCTAATAACTTCAATAGTTGAGCTGAGATGGAGTAATGGGAACTGACCAGCTGTTTGTTGGGTGGTTCTTAGTGCTGGGCGATATGGAGAAAATCAAATATCCCGATATTTTTGACCAAATACCTCAATATCGATATTGTAGGGTTGACAATTGGTGCTTTCACAAAATATGCACATAATGAGATTTTTGATAAATAATCATCAGTTATGTTGATATAATAACTATGTGGGTAAAAGCAAATATTAGAACAGCTAGTGTGTTCAGAAAATTACATCACTTTACTGTAATGCAACCATTAAAACCAGGAAAAGACAACACTTGTGTCATAACAGGATATTTCCAAAATGTAAGACAATATCTAGCCTCACCTATCGATATTGATATAATATCGATATATTGCCCAGCCCTAGTGGTTCTATTAACTTTAATAGAATAAGAAAAAAATTTGTGCATTTTCATTTTAGACTATCAGCTGCCTGTGAACAATACAGCATCATGATGAGACTCCCTGTCAGACAAGGTCCTGGCTTTAACGCGTCCAGAGGTTAGACAGAGTGAATTTGTAACCCACCTTTCTCGTAGTCGGGCATGCTGTCTTTGAGCAGGCAGCTGAGCTGGTGGCCATTGAGATGCAGGAAGCGCAGTTGGTCTCGGAGCGAGGTTTCCTCCAAGACGCCCGGGATAACGCGACCCACGCTGTTTTGAGATATGGGCAGGCCGAGTCCCAGGGCCAGGGTTGGAGTCAGGTCAACCTGCTCCACCGCTGCAGGCCTCTCCATTCCCACTGACACCACAGGGCAAAGACACACAAGCAAAACAGTGAGGATCTACTGCACCTACTACAACATGGTGAAAAAAATGAGTGAATACATTTTTTAGCATTTCCCCTTTTTCATACATATTTTAGTTTCCTTTGTTTTGCTGTGAACAAAAAGTGTACAGTTGTATGTTGTTATGACTTACAATTGTTGTATGCGGTATATGCACAGCTATTTGTTTTTTTCCCTGTAATAATACACTCGCTACAATTTGCACAAGCACACCAAAATTGGACAGTTGAAAACTTGTTGTTGCTTGGTCTGATGAGTCTCGATTTCTGTTGAGACATTCAGATGGTAGAGTCAGAATTTGGAGTCAACAGAATGAGAACATGGACCCGTCATGCCTTGTTACCACTGAGCAGGTTGGTGGTGGTGGTGTAATAGTGTGGGGGATCCCTTTCGCCTTCAGAACTGCCTTCATTCTTGCTGTCATTGATTCAACAAGGTGCTGGAAGCATTCTTTAGAAATGTTGGCCCAAATTGATAGGATAGGGTCAAACACGGTATTAGTATGGTGTTCCTAATAATCCTTTAGGTGAGTGTATATTGTAAAGTAGGGGCAGGACTTTATAAGCATTATGCTTCTGCCTGCTCCTTTTCAAACTCAACCTTTCTTAAAATTTTTTGATGGAATCGGATTGAGATAGATAGATAGATAGATAGATAGATAGATAGATAGATAGATAGATAGATAGATAGATAGATAGATAGATAGATAGATAGATTAGATATATGATTGTGTTTTATCTTTGGGTTTCATTTTTTTTTAAGTATGTTGATTGTTTGAGATAAATAATCAAAACTAAACTGTTTTCTAACCTTAACTTGTCAATCTGCCTGTATAAATCAAGGACTCCGTTCAACCTAAACAACTATCAGGTTCTTCTATTTGTTCCAAAAAAATACTTTAAGTTAAAATGCACGCTCTGAGTGAGTTTTCCCTTAAAAAACTGCAGTTTCGACACACAACATGGAAAAGCTTTTAATAACTAAACAAATGTTGAATCAGAAAAGTCAAATTTTATTACTTCAAACTGAGGCAATCCACAGACAAAAACTATTAACATGACAGACACAAGGCAATGGCTCAATTTCTATACTGTCTGCTCCCCCGTTCACACAATAAGAGCTTGTCTGAAAGAATTTCACAACACTCTTCAAGATAAATTTGAAAAAGGAGGTCCTTCTCCTAAAGTCATAAACCCGACACAAACACTAAAAGTGAAAAATCCCATGCCTTTTTGTTACTTAGAAGTCAGTGATTATGTATTATATATTTTACTGGGACATCACTCTAATCATAGCAGCTGCAGCATCTCATTGCCGCCGTCTTTCGCTCTCCCCTCAGGACAGCCAAACTACGGTCGCGATACAACAGCGAGAGCGCGGTGGAACATCTACAAGCTTTAATTTATTTAGGCCAAGTGCTTTAGTGATATCTTGTTGCTGATTAGAATAAAGACAAGATTTCATTTGAATTCCTGAATCTGAACACAAAAGCACAACAAACAATCCTGATAATTACTCCTGTGTCATCGCCTGATGGTATGACCATGAAGGAGGGTTGTCGCAACACGCAAAACAACCAAAACGGGGGTAAACAATGAATGAAAGAATGAAATCATCATCCTTTTTCAAAGCTCGTCTCCTGTCAAAAGCGGAACAGACTTTTGTATGTTGACACTTGGCTTCCTGTAGAGAGCTTTTAAGAATACAAACAAAGAGTGGGAGTCATTTCCCAAATTGTCTGTGTGTGAGTGAAGTTTCAGGGTTGCAATAATGAACTATACTGGTGTAAAATATATCTCAAAAATGTGTGGGGAGACAGCTGAAGACTAAAGACTGGGACAAACCCCTGAGCTATGAGCTAATTTGGTAATCAGACACAATGAAATAAGCCAGGGAATTCTCCATTTCATAATAAAAGGAGACATTTGACAAGGACTTTTCTGTATTAGCCTGTAGCTACAGTATTAGCCTGTATCTGTATAGCCTGCAGCTATTTAGGATAATGCCATGTGTATGTATGTATGTATGGATGTATGTATGTATGTATGTATATACAAACCACACATACTTGGTAGATATACAGTGTGTGTGTGTGTATGTATGTACATACACATACACACTGTATATCTACCAAGTATGTGTGGTTTGTTATCTATATGTAAATCTGTTACATAGCAATGAATAAATAAAAATGTTTGAGTTACGCTTTTAGTTGCAGTAATTACACTAATGAATAAAAAGCCTTCTTTTTAAAGTGAAATATCTTCAACTCCCCTGGAGACCTTTTATTAAACATGAATCCCATATTAAATGTGTGGAAATAGAGCTATAACAATTCCAATGACTTTTTACCAATTCACTGTACAATTAATTGTCTCAGAAATAATTGCGATTAACAATATAACCTCGGTCTCTTTCAGACCAATTTAAAAATATTTATTTATGTATTACTTCTGCAAATAAATTAAAGTTTTGAATGCCTCCCAGAATACATCTTTTGGTTATATCACTATATACGGTATGTGACCCAGATAATGTGATAACATAAGTACACAGCCTATGAAGTAAACTGCACCTCTTTATTATCATAAAATATTGTATTTTTTTCTTCTTTAATGAACATAAAGCTGACAATTACCATCAAAGGTCCTTAGCTAATGTTAGCAATTCATTGCGATTAAACAAAGAAATGGCGATAACTGTATGTTTAAAAAAAAAAATTGCAATTAAACAATTATTTAATAATTGTTACAGGTCTTTTCGGAAATCATTAGGGCTGCACAATTAATCGCAATTTTATGGAAATCGCAATATGAACTAGTGCAATATCCAAATCGCAGGGGGGGCGCAATATTTGATGAAGTATTGTGGTGCTGCAGAGATGTCTCGGCCTACAAATCGTATCCTACAGATTAAAGAAAAAAATAAATAAATCACACTTCAACCTATTCTTTTTTCAATGAAAATAAGAATAATGATACAAAAATGATCATTCCCTCCAATATTGTGAATCATATCGCAATATCAGTCAAAATAATCGCAATTAGATATTTTCCTAATATCGTTCAGCCCTAGAAATCATGCATTATTATTTTATTTTTAAGTACTCTGCTTGCCAGACCACTGACCGAATACCTTTACTGTTACATCCATCCAAACATCTTCAGAACGATATCCACTCTGCTTGTACGCTTTGGCTCACACAGAACAGAGCGACTCACATTCTGGCAGAACAGATGTGTCATAGCTCAGTAAAAGGTTACACCCACAGCATGCTGATTTATAGATGTGAAAACCGCAGCTGATGAAGAAGCCACATGCATGGACGTAGCTCGCTAATAATAAATATTAATTATAATAATATATAATAATATAATTTATAAAACTCTAAAATATCACCACAGACGGATATACATGGATTCTTAAAAGGACTGTAGAGAGCCATGCATTTGCACAGCTTGGAGATTACTTTGTACCAAATCAATCAATACATTTTTATTTGTCACATGAAATAGTACGAGGCACATTTGAGTGAAATGTTCTCTCGTCAGCTCCTTAAACTTGTGCTGGCACCTTAACAAAGTTTTCTCAGATCATAGCACAGTTACCTCAACGTTTGTTATGATGGGGATGAAATTAATGCTTGCACACGTATGAAATGCATGTTTGGGTTCTATACCTCAGTTCATTATTATTTCTCTCACATCAGATGGCTGAAATTGTATCCAGAAATGTGTCAAAACATTCTTGCATCAGTTACTGATGTGGTTGCACAGTTGTTGACGTGGGTTTTAAGACTGGGAGGATATCACCTCATCCATTCTATGTAATTGGCTTTTCTTGGTTTTTGACTGCAGTACAGTGTATTATGGCTTCTTAAAGAAAGCAAGAAAAGGCAAGGACGCTGAGGTAAACAATGACTGGATGGCTTCTTTTTTACCTGCAGTGTCTGATTAAAGTGGCGGTGCCTCTCAGGATCTTCCTGGCACTGTCGACTTAGGGCGTTTTCACACCTATGGTTTGTTTGCTCTGGTCCGAATCAGGTGATGAGTTTGGAGCAGGGTTTCCCCCAGTGATTTGCAAGCCTAAGGCCTACCAGGCCTAAGTTGCCCCCCACCAGGCCTTAGCCACTGGGAATTATTTTTGTATGTATTTTTAAAGGGGTGATAGAATGCAAAACCGATTTTACCCTGTCATAGTTGAATAACGACAGTTCGGTGGGTAAATAGGACATACATAGAAGCTCAAAATCCCACTGACACCCCTTTACTATGAAAATCTCATATTTTGAAACTGCCGCTGAAAACGGGCGAATCCCAACAAAGCTGAGTTGCTTGCGCAAGCGTCTCAAAATCCGGAACCTTAAGAGAACAGTCACGCCCCAATATTTACATAGGCTACACAACTGACCTGAGATCAGGTAGTCTTCTGAATCTAGCTAGGTCACGCAGATCTCTGCTATTCCATTACAAAATTCACTTCTGAAACTTTTTTATGCGAGAAATCAACCATATAAAGCTCGAATATGGGCCGCTTTACGAAAATGGATGGCTAATTGCAAATTTTCTGCGACTGTGTGTCGGAGTTTAGTGCCGGTGTTGGTGCTGCCTGGGTTGCTACATCGCCACCCTGACCGCAGTGTCAGCGAGCTTGTTACGCCCGCAATCTTTTACCGCAGCCCGCAGGTTCCAGTTAATCTCATAATGGGTATGTGTGTTGAGTTATTTAAACAAACAATCGGGAAAATAAACGCCTCTTGTCCGCGAGTCTCATTGATAGAGCCGCTGTGAGATGGAGTCCATCAATGAGAGCTAGCTAGCCTCCTCCTAACTCTGACATTCACAAAAATACATTCAATTGAAGTGTTAGCTAAGCTTTGTAAGACCTTGAGGAACCTGTAATATTCATGCCGTGACGAAATTCAAACTGTAAATATACTTTAGTTATGCGAAAGTGAGCTAGCTGCGGTATTTCCCCATTGTAATGAATGGGACATATAGCAAGCAGCTGCTCCACCTACAAAGACGCCTTGCGTTCATAAAAATGCCTTAAAATCAAATCGGACACAACGGTTAGCTTTATAAGACATTGGGGAATGAGTTGTATAAGTGGCGTGACGAAATTCAAACTGTAAATATAATTTAGTTATGGCGAAAGTGTAGCTAGCTAGCTGCGGTATTTCCCCATTGTAATGAATGGGACATATAGCAAGCAGCTGCTCGTCCTACAAAGACTACAGCGTTCATAAAAATGCCTTAAAATCAAATCGGACACAACGGTTAGCTTTATAAGACATTGGGGAATGTGTTGTATAAGTGGCGACGGAAATTCAAACAGTAAATATAATTTAGTTATGGCGAAAGTGTAGCTAGCTAGCTGCGTTTTCCCATTGTAATGAATGGGACATATAGCAGCAGCTGCTTGTCCTACAAAGACGGCGTTCATAAAAATGCCTTAAAATCAAATCGGACACAACGGTTAGCTTTATAAGACATTGGGGAATGATGTTGTATAAGTGGCGTGACGAAATTCAAACTGTAAATATAATTTAGTTATGACGACAATGTAGCTAGCTAGCTGCGGTATTTCCCCATTGTAATGAATGGGACATATAGCAAGCAGCTGCTCGTCCTACAAAGACGCCTCGCGTTCATAAAAATGCCTTAAAATCAAATCGGACACAACGGTTAGCTTTATAAGACATTGGGACATTCAAAACCGTAAATGTATTATTTATAGATATAGTTATGCCGGCAGCTGGCCGCGGAGCCCCGTATGCAGTATCCACAAAGGGTGACTTTGCCCTGGGTATGGAGCCCAGCAGGCTGTCGCTTTCTCGTCAGACTGTGTGGAGCTCCTAAAGTCCGACATGTCTTACCAAATTTGCAATTAGCCATCAATTTTTGTAAAACGGCCCATATTTGAGCTTTATATAGTTGATTTCTCGCTTAAAAAAGTCTCAGAAGTGAATTTGGTAACGAAACATTGCAGTGTCTGGAATATGAGATTCTGTCGCTTCTCTAATGTATGTGTATTGGGGATTCGCTCAACCAATCAGCGCGCGTCTCTAATGTCTGCGTATGGCAAGTCGCTCAACCAATCACCGCGCAGCTCATCTAAATATTCATGACCATACCATATTTGGAAGAAAAGCTCTTGTTACAAATAGGGCCAAAACACAGGGATGCATAAGGGCCAGTAAAATATCAACCAGGCCATTTTCAGCCCAACCAATGTTACATACCGCATTAGGAGACCATAAGGAACAGTGTGAAATACCCTATATAATCATTCTATCACCCCTTTAAGATGTTTTTTTAAAATGTAGGGCCCTATGGAATCTGTCTTATAGCTTTTATTTAAATTCTCAATTTTATGATTCTGTTATCACAGAAACTATTGGGCTCTACATTAATGCTGCCATCAGTCTGTGACTTCGGGCTGCACGATATGACCTAAAATCTAAATCAATTAATTGAACATTTTACCTCGATAACAATAAATGAACGATAATTAATCACATTGTTCTAAATCATCTTTTCTGAAGCCCAAATGTTTCCAGGGGACAAGTTGCTCAGTTGACCCGGACTCGATGTTTTAGTCATCTTCCATCATGCTTTCCACGCGGCTGACTGGTCCGGGCGAAGTCACGTGACAACACACGCAGTAGAATGTTTTTAAGGAGAAAGTAGGCCTATCAACAGCAAGAACATATCCAAATTATCATCATGGGAAAAATACGTCGATAACAGCTTCCAAATTTCAATGTCGATACATCTTCGATGAATCGTCCAGCTCTGCTGTGACTGGCCCCAGCCGGGCCCTCGTCAAAAAAAGACACTTGCCACCGGGCTAAACAACTTTTCGGGGAGCAATGTCCCCTCTGGTTCGGTTTCGTTTCACACATCCACAAAAAATCCAAGCGTACCATAATTTGACATTAAAAACCACGCAAGAACGTTCAATCCGCTTATTGGTCAGATGTGTCTGGGGCGGGAGAAAGAAAGTAAATACAGGAAGAAGGGCCTGTGTTCTGGACTAATGCATATTTCTTGCATCTCATGGTCAAACCTAGCCTGGCTCCGCCCTCCTACGTACTTCCGCTCAATTATCACTTCCCTTCAGTACGCCGTCTGGGTTTGCGGTATATTCTTGGGTTTTCTCCATAGACCGTATATAATGGACCAATAGACCCCGTTGCTCTGGACGGAGACCAGTGAAGGATATTAGAAGCACTTTTCCGGTGATGGCCAGCTTTACTGTGCAGCCTCCAACTGAGAGAGACGACGTAGATGTTACGTGAGCAACCTGTCTGAAAGTTGGAAGTCTTCTGGTAGCTGTGCCAAGAGAAATCTCAATCATTCCCAATCTTACAGAGACAGAGAGTGTAGGTATATGTAAGGAGATAACATGGGCACAGGCTCATTATTGCTAACTAAAATGCTAGTTACCATTAGTAATTAAACCTAAACAGCTCATGTAAGTCGGAACTGCCTGTAAGCTTATCCTGTACTATAAGGTAATTCCTCTACTATGTGACACAATCGTTAGCCTATTTTTACAAAAACGTCTGCTACGGAGCCATAACGTGAGGTACATGGTAATGGAGCCTTTTATACACTGTTGTGTTTCTTTAGAAATAAACAATGGACAAATAGAGTCTTTAAACGCTTCAGATGTAAAGTTATTCACTGTCAAGTGATGTCAAAATGAATGCTAGTCAGTGGAATGCTAACGGGAGGCGATGGCTTTGTAGCATCAAAATGGCGCCATAGGAGGTTCGAGTTCTGAAGCGAAGCTTACCCCCTTGGTTTTCTCCAGCCAAAGTTTTGGCGGTCCAATCAGCGAACAGAGGGAGTGGCTAAGAATGATGACGTTGAGGCCGTGCACTAGAGTTGTAGTTCCGTAATGGCGGCGGAGAAAGATGCGAGCAAAGCCTTTCGGTCCGTTGTGGCAACGCTGCCGAATATCCAAAAGTTAAAGTCTGAGCAAGAACAATCTTTGCTGAGTTGTGTTGGTGGCCGTGATGTTGTGGCCCTCCTGCCTACGGGCTTCGGGAAAAGTTTGATTTCCCAGCTCACTCCGTTAGTGGTGAAGGAGGGGCTACGGTGAATTCTAGCGATGCTAAGCCGACGTCACGACCAAACGTTAGCAATCGGTTATGGCAGATCCAGAGTGGCTCTGGGCAGATACAATAGTTTTAAAGTTTTAAAGAGTACCCGCCTTCAAGGAAGTTAACACTTGTCAATGGAGAGTGGCCAGACTCTCCGCACAAATGAAATGTACGAGAGTCTCGTAGGACCAGGCTAGGTCAAACCATCTCATTTCATGTAAATGATCAGAGATTGTTTCGCGAGCGACTTTTCTACGTCTGCTCTGGTCACCGAGACTTCGCTCTGCTCTGCCGGCGTCTGTCTCCAACTTTAGTGGTGGCTGGTTTGACAATGGAGATGTGAGTGACGACAAGATTGAGAAACACTGCAAGCTGCTACAGTTTGCTGCTCTGCCGCATCGCAGATTGCAAAGCACACCTGACTACAGGAGCCATTTAGCTCGGACTTGCGGAGTAAAAAGTTGGTGCGGTTGAGGTCGGATCCCGTTCTCACCACAAACGACCCGCCTCAAAGTTTCCTGCCCAAACGAACCGCACCAAGGGGGAAAACCAACTCTAGTGGGATTCAACTGAACTAAAGGAGGCAGGTGTGAAAGCCCCCTAAGTGTTCTGCCAATCTGCAGTAATAGGGCTGTTTTCTCAATAATGCATTCAGATTAAAATTGTGAAGATCAGGTACTGAGCCAGCCGGTAATGAACTCTGATCCACTGCAGCATGTTCTAATGAAAAACAACAGGCAGTTGAGCTTCCTAATGACCCACCATTCTCACTATGTTAAAAATAACCAGTTATACTGATGAGGCCACTGATTGCAATAACTGATGCATTAAATTGAACACATTTCCATGTCAACATATGTACATTTCAGGTGTTATTAATAGAAGTCTGTTCCTTAGAGCACTAAGGTGACAAAGGACTCTGGGCACAAAAGATTCAGGAAATACATTTTCCTTTGTAATTATTAGACTAAGTGCTTCAGAATTTTCTCCTCTATAGGAAGCTTAAAGGGGCATAAGGATGACGTTTCTGTCAAGTATTTTTATGTCTTTTGTTGTTCTTACGTGAAGGTCTCCACAGACCACAACACCACCTCAACAACACAAGTGAACAAAATAACACCTTATGGTTAAGGTCCTGAAGATTTATTTTGTCAACCAGCTTCTTATTATGAGCCATGGGATCCTAACCTGACGCTGCCAGATGGTTTGTTACACAGATGCGAGCGAAGCCATTCGGTCTGCATCTAAGAAGCCGTCATTGGAAACGGTTTAGAAAAAGGACAGACACTTTCAAATCAAAGCATCTGTCTATCACACTCTTGCCGAAGCCAATTGGGAGAAGAGCGAAAACATCTTTTCCATTGAGAAAAGCCTTCAGTGTCGTTCTTTGCTTTTTTCTCAATGAAGAAATACACTCCAATTCTAACATAACTCCGTGTGTTTACATGCACAGCAGTAACCGGGGTATGCCAGTTCTCCCTGTATACATGAGCAGGGAAGAATGGGAAGAATGATGGGAGTAACTCTACCTCCAGTACTGGTGCCGCACTGCCAATACACAATTGGCTTTTTCTTCCGGTGACCTATGTCAAAATTACCCTGACCGCCACTAAATTAGTAAAATGTAACAACTTAACGTGTCATTAACACACTCTTGTCACATTGTAGGAAATCACAGTGCTCTCACCAGATTACTGACAACTTGATCGCCGTTATTATATCTAACCAGTGTAAGGTGGAATAAGAAAACTAACTTCCTTAGCGTTAGCGAACTAACGTTAGCCAGCGGCCGCAGCGGGAGCTGTTCGGTAGCTCCACTTTTTTGCCGAGACACAACGGTGTTTGGTGTTTTAAGCCCCCGTCGTCGTCTTCCAGGCAGCGCTGGGTTAAGGTTAGGGTTAGGTGCCTTGAAGTCGACGGTCGCAGAGCTGCCTTGAAGTCGATGTTGGGGGCTTAAAACACCATGGAGCAGACACAACGTTGACAGCCCCGGAGATGGACGATCTGTTTAGCCATCTCCCCGTTTCCGCTGCTGCCTCGGCAATGAGTAAAACAGATGGATCGCAGACTCTTTGCTGCCGACAGTCACTGATTTGGGTAACGCTGTTTTGTTGTATGGTATCATAGCAACAACTACAACTCGCAGGGCTGATGGATTATTTCCGGTACAAAAACTACTAAAGGGGAGTGGGGAGGGGAAGGTGTATACATGCAGGAATACCCTAGTTACTGAAGGAGTTCTCTAGGTGTTTACATGGCATTTGAGAAATGTCACTGTTCTTTTCACACATACCTAAACCACGCCCGAAGCTGCCAGTAGCGCTACAAATAGGACACCGATTGGTCCGAACCACGGTGGTGCCGTGCAAGGTAAATGGAATCCTAATTGAACACGCTATTTTCTGTCAATGTAAGAACAGTTTAGGTTCTTTCACATTAGAGATTTCTGTATTTTTTTAACTTCTCCGTGCTTCTCACTGGTTTAAAGTGTGTGACAGACAGTTAGAAAAAACTCATCACTGTTGTGTACTTCCATGCACCAATCAGGATCAAGCAACATTGGAATCAGAATCTAATGACAGAGTGGGTTGTTTGGTCGCTGTCAATAAATATGATCAAATCACACCACACAGTTTCAGCGGCTGTATTACGTTTGTATTCTATGTCTGCTGCCTTTACTTTTATTGTAAAACATGTCTCTGGAGAGGTGCTAAAATAGAAATTTTACTTACTTCCCAAAGAAACTATGTCAGAATTTTTTTAAGCTATAGTGCGCAATTTCTGTCTTCCCCATAAGGAATTCAGGGTAATGACAACAAACTGTCGGCGGATCCACATGATACAAGCCTTCAGTGATCTTGCATCACCTCCACCCCTCCTCCACGCAGTTGCTATTAGCCAAGAAGGACACAGAGGATTAAAAAAATCATGATTACCTCTTCTTCAGAAGAGGTAATTATCTTCACTCGCTTTTCTGCGCGTGAAAGTCACCGGACGACACAATCTTCTGGACATAGTCATACTGAGAAATACAGAGAGAGTTGCGTGGAGCTGATAGTCTTAATTAGCTTTGTAGCAACTCATTTGGCAATGGCTTAAATGTAACAGACGTTCATTAATATCAAAAAGTTACGCACTAAAGCGTTAATTCCCATGTCATTGAGTCACAGCAATCCACCTCTTCAATGAATTAATTCAACTGGCTCTGGATGTATTTCACTGAAGAGAACACAGGAGTTGGCATTTCTGTCCTACCCCTTTGTGATTGGTAAAATGTTTGAATTTGAAAGCATAAAGGCCAACTGGTAGGCAGGTGAGTCAAGCTGTTGGCACCACAGGTGGCACAGAGTGCAAGCAAAACCACCCATTCTGTAGCAACAGATCGAGTGAAGTGCAAATGATTAATTAACATGAATGGTCTATAAATAAAAAATCTATGCAAGAAAAGATCTCAAAAATAGACTTGGCTGGGAAAGAAGCAATTATCACCATCACGCTTTCACACTTAAACCACATTCATCCCTCCAAAAATAAAGTTCTGCTCAGGAGCTTCTATTTGCACGCTGTCGAGACAACGCTGCTCCTCGCGCTAAAATGAATGGAAAGTTATGTGTGAGCATGAAAGAAATCCTGTTTACATGTTTAGTTTGACAAATTCATAATTTTCTGTCATGAACAAAAACACAAATTCTCTCCAGCAGAAAGGACCAGTGGACGGAGACACCGCCCTAACTAGGGATAGACCAATTATCGGGGACAATATTTGGCAATTTCCAGTTCTGTATCGGTGTATTATTTTACTGATAGCCTAAAAAGTTAATTAATTAAAAAGAGTGCTACTTTTGCTCTGCTACAACTGTGTCTCTCCCTCTGCTCTGGTTTCAATCAGCACTTCTGTAATTATTATTAGAATAATTATTATTAGTAGACTAGTAGTTATATTATTTTGAAATTGACGTTTACTGTATTTAAATTTCTTTATTTTTTATGAAAGATCAGATAATTTTTACACTCTGGCATTGCTACTTGTGTTGGAGTTTGTAACACTCAAAATCAAAATTTTGACTAAAAGATTTTCATTTTTACTGTAAATGCATATCACTTCCAAATATCAGTTATCGGTTTCACTAACTACTAATAATCGGTATCGTTATGAAAAACGCCCTGAAAAAATCATCAGTATCAGTCGACCCCTAGCCCCAACTACACCAGACTAGGGATAGACATTATTATTAGCCCTGGCCAATTATCGGGCCGATTTTTTGGCAGTTTGTAGATTATCTGTATCAGCGTTTTAAGTAAATAAAGTACGGTACTTTGGCTTGGCTACAGCTCTGTGTCTGTCCACTCTGGCATTGCTACTTGTGTTGGAGTTTGTAATATTCCAAAATCTTAATTTTGATTTAAAGATTCAAATTTTCACTGTAAATGCATATCGGTTCCAAATATTTGTTATCGGTTTCATTAACTACTAATAATTGGTATCGGCCCTAAAAAAACTGTATCGGTCGACCCCTAACTACACCAGACAGTCCAAAATCATGTCGTGTCTACACACTTATCCATCGGTCTGCATGTTGACAGGGTGTAGCTGTAATAGCCCCCAAACAGAATATCTTTGATTTAATGTCACATATACAGCCCTCGGCTTCTTTAAGCAACATCAGAAAGTTTACCTTTTCTTTTGAAGGCCGGGCTTATGAGCACCAGGGGCGTATTGACTTCTGGCTCTGAGGAGCCTCCGTGGCTGCCGGTCTCCGACATGCCGTGGTCTCCGCACAGCACCAGCAGGTAGGGCAAGGATCCCTCCGCCTCCTGACAGAAGCAAATACACAAGGTTAATTGACGACCCACTGTTAATTATTTATTAAAAAAAAAAAAAAAAAAAAAAAAAAAAAAAAAAAAAAAAAAAATAAATGGTTGGGGGAGATAATAGTCTGTTAAAATTGGACGTTAATGTTATTATGTTGGAGACATTTAGTAGCAGCAGAGGAAGGTATTAAAGTATTTCTTAAGAAAAGGAAAGTCGAGACAAACCCTTTCTCTGCGTCTCCAGACTGAATAAAACACAGTAACAGCAGCCGACAAACACAGGATGAATGGCTTGTTGAGGACGACCAACTTTGATCACGTTCGGTTCCTCCCTTAGCGATTCCCTTTCAACTAGACTCATAAGAACCTTTCATTGACTAGAACTCCCGACAAGGATGCCTTATGAGTCATGGCAGTGGGGGCTGATTTAAAAACACGACTACAGATGTAAACAAAACAAAAGCCAAATTCTTACCACGCATTATAATACTACCAACAGACTCCTCAGTTATAGTGTTGTATAACACATAAAGACAAAAAAACAGACTTTTTGTCCATCAACCTTGGATTAATAGACAGCCCGAAAGACAGGAAAAGCAATGATTGCTGAAAGGCTGAGATCAATTCTGCTTTTATGTTTGGAAGCCAGGTCCGGCTTTCACTGAGGATGACTTTATCTGAACGGACACACAGAAAAGGCCAATGTCAGCGGATTCATTTAGCCGTAGCTTTATCGGTTAGTTGGAAATATTTAGCTGAAGAAATGGAAAAAGTAAACTAAGAGTAATTCATTATGAATTGTAGAGCAAATTCAAGCTTGGCCAAAGCAACCTAAATACAGACAATTCAGTTGTATGAAAAAAACTTTATATTATTAGTAGTGTTAAATAAAACCTATTTATGAAGCATTAATGATATATATATGATATTCATATTTTGGACATGACAGTGGTGCCAATAGCTGCTTTCCGACCAAGTAGTTACAGGAATGTAGTTCTAGGAAAAGTCCACTTCCAAGCAGATCTACTAACTACTCTCCCCCAAAACCGTTTTTTCCATTTACATTCGCACTGGCCAGGTGGACACAGGGACTATAGGAGGGGTAAGGGAGTGACGCAAGCATGGCAACGGTCTTTATAGCGTTAAAATCAGAAAACAAAATACACCAAAAAAAAGTATGAACTAAATATTAAATCTAATGTATATAGCATATTTGTCATAATTTAAACAAGTCTCCTGAAGAGTTATCTCTCTCTCCCCCGCCTCTGCCTGCTGTGTGTGTGTGTGTGTGTGTGTGTGTGTGTGTGCGCGCGCGTGCGTGCGTGCGTGTGTGTGAGTGAGTGAGTGAGTGAGTGACAGCCGGCCTGCGAGGTTGTCAGGCAGGCACGCTTGTGGGGGTTCTCAACCTAGGACCTAGGTCCCTATGCTGAAAAGGGAACAGCAAAAAGTCCCTGCCCGGAAGTAGGAGCTGCGGTCAGAGGAACTTAAAAATCCACAAATTGGTCCAGTGGAATTTTATGTTCTAGGAACTGCAAAAATCCCTCTAGTCGGAAAGCGGCTTATGAAGGGGTACTTGTAATAGTTCCTCTGATACAGTAGATCTGCAGGGGTACGTCTGATGAAAACAGGAACCACTGTTAAATTGTAAATTCGCTGTATAGAATGGGAATGAACTCCTCACCTTTTGGCGAAAGGGTTAGGGTTAGGGTTTCTGGTAAGTAACGTTACAACTAACGACACAGTATCCGCTGCAGTTGTCCACTAGTCAAGACACACTTTTATCATTATGAATGTACGACAGCTAAAGGATAGCGTTACTGAAGAAGTTAACATTGATAATTGACGTGATCATTTGTTAATGTTAGCCATGTTAATGTAAGTTACGTGTCAGCTAACATCGTTAGCTAACAGTCTCCTCTCCAGCTTGTCATGACAACGTTAGCTTACGTTAAGGGAAGCTATGCCGAATTTCCACCGGTGTTTGTGTCATTACAGTGTGGGATGGACGGTGTTTGGCTTCCCCTCATTGCCCTAAACGTTAACTAACTTACATGACAAACTACATAACGTTAATCTTCTTAAAATAGTACTGACAGTGTGCTCCAAATGCACCTTAACAGGCTGAAGGGTCTCCATCACTGGGTCGAGCCCAGAGGGCATTAGAGCTGTTCATCTCAAAGCCCAGAAACATTAGCATATAGTATAAAATGTGTCACCTTTTTCAGCCCTTGTGAGTTTGCAGGTACGTCAATAACCAGACAGTATTCTTCTGTCAGGACTAGTCTAGAGCCACGATGTTCCACTTCCGGGATTGCTCCGGTGCCGCAGGAAATTCCGCCGGATGCATGTCTTTTCGCCCCATGTCCGTTTCCTTCCTCTTTCTTTGTGTTGGATTTCTAACCTCCGGTGGATTTCTGAGGACTATGGTTAACTGCTCCTCAGATCTCTGCAGGGTAAATCCAGACAGCTAGCTAGACTATCTGTCCAATCTGAGTTTTCTCTCGCACGACTAAAACGTACATGTTCCACCAAAATAAGTTCCTTCCCGAGGCTATTTTTAAAGAAATGCCAATAAACCAGAGCACGTTTTTCTCACATCCCGGAATGCTGTGTGGAATAGCCAGACCCTCCGCCGCAGCGCTGTGGAGGAAGGTCTGGCAAAGCGAGACTAGTCAGGACTGAATATTATAAGAAGTAGGAAAAAAAGTAGGAAGTGGGAAAAAAATTCAAGATCGTGTGTATTGTGATTTTTCTTGCGACGAATTTGAAAATCGATTCTTTTCCCTAGAATTGATATTTGTTATTTATTTATTTTACCAATGATTCGCCCTTATATTTTCGGTTTATACGGTACCGCTGACGGCGGTCCGTTTCCAGCAAAACAGTCCGAAAGCAGAAAATGCAGATGATCCATGTTCTTCTTTACAAATGAAATAAATGTCAGACTGACTGACTGACATGTGATGTGCATTCTTCTTAGAAAACAATTAGGCTAGTTTTTAGAAATGTCTCATCATATATTGTCTCTAGAAGTGTAGTATTCAACTTTGGTTTTATTTGTTCTGTCGAGTCGCAATACTTCTAGAATTGCAATGACTGAAAATCGCAATTCAAATTGAATCGGCACACATGTATCGTGAAAGACTAAAAATCGGGACAAAAGCATATCCTCCCAGCCCTAATAAGAAAGAAAAATAACAGTCCACACATTTGCAACATTTCATTTATCTCTCTTATAAAATACATGGCTCAGATTACACTCTGCTCTGCAGGTCAGGTTTAAGACGTTTTACACAGCGCAAGCAGCTGCCCAACCCTAAAATGTGAAATATCCAGAAGAGAAGATTGAGGCCATGCAATCTCCATTAACACAAGGTCTGATGGAAGTCTTTATGACCAGGAGGTTCTGCTTTCCAATCATGTTTTAATGGAGAGTTTTGCGCCTGTCCACTCTGCAGGTAGAGCATGTCTCTGCCCCTAATATGAACCCGCTGAAATAGTCTACTCGCATTACATTACGACGGAAACTTTGAGTGCTGTCATTTGATTACTACTCTGCTTTTCCCCTTCACTGTGCTGCAGCAGGAACCATCATTCCTTTCACTACTGAAGGATTCAGCAGCAGCTTAGTTGTGCAGTCGAGCGTCAGTCAAAGTCGACATGTGAAAAGCATGTGCCGATCAGAGAAAGCGTGGTTGTTTTTGTAGAATCTTCTAAGGTATCCTGCGGAACCCCACACGGCTGTCTATATTTAGGTCAAACTGCTCCGGGAGAAAAGAACAGCCATAGCCTTTCACTAATGTGACTGAAGCAAGACTTTCAAACACATTTCATTCAAAGAGCTCACTGGGAGCATGGTTGAGGCTGCCATTGCCCAAAAACACACAGATGCCGCCATGAGCCTGCACAGACAGGATTTAACAAGACAAAATTAACAACTTTTGGGGATGTGGTGAAATGTTGCGGCGTTACCGTATAAACAGAAAATATGTAGGAGAATCATTGGTCGAACCGATTTTAAAAACTGGTCGCAAAAAAAAAAAAAAAAATCTAAAAATCACGATACCTATGATTTTCTTTTCTTTTTTTCCACCCCTAATCTTTTGCGAAGTGGAAACGTTTACAAGCATATCAGCATTTGGCCTCTGTTGTCTCTCTGCCACTTCAGAGATGCTGAAGGATGAGAGAGAACAGAGAAGAGGGAGATTGTAGGCGCATGTTGACATGACTTGACAATCTAAATACAAGCTACACAGCTGAATGACAACAAAACTATGCCCATTAACAACACACACACGGCACCAAGACAATATGCATGCACAGCTGTCAGGCCGCGCTGAGAGAGCAAAGCCACACGACTTGCACACTGATCAAAGGCAAAATTAAAGATAACAGAAAAGCTTAACAGTTTATTAAATCTCTGCGGTTGCCGCAACAGATAATATAATAACTGCTGGACAAATTATCTGAGTAATTAAATGACCATCCAAACATTGATCATGCTGAAAAAATTCCCTGATAGCGTCACATTAATATATTAACTATTGATCATTACTTCATATTTGCATATTTCATTTATTAACCATATAAGGACATGAATATTAGTCCCCAAAACCCTTAAAAATGATTAAATTACTAAAATTGAAGTGTAGCCTAATGTTGAGTTGAATGGATTGTAATAGAGAAACCCATGCTGACAAGCAACAATTACATTAAGCAGCAGCCCAGCCACAGAGAGGAAGTCTGTCTAATTAACTTGAATTGAAAGGCCAGTATTGTACATCCAAATAGAGTGAGTAAATAACAGGCACGTTAAAGCTGGAACCCTGAAGATTTTTATGAAATTAAACCCAGTTTTTGACTTTTCATAGTCAACATTTTTTTTTAGCAACAGCCATTCACTGGATTTACTTTATGTAATTACCTCTCTATATAATAGAATTTCATAGTAAGGGGCAGAGTCCGCCATTCCCCCAGCGGACACAAATTACCTACTTCCACAAAAGGGATTCACAGGAAACAATACATTTTTAGTAAGCTCCCCGTTTTGAAAATATCTGCTGGTAGTATTTTGTATATGTCATGTCAGTCAATCAAATATAACAGTGGTTTTGAGAGTAGTGATTTTAAAGCTGTATTTACCATTTTTTGCAAACTTGGGGGCAGAACTCCACAACAAGCTGAACATTACACATACATTTGATGTAATTATTAAGTTGATGCATAGTGCAGAATCTAACATTTCATTTCATCATTATCTTGTTGATTTATGGGGGTTACTAGGGTTTCCGCCAGTGTATTGCAAGCTTGGCAGCCGTCGGGCCTAAATTGACTCCCCGCTGGGCCTAAGGATCGGGGAATTAAAAAACAAACAAAACTTAAACTCAAATGTGTTATACTGTAAATGTAGCAAACTCCTTTAACGCTGCGGATCATCTTTCCTGAGCATTTTTGTAGTAGGACGTCTAGAACAAAGGACCCGCGAGAGACTTCCCCCAGTCTCCCCTGCGCTCTCCTTCTACTGGATAGTCGCGTCACGTTCAACGGATTAATTTGCATAAAAATCGGCCAGCTTTTTGACGCGCAGCATTGCATGCAGCGCCGCCTTCCCGGGATGCTTCGCGGGCGCGTTAAAGTCGCTTGACGTCACCCATAGGAATAAAGTGGAGCGCGGCGCGACAGAAATGTCGCACGGCCAGGTGGATCTGCACGGTAAGGAATAAATGCATAGGTTGTGTGCGTAACATTAGCGAGTGTGTGCTCGAGAGAGTGTGCGTGTGTGACTGACTTGAGTATGAAGTTTGCAGTAACGTTATATCTGAGAATGTAGCATCGCAGTGTGTGTGTACAGTTTAGGCTATTTGTTGGTGAATAAATGCTACAACTCGCCAAGACTAGAGCTTTTGACGATTAATGTATCAACGTAGAAATTCTGAAGCTGTTATCAACGTATTTTTCCCATGACGATAATTTCGATAATTTTTATAAAACCAAAATGAGACTTTTTTCACGAGATATTTTCATTTCAAGCAATGTGTGCTTTCATTTCAATTTTATACATGTTTATACAATAAATAGCCAGTTCTAAATAGTTCCCGCTTTGTATGTTTCCTTCAATTATTTTAAAATCACGAAAATAAGCACTTTTGAATTAGAAAAAAGATCTCACCTTAAATATTGAGCCTATTTACAGTACAAACCTTGCCAATGAACTATGAGGACAAAAAACAAAAAAAAACATTCACAAAAATATTAAAAAAAATATTAATTTAATTAATCTTGATTTTAGGCCATATCGTGCAGCCCTACCCAAGACCCAAGCCAAGTTCCCCATGTCCTGCTTGCCACCTGATTAAAGTGAAGGGGTTTAACCCTTCAGTTAGCGACAACTTCGCAAAAACTTCACGTTTAAGGTCAACCAACTTTTCTTCATTTTAGTGACAAGCCGCTCCTCTGAGTTTTGCTCAGCACCACCCCCCCAAAACGCATAACAACTTTTAAAGCGGATTAACTGATTAATGGTCTATTAATAGTCCGAAAATAGGGCCGGGTTTAAAATCAATTTTCCAATTTAAATCGATTTTAATTTTAATGATCCAAAATGAGAACGAATCGATCTTTGTCCGTATCATATGAAACTAGAAGACCTCAGGAATCCATTGGTACCAACTATGTAATGCTAGCTTGTTAGGAAACGGGGTTAAATAACGCTCCAAAGTTAGGCTACATTTTGTTGAGTGAAAAACTGGCATGGCCATTTTCAAAAGGGGTCCCTCTGTCACCTCAAGATATCTGAATGAAATGTCAGTCAATACTCCCTGCTTGTAGAGCTGCAGTAATTGTGTATTCATGTTAAATAAAAAGTACATTAATGTAACTGCTTTGGGGTCAGTTCTTAATGTAAACATTGATACTTTTTAAGAATGCAGCAGGTTAGAGGGAACCTAGTACAATTGTAGAATCTCTTTCATATCCAAGCTAAATTGGTATTGTAACTGAAATGTTCCTAACCAATCGACATTGACGATAGCTAGCCCCAGTTAAATGTCCATCACAATATCCTAAAGCCCAGGGTGATGTCATCAAATTGCTTGAAAAAAACTAAGATATTCAGTTTACTCTCCCACGGGACAAAGAAAAGCAGCAAAGTTTCACCACCCAAAGGCTGGAACATGGGGTGAATATTTTATTTATTTTATATATTTTATATAATTTATTTTAAATATTTTATTTATTTTATATATTTGGCTTTTTCCTGATGACCGACTCGTTTGTTTCAGCTCCATTGATATGGCAAACGTGTTGGCAAAGAGTTGACTCTTTACACGTTGAGCAGACTCTGAGCAACTTTGGCATTCACTTGAAGTTGTGTTTCTGCCTCCGCCTGACAAATGTAAGACCAATATTCACGCTCCTTTTAGCTCCGTTTTGGTCTCCTCCTTAGGGAAGTACTCTGGGTCTTTAGCTGCTAAATGATCCACTATGTTCTCCAGCTAGCTTTGTCTGCAGTTTGGTGTTCAGCATCTAGAAAACCGCAGCCTTCGAGCAGTGAGGCTGAATAAAAAACAAACAATGGAGGTGAAAGGTTTATCATCCCTACGAGTGACACCTTTCACATTACACAAAGACATTTGACCCATTGTTCATATAAAAATATTGATTAGTGCAGCTTTAAAACGTCACATACAATTCAAGAACTTCCATGACACTTTTACAAAAACTCTGCAACAAAGTTCACACTGCAATAGAACATCTAAGAAATTACTTTCTGAAACTCTACAACAACAGAACATGCAGATGCAACATGACGTAAAAACAGATATTAGGATAAGGAATTACCTTTGAAATGAGGGCACTGTGAATCTTCTTCAGGATGTCATCCATCTCCAGCAGTTTGGGCTGGATGAGAGAACTGTGGGGTCCACTGATATGACCAATGTGGTCGAGGCCGAGGTAGTGGAGGATCAGAATGTCCCAGTCGTCTCTCTTAAGGGTGCTATCCAAGTGACGGGTCACATTGTTGTCAACCTACACAGAGACATGATGCATTTACTGAGCAACAGGATTTCAACAGATTTTATTCAAAATCACCCCCGTAGAGCAAACAAAAACTGAGCTGAGAGGAGCTTTACCCAAAGCTGCGATAGTCTGATGATAATCTGATTATCATCAGGCAAATATTACACTACATTTGTAGCTATGGCATATGGAGCTAATTGATGAGCATCTTTTTGTGCAATCTCATCTCTGTGCCTCCCTGGTTGCTCAGCTGCCTTCATCTTGTAAATGCAAATCACTTTGCCTCGTAAATAATGCAGTGACTGAGTCATTTCCAGACATAAACAGCATATTCCACAAATATATACATAAATGACTGACGATTATTAATTTATACATTATGTACAGTTGTTTTGGGTTATGGTATAGTTTAAAATACTTTCATGGACAGCAGCAGCAGTCTGTGAAAACTTGTCTGTAAGGAACTTGGGCGTAAATTATATTGTTTAATGACGAAGGTAAAAAGATTTTGCAAACAAAAAAGAAGTCAGGGTGCTTGATAAAAGGATGGGAGGATTTCATAATTTTACAGGTTTCTTGATTTCTCATCGTTTCCAAAGGTCCCATATTGTAAAAAGTGAGATTTCCATGTCCATATTAGCAAGCTCAATACACAGAGAAATGCACAAACAACAACGTAAATGTGCCTTTAAACGAGCGGTCAGGACTTCCGTACGGTTGTAATGTCACAACTATACTATGTGTA
Source organism: Perca fluviatilis (assembly GCF_010015445.1). NCBI lineage: Eukaryota > Metazoa > Chordata > Actinopteri > Perciformes > Percidae > Perca > Perca fluviatilis. Next base: position 3,608,319 of record NC_053121.1, read on the forward strand.
TATAGTTAGAAAGTGCTGCTACAGGGCCGACTTGGCTTTTTTGGGAGGGGGGCTTAAAAAGACAGGTGAATACAGGTATATTCAGACAGACAGTAAGAGAAAAATACTTCAACATTAAAGCATGTGAACATGTTCTAGTAGAAAGCCCAAATCTAGATATGGACCTGAAAATGAGCATAATATGGGACTTTTAAAATTCCTGTGTCATATCCGCCACCAGGTCTCTTTAATCTTTGATATTGGCAGAGAAACACAATACTTTTATCTTTTATACAGCCGAACCCTGGCTGTTTGACTCACACATACCTCAGTGTAGTCAGATACAAAGAAGGAGGTCGTGCCATCGTACTCCATGAAGTGTTTGGGGAAGAGGCGCACCCAGGTGTCATCTCCGTAGAAGATCATCCTCTTCCCTGCTGTTTTGGCTTGCCAAACGAGGTTGTCTTCCAGCAGTGCAGGAGAATTCAGGTTCATTACCACATCAATGAAGCCTGGGATACTGCCAGTGGTTAGAGCCTAGGGAGGGATATGTTTTTGTCATTGTCCTTTGAACAATAATTGTCTTTTAATGGTGTTATGCAACCCTACAGTTTCGTCATATCAATCCAGCTAATTAAGACTTGTGCTGCAGTTCAGTGTTATATATTAATAATCTTCTTAAACTAAATAAATGAAATGAATAAATTCCCTTTTATCTGATTGGTCACTACGTTGATCTAACGTTGAAAACCAAACTGTGTCCCACATCCCCAGAGAAATCTTGCTGCCGCAAGTGGAAACTGAAAGCGGAATCAGGTAGATTGATGACAGTTATGAAGCACAGTTTCTACTGATTTCATCATTGAATTTGAAATAAAACAACACCAGCGCCCATTTGACTGACGGAAGGAAAACGCAGCCTTATTTTGGAAGTCAGAGGAGAGAGTCTGGTGCATCGTCGAGGGGGGGGGAAGCGCAAAGGCATTTCTCCACTGAAGGAGAGAATGCAGATGCTGGCAGGAAACACTGTTATTGATACCCCCTATGGACTTCCTGGAGAAGAGCCTGAGATCGTCCCGGGACGCTCAAATATCCAAGCTGAAATCAGAGGTGACCAGCCTTTATTGCGCGAGGCCCCGGTTGTTAGAGGAACCTGCCGAGGGAGCTGGGCTGGGGAACTAAAACAAAACACTATTTTATATCAGTTTTATTGGTGATGTGTTTGTTCCTATATAACCCTGTTTTTCAGCTCACATCTGGTTATTTTGCTCATCTTATCAGTTTTTTATATATATATATATATATATATATATATATATGGGTTTTGTTTGCTTGCAAAACTGTAGCAGTTTGTGCGTGGTTACTGTGTGAGTACTTGTGCTCTACAGCAACTCTACTGTGGCAACACAAGAGAAACTAAAAGGTGTCACACCCCCACAAACAACCTCAGGAACTGTTAGAAGCTTCAAACCTTTCTTCATTCGCTATCACAGTTTCAATAATGTTTTATCAATTGGTGTCTTGATGTACGGGAGCAAAGTTCTCCTCCGTCACGCACGCTGAGAGGTTTGTGTCTCCTACTTAAAATGACAAACTAATAAACATACTCTATGCCAGAGTAGCGTCAGAAGCCTGCCAGATTTGTCGACTGATTCACATTTATCGCGGCGACAGGAATCTGAAGCTGAAGTTTGGAGCCTCATCTACTGAGCTTTGTTCCTGAGCTCAATTATTTACCACTTCCTTCCTTGCGATTGTTTTTGCTCCTGCCAGTGCGGATGCTTGTTTCAGGAAGAGATGGATGGTTCCACTTCAAACGCAGTCTCCTCTTTCTGCCTGTTCAGTATCACAGAGGTGGTCCCTGATCTATTAATAGAGATAGCCTGACCAATGAAACCGTGCTTGGGACAAAAAACAGGCACTTTTTAGCCAAACTGGTAGAACACTTTCCTGATATGCAATAATAAACCCAAGGGGCATATGGAGATAATTCTACTGTAAAGAAAACGATCACGTCGAGACACACAAAAGCTTTGTAAGCAAGTTCACGGTGTAAAAAGGCTAAATCTTAACATTTCTCCAGATGCCAAAAAAACAATGAGAAGCTGCCCAAACGAATCAGTGACTCATCAACATACTCATTACCGAGCCCAGAGTATGTGTCGAAGGTTGCGATGTGCCACTGCTTAAATGTCAAATACAGTATCAGTGGGGTATACATACATGAAAATGTGTAAAAGTGCCAAAAAAAAAAGACTGAAGGGTCTGTGACTTCCAATCTTCGAGCCTGGCAAAAGCTTTTTTCGGTTACCTTTTCACGTACTTGTGACTAGGGCTGGGCGATATGGAGAAAATCAAATATCACGATATTTTTGACCAAATACCTCAATATCGATACCACAACGATATTGTAGTGTTGACTATTGATGCTTTTACAAAATATTTACACAATGAGATTTTTGATAAATAATAATCAGTAATGTGGATATAATGACTAAGTGGGTAAAGGCAAATAATAGAACTGTTACAACAGTCTGGTAAGTTCAGAAAATGACATCACTTTACTGTAATGCAGCCTTTAAAACCAGGAAAAGACAACACTTAAGCCATGTTACCATATCCAAAATCTAAGACGATAGCTAGTTTCATATCACGATATCGATATAATATTGATATATTGCCCAGCTCTACTTGTGACTACTGAATTGTGACTACTGAATATAAGACTTTCTACCAAATATGCTCAATCTTCTCCGGCCTTATCACCACATAATACCTATGGATGCAGGGCCGTTGGACCAACTATGCACCTGGTATATTGTGTGTAGACTTCCCAGGATACTAGACTTTCAAACAGCCACATTGCACTGCTGCGGTTACGTTTAACTGAATTCATTGTCCAAACCCACCACCTCAGTAATGTCCACGGACTGCTGTGCCAGTCTTAGAGCGTGGCCCAACTGGCCAGATGTGAATACAGGACTGGGGAAGAAAACCAACTTCTTTTCTTTTCATGGCAAGAAAGAGCAAGTAAATTGGAACCATTAAATTTAGTGGGAAGACCCCCAGGGTAGAGTTCCCGGTATAACAACTGTTTGCTGCCTGGCCCTTAATAAAAAAAAAACATAATACATTGACATTTGACAATAAACTAGATACTAAAACTGTGTATCTGAATAAGACTTTGGCTGAGCTGTACATGTGCATAAAGCTTGTAACTTTATTAGATACAGTGAAGGGAGTGTTAGGTCTAACGTGTGTGTCTGTGTGTGTGTGTGTGTGTGTGTGTGTGTGTGTGTGTGTGTGTGTGTGTGTGTGTGTGTGTGTGTGTGTGTGTGTGTGTGTGTGTGTGTGTGTGTGTGTGTGTGTAAATGAATGGCTATGCCACTGAGAGATTATGATTTAGGTTAGTTGGCTGTGTCATACCAGTTAATTGGGTGCAATGCAGTGATAGTGGGCAGTATAAGGCAGTTGGTGTGTACTGCCACCTACTGGTGGGTCACAAACTCTTAATGCTGTGATAATTTAACAATTTAACCCTCTAATGTTGTTAAAGCTCTATGAATAACTTCTAAATCACTTCAATGTTAAACTGAACTGCATGTTTTAATAGACAAGAGTGATGTATTGCCCCAAAGCTATGATATCATGCTTATTTCTGTGATGCACCAGCTACATCGTGCCAATGTGCCAAAAGGAAATCAGTAGATATCTTAAGAATTTTATTACAGTGGGCTATTCTCTTCAAAAATATATCTCTACTTACTTTAAATTTTAGAGAGGTTTATCAATATATATGGAAGTATACTGTATAAAAGTCTAACTTAAGGTCCTGAGGGAACAGTCAGAGCTAAGGAAATCAGCGCCCCTTTTTTTATTGCACCAACTACCTGAAACAGGCTTCAGCAATCAGTTAAATTACATTTCCTTCCCACATTTGGGCAATTTAGAGCAATTGTGTTAAATCGTCCAGTATCTGGTTGCACTAGTTTTTTAGTAATTAAAATGTTCTTGATTTGATCTTGATTCTTTTTTTATGCATTTGATTATGTCCCGTGATTTCACATCATTGTTTTAAGTGACTTTCATGTCCTTGTTTCTACTCCGGTCATTGTATTTTACCATTCCTGCGCTGTTTGTGTATTGTCTAAATTGCATTGTGGATTTATTTTCTGTAATCTTGGCTACATTGAAAATGAGGGCTTGTCCTCAATTGTACCTCTGAGAACTAAATAAAGGATAATGATGATGATGATTAAGCTGCACAGCCTATACAATTGGTTAAAACAAGCCAGACGTTGTGCCTCCAATCTGCTGTTAACTGCCATGATATGAGAAAAAAAAAATGCATTAACGTTTAATATGGCGATAACGATATTACTTGCGATAAATAAACAAGATATTAAAGTGTACTCAGTTCTGCTGCTTTCAGTATTCTGCTAAAATACAACAAATTGCTTTTTGAATTCAAAATAAATGAAAAGGAAATCATTTCCCACATTATTTTATTAAACAAACTGAACATTGAATGGTTATAAAAAGCGGCACTAAAAAAAAGAATGACAGTTACATTTTAAAGTGCAGTTTTCTACTGATATTTTCTTTCAACTAACACAAAGAAATCTCTGAGTGTCTTTTGCGATGTGTTTATTGCACCAGTTCATATCGCGATGACTGTAAAAAACGATATATTGTGCAGCCCTACTGCCAAGCCCCCTAAAAAGTGATTAAGTGTCCCGTCTACAGGGCTTATAGATGCCCCTGTATGCTCTCAGCAGGCCTGCAAATCAAACTTACACGTTTTCTGGACAGCTGATTAAATGGCATTTTCAATTCTTCCTCTCCTCCTTGTTCATATACTGTACTGTACATCTCTGCTGCAACATAAACCCTTCATGCCTGTGCTTCTAAATCAGAAAGATTTTATTTTGAACTTCCTCGCTTATCGATTTCCCCCCCACATACTCTTCTACTGTCAACAAATCTTTTCGAGAAGCCTCGCACCCAAGGCTGTTTTTCCAGGCTGCCTTTCCAGGCTGCCTTAAGGCCCTTTCCCTCCATCATCACTGCCTCCTTCTCTAAACCCTGGATTATGGTGGAACATCTGTCTCCCTAAGAGTCCACCTCAATCCTGCTCAGCTTCATCCCGTCATCCCTCCTCCACATCACCATTGACTTGCTCCATGTCATGACAAGCAACTTCTCAAACAACTCCTCCTTGAAACATGACTTTTATTCTGTTCAAGAACACGTTCCTCCATCCATTTACACACCGTTAACTTGTTTCTTTTGAAATTCTACTCACATCTACCTCTCAATATCTGTGAAAACAGTTAATCGTTTTGCAGATACTTGGACCCAAAGGGCATTAAAACTCCACAGGAACAAGGGCTACTGACATCATCAAAAACAGGAAGTGCTTCCCTTGTCCCCAAAAAACTATTTAAAGTTTTTTT